>NC_023750.2:39823467-40158467 GCF_000499845.2 Phaseolus vulgaris
GTTTATAACTTCATTCTTTGGTCTAAATTACACCAAATGCAAGAAAAATACTGCATTCATTCCAATATTTATCAATTTTCATCATCATCTTTTCAACCATATCTCTTATAACTTCATCTTTTACACTTTCCATTAAAAGACATTGAATTTTCCAAACTTGGATGTATGATAGCTTGTGACATAAATTAAATTTACAATATCATAAAATGGCAAGAAAACATTTGTTTTTTTTTCTCTTTTCCATTTTTTTTCTTAGATACACAATATTTGTAATTCTCATCAACTAGGTGTAAGTTTAAAAAAATACGTTGATATTTAAGATCACTTTGAAACATAAAAAAAGTTGAGTTCCACCTTGTAGGAACATCTAGGCACAACCCATTTGATGCATCAATGTTCCTATTTTTTTAAGACATTTTTAAATTTAGTAGTATTTCTAGAAATTAGAGTCACATTAGGATTCAAATAACTTATCCAAGTCCTAAGTTCTTGATACTCGACACATTTGAATGGTAAACCATGTTGAATAATTAAATTAGTACACAATTCACATGACACCATATGATCTTTTTTTTTCCTCTAACTATTCTTGCATCTCCAAAATCATTTGACACACATCTTCATATTTGATTTCATTATATCTTTCAATATGAAATTTTAAATGGGAAGTATATTTTTCACCACCAATTGCCCTCTCTTTTCAATCATCACAAACGTCAATCCTAGTAAAGAATTTCCAACAATTAAATGTTGTAGACTTGTGCTTTTTCTTATTAGATTCAACACTTTGAGCCTCATTCTCAGTTACATGATTGTCATGGACATCAACTTCACAAAGAGGTTTACTAATGAACTCATACATTATTTCTAATGTTAAATTCTGTTTCAAATTAAAAGTAAACTCAATTCCTAATATGTAGTTGACCAATGTCATTAAAAAGACAAAAACAAAAAGAACGTCAATAGCCCTCGTGCCTCATGATAAATCAATATTAATCCAAACAAGAAGAAATATAAGGAAATCAAAACAAAAGAGATAAAATCTTTTTTAAGCATGCCTTAACTAATCCAACCAGCCAAAATAAATTTCAAGTAATAGTAAGACGACACACCTTGGTAGTTGTTCAAATTTGTTTGGAATTTGCTTTTCTCGCTTTTTACTTTTCTATACATAAAACCAAGCTTGAAAAATTATAACAATATATAAAAGTTCCAACATATAACAACATACTCCAAACAACAAATTAAGACTAAATTACTAGAGGGAAAACTTGATTTTCTAACTATTTTGATCGATTTAATTGTTGAATTTAAATTATGGTTACTAAGATTCCAAGTTGAATATGAAAAATCCAGACAAAATAAGTCTCCAATCACATGGTTGAATTTCTTAAGTTTGACACTTGGACGCTCAATTTACTAATTTTACGATACTTGATTGGAATAAATAATGTAAAATAACATGAATCTATAAATGTTAATAGTTGATAAATTATATCACGACTTATAAGAATATTAATTAATTCTTATCATTATACAATAATGTGGAAAAAAAGTTACAATTTCATTATTGACAAGAAGAATATTAGTTGTAGCAAGTGGGGACACACAAAATTTGAACAACTTTGCAAAGAGTTCCTCCTGAAATGGCATATGAAAAGAATAACTTTTGAAGTAACATTTCTTGTGACAATTGTAGCACTTAACTTCTCACAATGTTTGATGAGTATTGCTTTGACTTCTTCCCATTAAAATCCTTCTTTTTCTTTCCCTTCAACTTCAACACATTCAAACTGAACCCATTATCCTCTTCCTTAGACTCTTAAAACTTTTTAAGCTCCTTAATCCTTATTTAGGCATGCACCTCCTTCAAAGTTAGCTCCTTTCTAAATAGTTAATCGTCTTTAAAATGTTCATACGTCTTAGACAAGACATTAAGAATAAGTAGATCATTATCCTCATTCTCAAGCTTCACCTCAATCATCCTCAAGCTTCACCAAGCTTCACCTCAATGTTCTCTAGATCGTCTAGAATTTTGTTGAAATCCACTAGTAGTTTCACCTTTATTCTTGACTCAATCATCTTGAACTAATACAACTATTGTTTCAAACAAAGTCTGTGTGTCAAAGACTTAGTCATATACAATGACTCAAGTTTCACCCACATTGATGCAACAAATTTCTCCTTAGTGACTTGCCTTAGTGCCTTATCACCAAGACACAAAATTATGGTACTCTTGGCTTTGTTTATCATGTTAGTCTTCTATTTCTAAGACATAAACGTTGTCATATTTTCGTCATCCTTTAGAGCATCAACATAATCATGTTGTATCAAGATTATCTCGATATTGATTCTCCACAATCAAAGTTGTTCTTATAAAAAAACTTCTCAATGTCAAACTTGGTGGTCATGTTTTCAACTTCTCGAATTCCTTTTTCTTGTCCCCACAAATGACGCAAATTGTTGGATTCTCAATAATAACAAACAATAAAATACTAGAGCAAGATTGAAAGAGAACACTTTATTAACACTGGAAGATTTTATACACATTGAGTTTTACAATTAAGACAATTATAATAAAGACACAATAGACGATCTAACTAGTCTCAATACTACTAGACAATCTCTATCAATTGCTCTTATGTTATTTTCCATAAACAGTCTAATCATTTTTTGTCCCAAAAATAAATAACTAAATAAAATTAAATAGAACACTCAAGATATTATAACCCTTTTACAAAAGGTTCCTCTGAAAAGTAAGTGTTCAGTGATGGAGAACAAGTATGACTAACCAAAAATACCTATACACATGCATCCAATAGATAATTCAACACATATAAAAATAGTTCAATGAAATCTGAAATACGATCTATTTATGTAATTGAAGTTTCTAATAGATCATCTCTTAAACATAATTTAGAGCCAATAATCATACTTATAAAATTAACTTAACAAGACAACATATCAAGTATAAAAATAGAGAATAATTACACATTAAATAATGATATGATATGTTAGATAGACTTTTAATATGTTCTTCTACCATTTTATAAAATTAAAATTTAAACTTAATTTAAAAAATCAATTTAATAAAATGAAATTTATATTTATAATATATTATATTTTATCTTATTTCTATTTAATATAGAATTAAAAAAAATCAAACAAAAAGAATTGAACGAGAGGTCTTATTTCCCTACACATCCCTTATCTTTGTAGGTCTTTCTTCAAATTAAACCAACCAACAAAATTTTATAAAAATCTCTCAAAATATTTATTATTTTTGTCTGATCATACAACGTGTTTAAAACCTCATTTCAGTATTGTTTCGACCTTTTTCTTTTTCACATTTCAATGAAAAAGTAGGAAAAAAGGGGAAGGTGCTTGAATGACCATAAGTTGCGGGAATAGATTCGCTCATGCTAGTAAAAAGCCTTCAATATTCTAGAATGATATGATTTCATTATTTATATTTCAAATCTAAATTTTAAAATAAAAATATATTGTATTATAAAAATAGATGTGACAAGGATTATAGTGGTGGCCTCTCAAATATTTTGAATTTTTTATATATAATAATTAAAATTAAATAAAGATTTAAATAAAAAGACTGATAAAGTATATAGGAGAAGAAAATTAAGATTTTATTTTTATTTTTACTCTCTTTATCATTCATTCTCTCTTCTATAGTTAAATATAAATTCATGGTTTTTTTTCTCATTTTCCACCTATTTTGTTTTATTTTAAAAAAAAAGAATAAGTAAAAGATACAAACTCATTGTTTTTACATATTTTTCACTTGTTTTGTTCCATTTAGGAAAAAAGGTAATTATCTTGACCCACTTCAGAATAAAATATTAATTTCATAATATAATGTAATTATGTTTCTCATGAAAAAGGAATTAGTTTATATCATTGGAAAATGTTTAAAATATGAATCTTATTTTATTTTTTTGAAGTTTCGACACTATAACTAATTTAAGTTTTTATTTTTTTAAAATATTCTGGTATGAAATTTTTTCTAAGTTAAAATCTTTTATTATATGTTTTCTATAACCAGTTTTTAACTCTCATTTGTTTATAATATATTTTTCTTTTAAAAATTTGTCTCTTAAAATTTCAGTTATTTTTGTCTCTTACACAGAACATTTTTATCAGTAAATAAAAAGTAATAAATATAGACCATTTAGAATGATCTAATAAATATAATTCATTTAGGATGATTTAACCTTATACAGATCTAACACTATTAAAATTTTAGTTAAAATTTAATTATTGATAACTTCAAAAATTTGAAGAAAGGAAGGAGCATCATTTAAATATGTTTGATTTTTTTATAATTATAATTATATTAAATTATGTACTGAATTTTGTTATACGAGTATATATATGTATATTATAATATATATATATATATATATTTTGAGTATATTTCCAAATTATTAATCAATTATAGTTGTACACAATTAACAAGTATGCAAACACACTCTCAAAAGCCAAAGTTGCATGCTTGGATAAGATCATGAGGTGTTTATTCACTCATTTTACAATTGGTCCGAAGTTAATTTTAATGAAGTTTAACTTAAAATATTAAATTAATATTTTCGAGGATAAGTTTGGATTTGATGGAATAATATAACACAAGTTGCAAACCTAATAAAATACATTAATATATTTTATCTGAGCTTGTTAAAATTCTTATAATAATAAAGACATAAGGAGAGGTGTTACCTAACTTTTTGAAAAAACTTCTCATTGTAATGACAAGGAAACATCTTTGTAAACATTCATTATTTATCACCTTTAATTAGAAACGATTTTCTCATGAGAATAAAAGTCATTAATTTATTTCTTCATCGGGTTGAGTGTAATCATAGAAATCATGTAAATATTTGAATCTATTGAAGATTTATTTCAATTATATTATTTATCTGTATGCTTAATTATTTTATTAACTTGATCACTTTTAATTTATTTTGTTAGGATTTGATTGATATTAATTTTTTTTAATTTAGAATTTTGTAAAAAAGCCTAATCAGAATTAATGATATGACTAGATTGATTTAATTAAACATACTTAAAACTCTTAATCTATAATGTTGATGGATAAATAATAACTGTAATGGGATCAAGATTATAATAAACTAATTTTTTATTCAATTTGTTACGAACCTAATATTTAAATAATTTATCAGTTAATAACATTATTTAGAGTTATTTTTTTATTAGAAAAAATTATTTAAATATAAATAAAGTATTTGAGGGCATTCGAGGGATAGACGCATTATCTAGACCTCCTACCTTATTCACATTTATTTTAAATACTGAAATAAATTTATTTTTAAACTATTTGCAGCTTAACTCTAACCTATGTATATCATATTTTATCATATTACATTTTTTTTTTGTATTTGTTTTTCCATTATTAAGACAACTCTATATTGGAGTTTGTTTTCTTTATCTTTGTTTTCATCTTTATTATATCTTTCTATTTTTTTTATCTTATTATTTAATATTTTTCTTGTTTGTCGTTTTTTAGCTTCACCTCTTTAATTTTACTGTTTATTTAAAACAAAATATTTAATACAGTATTTTAATATTTGATACTCAAATTTAAAAAAAAATACGGCGAACTTAGCACACTTAGTATAGTCCTTAACAACCACATCAAATATTCCTAAAAAAAATAAATCTTACATAAGAAAAAAGATAAATAAAATATAAAGAAAATTATATTTTTTAATCAATTTGATCATCTTCATAAAAGCTGAGACTGATTTATACATCTGAACTTAATTTGAACTTATCAGGAAAAAAATGATTGAAAAATTAAAGCCATCCATAACAAGAATAAAAAATTCCCTCAATGATCAATGACTACAAAAATTGGAATTAAAATATCAATTGAATCTTATTTTTATAATCATTTATAACACCTAAAAAATACATTTAACTAATACAATATACATTCTACATATTTCTATACAAACATAGAGTTTTTCAAAATATTTCTATTACAAGATTATAACTTTAGAAATATTAATATTAACAATATAAGATTCAAAAATACATCCTAAAATCCTAAACCCTAAACTCTAAACCCTCCATACCCTTTAACACTTGTATGATCATCTGCTCGTGTGCATAGTACCGTCATCATAATTCAAACACAACAATAAAAGTAAGGGTAAACTAATGAAAAGAAATTTCATAAAATATCTAATTCATGCAAAAATAACTAATCAAAATAATCATTTATAAACATTTCTTTAAATGTTGTCTTATAAAATTTCAATACCAATTTCATCATTCATATATACCACACATGAATCTATTTTCAATCACAATCATTGGATTTTATTTCAATCTCACTGACTACACATGAATCCATTGTCTTTGGGAAGACTCATTAAGTATGCCCCTACTAAAGACTAACACCTGATCCAAAGATTACCAACGAATCCAAGAGAAATGATCAGAGTAAATTCAAACATCCAATACCGAGTATTTACAGCGGGACTTGGTGTGTATGATCAGTGAAGCTAAATGATCACTTTTAAACATAGACTTTTCATACTTAATTCCATCAAACAACAACTCATACATTACCCCAAATGTATGACATCAATTTCATAATTTTTTTCATCATTCATATATAATACATATCAATACATCACATAACATTTAAAAATCCATACCATTCAGGAACTTTTCCAACATAAAAAAATAATATTTAACTTTCAAACTATCAAAATATAATATTTATACATGTTCACACAACATAAAATCAAACAATTTTATCAACTAACATCCCTGCAAGAGAAATTAAATCTTGGGACCATGTCTGTATCAACTACTATATACTGAATTTATGTTCTGTTTGGATAACTTGCATTAGACCCTTAAATTTTGAAACTTATCTAGACTAAGAGGATAGAATTCTAAAAGTTGTTTGGAAAACAAGTAATTAGGTAAGGGAAGTTAAATTTATTTTTTAATAGCACCCTAGTCTAGAAGATCTGGATGTGGAGCGGACGTGGTCCCAATATTCAAATTTCTCTTGTAGTGATGTTGTGTGTTTATATATTCTATTGTTTGTTTATATATTATTTAAACTTGTAGAAATATTAAATTTTGACGGTTTAACATTTAAGTGTTGTTTTTTTTATATTAAATAGACTTTTGAATGTTGTGGATCACGTTTTGAATGATATTGTATGATGAAAATGGTATGAAAATGAATGTATTAAGTATTGATACCTATGTGGTAACAAAGATCTCCGAGCTTTACTAATGATCTAAGTCACATAAACTAAGATATCAGGTGGTGAGAAGTTGATAGGGGAGTTCATGCACACCATGACATATGAGATGCACGACTTGAATTGTATTGAACTTACCCAGATCCTTTCTATTGGATTCGTTGGTAATCTTTGGATCAGGTGTTAGTCTTTGGTAATACTTACTTAATATGGGTCTTTTGGAAGGAGTAATATGTTATTCTGTTTGTTGAATATCCTGGATGTGTAGATCCATGTGAGATCTATGTGATTGTTTTATGTAGGGATTTGAAAAATATTGAATAATTGAAAAATTGATCATGTAATTTGGTTTTCTCTTTTGATTTAATTGTGTATATTATAAAATTTTATTTTCACTAGCTTAGTCTTGCTTTTCTTGTTGTGTTGTGAACTGCAATGATGGTACTATGTACGCAAGCAGATGATCATACAGGTGTAGGAGATCCTGAAAGACTTTAGGATGTTTTAAACCCTGTATTGCAAATATTTGTATTTCTATGAGCCATAATCTTGTAATAAGAATATTTTGAAAAACTCCAAGTTTGTATAAAAACCGGTAGAACTTCTATTGTAATAATTTAGGAACATAGAACAAGTTATCCAAATATTATCAAATTTATATGAGCTTAATCAAGTTGAGAAAAACATTTTCTCAAATGGCGAGAAATATTTTTCTCAACAGGCTCCACTAAGATTGATAACTAAATCATAAAGAAAAATATAGAATAAATGATCTTTAGAGTAAAAAAATGAAATTACTTTGTTTGAAAATATGATCAGGTAGAAATGTATCCTGACTCCTCGTCTACAACATGACGTTATCATATTTTAGAATAAATAAGTTAGGAGGGAGAGATTGAAGAGAGAAAGAGAAATTGAGAGAGATAGGACTTGTGGTTTTTTTTTCTTCATATTTACGGTTTCTTACTCTATGTACTAAATGCATTTTTATCATAATATTCATATTATACAAATATTACCAATATTTGGAATAAGTTTACAATTCTCCATTTTTATTTATGCTTTATTTGAACTATTAGGAAATTAATAAGTACAATAAAAATGTTGTTATAAAGAAAAATATTTAATTTACTTGTAAATAACACTTTGCAAAATAATTTTACTTAAATACTGTATTTTCACAAATAAAACTAAA
Source organism: Phaseolus vulgaris (assembly GCF_000499845.2). Taxonomy (NCBI): domain Eukaryota; kingdom Viridiplantae; phylum Streptophyta; class Magnoliopsida; order Fabales; family Fabaceae; genus Phaseolus; species Phaseolus vulgaris. Next base: position 39,831,925 of record NC_023750.2, read on the forward strand.
CATCTCTAGTTAGACACAATAGTAACAATTTTATCTAAGGCCAAAATTAAGGCAAGGTTTACTATTTTTTTTTTAGGGTACTTATACTAGAAAAACATGAAATAGAAACCAATGTTAGAGACAAAAAAATAATTAGTTGCTATAATAACTAAATTAGAGACCATTTTAGAAATTAAAAAAAATTAGTTTCTAAATTAGTTTCTATTATTGTTGTTAAATAGTTTCTAAATTGGTATCTAATTAGCTACCAAAATTTCAACTACCAATTATTTAATTTTTAAATTTGGTAGCAAAAATCTTATTAAATAGAGAAAAATAACATTTTTTATTTATTAATTTTTAAAAAATAAAAGGTAATAAAAGCTAAATAATAGGAGTAGATGATTTTTATCATGACGTGTAAGAACCTAATAATATAAATAAAATGCTAATTTTTGAAAAAAAAATAAAAAAATAAAACATATAAAAGTGTAGACCAAAATTTTATATTCATTATATATATATATATATATATATATATATCCACAGACACAGAAATTGTCTTATTACTTTCTGATTGAGACTACTAATTAAAGGTGCAATTCTGACTCAAATGTTTATTTTTCACATTATACAGCTTTTCGGCATTACAACTCTTTTTATGTTAAAAGAAGAGATAAGGGATATACAAAAGAAGTGTAGGAACAGATAAAAGACTATTGCAGTGTGATAACTTATGTTTCTTTTTTCTAATTCAATTATACACACGATACCATTTCAAGAAATTTCAAGGCCTAACATAAAAAGCTAACGTTACATAAACTGTTTATTTTATATTAATCATGTTAATATTTAAACTTTTCCGAGCTGTAAAATTATATTATTATTTTTAAATTTATATATTATATATTTTTATGTATGTAGAAAATTGTCTATCATTAAATATCTATTTGTTTTTTCTTGGATATATTTCAGGTGTTCTGAATCATAAATATTTTTAAAGTTGCACTTAACATGTTGCGACATGACCCTCTACATATTGTCTTCACTGAATTCTTTATATACCTCTTCTTGAAGGAAATTAAGACTATTATCGTTTCTCATCAATTAAAGTTTTTTTTTATATCTCTTTTATAAACTGTAATAAATTTATCAAGAGTATCATATTGAAATTGATTTAGTTTCAACCTTTTTTAAGGGTGTAAAATCAAATTCAAACTTTTTATTCGAACTTGTGACTTATTAATTCAGATTTTATTATTATTAATTTTGATTTTATTGTATCAATAGCCAGCATGTTATCATGAACTCTACCCAATTATCAGTCTCTATCTTTGATGAAAAAAATTACAATCGGTGGTGTGTGCAAATGAGAGTTTTGTTTGATTATCATGAGTTATGAGATGTCGTTGAGAATGGAGTGTCTGCAATGCAACTGAGGCCTGAGGCACAACGAGTAGCGCATCGTGACCAGAAGAAGAAGGACAATAAGGCTTTGTATCTCATCCATCAAGAGATGAATGACGAGACATTTGAATAGATAGAAGGAGCAACCATTGCAAGTGAGGCTTACACCATTTTGTCAACTAATTATAAAGGTGATGACAAGGTAAAGAGGGTGTGTCTTCAATTAGTTCCTAGAGAACTTTTTGCCTTCTTTTATTTCCTTCAACTAGTTTCTACATAACTTTTTTATTACTATAAATAAAATAAAACACTACAAAATATATAACTAAAATATTAAAAAAAATGTATGTTATTGTTTAAAAAAAATATAAAAAAAAGATAATATATATGGGAGTGAAAAAAAGAGAGTATATTTTAGATATGTATGATAAAGCATAAAAAACGTGGGAGCCATTTTTTTCTATAAAAAACTAAATACTAAGAATCCTAAAGTCGACATGGTACATACAATAGAAGACAGCAGACACTCCATTCCGTTGGTGTGATTGGTGGGATATTTATTGATGGAAAAGGACCCAGGAAGGAGAGAAAAAGACAGCACGCGCTGATGAAGGCAATTGCGAATTAGTAACAAACAATTCTGTCAGTAAACTTTTTCATTCTTTCTTTCATCTATCTACTTCGCCACTACCGCTTCGCAAATTCATGGCTAATATTTCGTCTACATGTATTAATATTTGTTGTCTCATTCTATTTGTTTCTTTGTTTCTTCCGAGTACGTACGTACGTTGTCGTTCTTATCACCATGGCAACTCGACATACACAAATGTCCTTTCCACAAAACTACAACATATCATTTCCCAAATCCTCTCATCAATCCTTTTTTTCTCTCTCAAAACCCCACTTATATTTGAACGTAGCTAAGCTACTTAATGTTTTATTTTTTTTAAAGATCTTATATCGATATAAAAAATAATGACATAGTATACAATGCAAATCTTATTTATAAGTCAGTTTTATATGATTTAATTAGATTTAAAGTTTAGTTCATAATAAGATATCAAAGTCATTGAGAATCCATTCTTATAATAATTTATTATATTTATTAGATCATTCGTTATCCGATCACTAAATCACGCTTAAATGTATAATATATACTGATAACAAAATTTGAACTTTTTTTGAGAAGTAAGTTTGAGATTCCATATTGACTAGAGATAAATATATTTTAAAATATATAAGTGAGTGCAAATCTCATCTTATAAATCAATTTTATAAGATTGAGTTAGATTTTAAAAAAAAAATTAATTATTTTAAGAGGTTGACATAATTGTTTGTTTTTGTTGTCGTGTACATGTATGATGACGAGTAAGGTTAATATAGAAATATGGACATAATTGGCTATTGAGTGGACAAGTATGTTGTGCTTGTCCGCTACATTTCGAAATCGGGTTTGTTGTTATTCCCACACTTCCGTTGCAAACTGTAAAACACAATTGCATTAATGGCTTCTTTATTGGGAGACGTTTCTCAACTACTGACAAAAAATCAAGTAGGGTGTATTATTCATTTTTTTTAATTTACATCTTGCAACTCCATCTTATTCATTTATATTAATTAATTTAATGCTCGAACTAACATAAGCCTTTTGTATATAATGTAAACAAAAATATTAATAATTAAAAAAAGAGAGCATGAAAATAGCATTGTATTCAATAATTGTAAAAACGTGCAATTCAAATAAAATAATGTAGTATCATATTATCGTAATTGTGAGGATCAGAAAGTATATTGGTGAGTCCCACGACCAAGACCGAATCTAAAACATTATCTTGAATTGTAAGTGGATGTTTGATTAGACTATAATATACAGTCTTCTTTCCAATAGACAAAAAAAAAACTGTTATTTTTAGTCTGTTATAATTATTGCCATATTATAGGTTGAATTTTCAAATTATTGTTCATGACATTGATTTTTTTTAAAATAATATAATTGAGGATTCAAAATTTATTAAATAAATATTATTATAAGAAAAGTATATTTACAATCATTCAAATTCTCATCTATCTAAACATTAATTGAATAATGTTATCTGAATACTTGATGCTCTTTACTTTGTCGATCCAATTATTCATTTAGACACGAGAGAGAGATATGGAAACAATAATTAATTTTTTAATAATTGGTGCTGTAAAATAACTTTCGTTCATTTTCTTAAATAATATTTTTTTAATAAAGATTAAAGGTGGTACGTTTTTTTCCCAGTTACCTTTGGTAATATATATATATATATATATATATATATATATGATTAAAAAAAATAGTGAAATTTTATTGCTACAACTTTTTCTGTAATCTTTAATAAAAGAGTTATTGCGTTATTAATTGTAAGTAAGTGTTATCAAAAGAGTCTGTGTAAAAATAATATAAATCTTAGGATTATATCTTCCAATTATAGTCTTTTTAGTTCAGACGATGAAATTAAATTTAGACTCAATTTTCAATCATTGCTCCCTTTGAAATAGTACAACTCACGTGCTATTGAAACCCAAGACCTAGACTTTTTAGTCCTTCTAGCATAAGCTTGAGCATCGATTTAAAAAAAAATACTAAAAATATTTTAAATCAGCTCACATTTATTACGAGTTTAATTGGAGTATCAAAAATATTCTTTTTTTTACTCCACTTACACCCCAATAAATATTAATATTTTAATTATTTATATTTTTTTAAATTTTAAAAATTATTTTAATATTTTATATTTTGCTTATATTTTTATTAATTTTTTTATTATAAATATTAATATTTTGTTGTGATGGAAGGTGAAGTGTAAAATATATATATATATATATATATATATATATAACCAATTAAAAAATATCATATATTTAAAAAAAATAGTTATTGGTGTTGAAAATCCCACTATATATAAGGTTCTCTATAATATAAGTTGATATAAAAATAATTAGTTTAAAATAATATCACAACTATTTAAAATTTATTTTAATAATAATTTGTTGAACTATCAAAATCACATATAAATATATAATATATATAATCCAATTATAGTGAGTATGAACATCACCAAGTAGATTTTGTAGATTTAATTTAGTTTGTTTAAGAGTTTGCAATAATTACTTTTAGAATTATGTTTTTAATTAGTTCATAAATTAAATACCTCTAAACTAGCATTGTGCTATAAAAAATAAACCGTTTAATGCATTTTTTTTTCATAATTTTGCAACTCTTCGATGAAAATCAACAAAATAAAGATTCTAAAAAAAATATTCAACAACGCTCGTTTCCCCATCATTCTTAGTCATATCTTATCTTCTAGTTTTTTCTTACAACTTTCCGTCTCCCTCGTTGCAACTTGAAATTAATTTGATGGTATGAAGATAATTTTGGAATGAGGAAATGGTTAGAAATTGCTGGCATTTGTTAACAACTTGGACGGACACAATGGCCCAGAAGTGTGAGGACGATATTGATTTTGTGCACAATGGCAATCAATGTTCAAAGTAAACGGGTCGCTTTTCTTTGTTAGTCTCTTATTGAAAACTTTGTCGTGGGAATCCTCCATGATCATTGAAAAGAGGAAAGAAGGAAAAAAGATGGTGTACTCAGAAAGAGAGGGAAAAAAGGATACGTAACTGATGGCTACTGATAAAATAAACAAATTTACTGATGGATGGATCTACCTCTTTTATGTTACATTCGAACTATTAAGGTTAGGCAAGTGACAACAATGTGTAATCAGAAACCTTAAATTAATGATTGTGGAGGCCAAATGAATCACTTCAAGTTTTGGGATGATAATTAATTAACATGAATATGCATAAGCATAAACGTAGCTAGCTACAGTAGCACTAAAGCGAATGGAAAAAATTGAAACGAAGGAATCTCCAGCAATCACATGGAGGATTAAAGTAGGGGAGAGAGTTGTCTCCTTCTCTGATCAGAACCATGTTCTTTTATTACCTGGAAGTTAGTGAAAAGAGAATAAATGTCTCAATATAAGTCGTAACAAGCGTTTTTGGACTGAAGGGTTTGACAAAAAATATCAAGGAAAGGCAATAACCTTTTCCCATCTTTTAATCTCATTAGTATCACTTTGAGATTTGGTTCTCTTGCATGTTTTTCAAAAAAGAAAAAAGATGAGGCTTCTAAAACTAACCCTTTTCAACCCATCTAAATGAGAATTATTGAATGTGTTTCCGTTTTGATTTAGATGTTACACCTTGCCTGTACATTACACCTTGACCCCACATACACCTACCGTGATTAACTCACTTAATTAGGTTACTTTAGCTTGCTAATTCTGTTCATCTTTGCCAATAGAAGAATCTCTGATTGACAGGGAAACGCAATGTGGAAGCTCCTATAGCTATAGAGGGCCAAAAGGTCCTAGCTAACAACCATTTTATGCCTCGAGAGCATGATGGACTTGCAAGGAATGTGACTCTTAAGGGAGACCTATGGCCTAATCAAGCCAGAGCCAGTTGTTAATTCCAAGTTTGTCGGCCAATCCCTTAACCTAGTTGTGGCTTAATGTGGGTCATGGTTGTAATTGTAATGGGGCATGGTTTCTCTACCATGATAAAAAGATGAAATGATTTCAACACCCCACACAAAAAGAAGAGATGGACCTCAGGGGATGGTGTTTCTCCTAATTTAATAGAACATGGAATAAGTAAATTCATGTTTATGGTTATGTTTTTTATCCACAATAAATAAATTAAATAAAAAAAACATTTTAGGAGTATTCAAACTATTATACAATAACCTGAATCAAGCAGGAAGAAAAAACATACAAGAGCATGTGGGTAAAACTTATCCACACTAAATTTACAACAACATCTAAAATCAGATTTAGATAGAAATATTACTGCATCTGTCTACCGGATTTCATGATTTCAGAGCTTAAACAAAGTGTACACATCTTATTTAGTCTCTAAGAAATAAGCTCATCCTAAAGCAAAGCCTATTGATTTTTTTGGATGAACAATATTAACTATTTTGGGGGTGGTCCAACCCTTATACAAAATTGTTCTTTATTCTCATTCTACCAAGAAACACCTACCATACTGACAAAGAAACAAACCCAAACAAAGTAGAATTCTCAAGCAAGGTATTAAGAAATCAGCCTCATACAAGTCAAAGGGTTCAAACATCAGTTAGAATAGGAGAACGAACCAAAACGGGATTTTGAAAAATTCAAGACCAAACCTTTACTTGAACCATTGCGAAAACTTCAGACGCATCAGTTACGCCCCTTTTAAAGATGACATTGTTCTTGTGTTTTCAGATTTCACTCATTACTCCAACACAAATTGCACCCCAAACATCATTAACCGAACCTGAAGCATTACACATCCTGAACTGTAAAATTTTTGACACAGGATCGTTGTGAATCACAAGCGACACACCAAGCCACCCAAAGCAATGACTCCAAACAAGCCAAACAAATATGCAATGAAAAAACAAATGGCGATAAGACTCCTCCTTCTTCCCGCACAAACTGGACTAAGGATTTTCAACCACTATTCCACGTCTTTCCAAATTGACCTTAATAGCAATCTTATTCTCCGTCACCCTCCAAGTAGTGAAAAGTGCAGAAGGAAAAGCTTTACACATCCACAACTTGCTGTACACAGAAGACATCTCCTCATCTCGATCCCTCTTTAACAAGACATAGGCAGAGTTAACTGTAAATGTTTGAAACTCTCCAACCTTCCAAGCCCAACTATCCTCCTCTTTCAAGTCCAACATCACTCCTTGCAAAATCTGAAAAAAATACCCACCAAAGGCTTCTTCCATTTGAAAAAAGACATTCGTCAGTCTAAGTATCAAACCCAAACAACATTAGTCCAGATCCCAAGCTCTGCCACCTTTGCAACTTTGGCTGAAGTCAGAGAGAAAAACTCTTTTCATCACACCACAATTCAACCATATATTCTTCCTTGAGTTGATCCACCAATGCCAACACAACAGAAAATCTATTTCTTACCAATTCTATTCTTTTTGAAACACTACCGCTTTAGCCAACCGTAACCACCAGAAATGAGGTGCAAAGTAAATAAGCCATGGTATGAGTTATGTTATTGAACTGCTATGCTGCAATCCATTTCTTGGATTTTAATCTATTTCGTGTCCATGGAAATTTGTTTCACGCATATAAGAAGAATATTTATCTGTATAACTCTAACACTTAATTAGGTATAGAGCAAATAATAGTATATTATGTAGAAATCATGTGTTAGGTTGTTATAGAATTTTTATAATGAAAAAGTTGATTCTTCATCATTCTCTTGTCACATCTATCTTGAAAATTAGTTGCTCATCATAATGAGTATTTTTCATATTCAATGCTCATATATTTATAATAGTTACGTGATTTCTTTTATCAGAAAAAATAATATGTTGAAATATATAGTTACATGATTCTCAATGGTCGTTGAGTTTCAAAGATTGATTATTGGGAATTGGTTGTTATTTTCAAGATCAACATATATAGGTTGAATTGATGAAGTGGTTGGTTATGAGTCTTATTAGTACTTTGGATCTCATCTAGAGGACTCAAACCAAGTACATTATTAAATTTTGGCCTATAGACCTAAAATACTGTATGAATTGATATTTTTTACTTGTGTTGACTTTGATAATGTAATTTAGAAACATAAGATCCGATAAACAGTTTGTTATAACATTTAAAACTTAAAAATAAACACAAGAAACATCGACTAAAAATAATGTTAATTCATAGTATATAAGTGTATGTAAATCTCACTTTACATAAAATTTTTATAAGATTGAATTATACTTAAAATCTAATTTTTAAGATGATATTAGAGTCATTTAGAGTTTATTCTACCAAAAATTGTTGGACCTCACCCGCTATCAAATCTAAATTGTTATCTAATTAGCTAATGATTTTTTTAGTGGTGTAAATACCACTTCTTAAGAGAAAGAGACATCTTCCGATATTTCATATACACACTATAAAAAAAATATTAAATAAAAATCAATTTTAGAGATAAAAAATAATTAGTTGATAAATTAGATACTATTTAGAAACTAAAAAGATTATTGATTTTTAAATTAATTTTTATTATTAATAAATAATTTCAAAATTAGTATTTATTAAACTACCAAATATTCAACTAATATGATAAATAAAGAGTAAAAAAAGAATGTAAGAGAAAAAAAATGAAAATATATATTGTTCGGTCATGAGTCCCATTTTGTTTTCTTTTTAAAATTTTCCATTCATTTCATTAAACACCTCAGTTTTGTTTTTTTGTTTTCCACTTCTCTTCCTCTACTAGCAAGCATATCATTAATCTACCTATAAACATTAAATTAAATTTATTTATAGATGTATAAATGGAGTATTTGAGTAGACTGTTAAAGATTTTATTTTGAATTATTTTATACCATAAGTTGACGTTGAACGTAGAAAGTAATTGATTTTCTTTTTCATTTATTTTTTTTATCATTAAACAATAAAATAAAACAGCATAACCTAAGTAAGAATCCATATTGCTGATTAAAAAAAAAAGTAAGAATACATGTTAGGAAATATTTTCTTTTAGTAATTAACATGCATGGTTTTGTTTTGGTAAAGCAAATCAATTTTAGTAATTTTTTTATAAATAAAGAATTAATAATTAAAGGAGATAAGTTAAGGAAGAATCTGTTATACTTACTAGCTGTACGTGTAAAGCTGTGTTTTATATTTCTTTTGAAATTTGCCGTGTTTCTTATGTTTAGTAGACTTTAGCTCCAACTTCAATAGAAATATCTCTAGTGTATTAAGTGTGATGAGAGTTTGAAATGGTGCTTTGTACCAGAATTAAAGTATTTTTTAAATATTTTTATTTAGTTAATTTTTTTCTAATGAAAATAATAATAAAATAAAATGTTTGAAAGATACTCCAATTCATATAATTTTTTTTAGACTTATCAACATCAGTCATCATTACAAAAATACCGTACAGAACCAGTAGCAGCTAGCTCTTTTTATAACGTTACACAGAGAACCTTTCATTACAGTGATAATTGTTAGCCAGATACACTAGTTGCAGCATTGAAGTGCTGTCCTGAAAATGGTTCTTTCATCTTTCCTGACAAAATCTTATCCATATAGCAAAGGCAAGGGTAAATGTTAATTCATGGAGCCGAAGACAAAACATCATATAAAGAACTAAACCAACTTAGGTTTTGTAATTTCCTTCTGACTGATTGCAGAAAAATCACCAATTTTTTTTACTGTGTATTCTATCTACTTTTACTACACAGGTAACATTTTTTTAAATTTTTGTGGTGATTATTGTAAAAGTACTTGTAACTCTTGCTCATGCAACCTAAAGGGAAAACTTTTTTACGTCATGATGGTACTGGAGCAGGTTGATTAGATTCTTCTGTCTTTATTGGTAAACCCGATGAGATTAGTTGGAAAAGCTTGAATAATTGGCGAGGACGAAAAATTTCTTAAGAAAGCCAATCTGATAATCAATGGTGTGCATTGAGAAGCCATGTCCTATTGTGTATAGAGAAGTATAGGTTTATAGACCTTCTGGTGGTACTTTGTCGAGTAAAAGTTGATGGCAAAATACCAACCTTCATCAAGAGAAAGAGAGATAAACATTAGAAAAAGCAAAGATAGATAAAAGAAATATAAAATATAACCCAGTTTTAGTGTGTAGCTTTATGATGAAATCTTGGTGGAAGCATGGTTGAAAAATGGAAATATTGCTCTTCAATGCCTTGAGAATCTAATAATGGAGTTGCGTACGGAATCTGGCTTTTGAAAATATTTGTATTTGATTTCAATACTTTGGGGGTTTTGGTTTCACTTCATGAACAGAATGGATGAATGAATGCACAGAAACAAGCAATTCAATCTTTACAGTGAAAATCTGTTCGACTTAACGCGCGAATCACCCTAAGAAGCTTCCTCTTTCACTACCTTTCTTTGTAACGACCTATATGTCAATATTATACCAAGAAGCCACATGAGATTGGTGTTCGTAAAGTATGTATTTGCTCCTTTCAAGTTTTTTCAACTTATTTATTCAATTTTTCATCATTTATGTTCCAATTATTAGTTCACTGACAATTATTGACATATACTTTTTTATTATTTGTAAGTTCCTGTATATTAATACAGTAGAATTCGAGTTTAATGACAGTTTATATACTTTTTTTTTTCTCTCAATCTATCGAGACTTCTTTTAAAAACAAAACTGTGACGGAGCATCGACCTCCAAAATAAACAATTCCTAACGATGTTATCTCGGATTTAAGGTCGAAACATTTTATTTTTAGTATAATATGAAAATTTTATTTTTGTTTTGTTTGAACTCTATTAATTGTTAATTAATTTAGCATATGCTTAATTTTTATTAATTATCATTAATCTTGGTTTTTTGTTGGTTCCTTTTATAGTCTTTCTCCTGCTGCTGCTTTATTCTGTATTGTTTAGCTGTAAAAGGTATATGTGTATATGTTTTGCAGGAAAATTATGCGATACTGATTGAGTAAAGCAAAAACGGTTCCAATTCACTTTTAGTTAGGAGTGCTGAGTTTACGCAGGAATTATAACTTTTTTGTGTAATTAGATTAAAATATTTCTAAAATATTTTAATTTATTTATTTTTTTAGATAAAAAATATCATAATCTTGAACCTTTTATTCTTTGTTTGGATTGTAAATTTAAAATCACTAATGATTCTCTTCAAAATTAATTACATATTAATGTTATTTTTCTTATAATAAATACACATGATAGTTACTAAATATTAAACACATGTTTAATTACTTTAATTACATATTGTGTACCTGATAATTGACTTCAAGTTAACATTCTTATAGTCAAATATGCGATTACTCACATGTTTATTTTATTTTTAAAGTATTGATTTTTTTTTATCAATATTGAAATATAAATTGTTTAAGTAAAGGGACAAATATATAACTTTCCAAATAATAGAAAATAAAATATCAATTTTAAATTTGAAGAACTAAAAGTAAAATTAATTCAAATTTCAGAGGCTAAATCAAAACAATTATTGAGCAGGGGTAAAATATATGATTTTATTAATTTTATCGTGATATTCATTTAAGTATTATTATTTTTTTATAAATTAAAATTTGAAGTAACTTTTAAAGTTGAGAATTTATATAATATTTTCTTTGTAGTAAGCAAGAAAGGTGTCCTTAATGTGATTAAATATATTTATTTAATACTCAATTTCTACCTGTTTTTAAGGTTTTCCTTTTTAAAATTTTTTTTACTTCTATTTACTTGTTATGTCATATCAACGATCAATATAATATTAATTATCTTTTGAAATCTAGCTTACAAATAATATTTTCTATAATACAAGAATAAAAAGAATGAAAAAAATCTTATAAATATTTCATTAAAATTGAAAATAAAATATTATACCTTTTTATTTCTTTAAAAAAATTCAAAAAAACATTTAAAAAGGAAGGTAAATATAAATGGTATTTTTTTATTGAAGCATTTCCCCTTCAAACGAGATACTTTATATTTACCTATAATTCCTGTGATATATGAATATCCAACCTGGAAAAAAGAAAAGCCTGAGAGAAGTTGAATAGAAACCACATCTTTAAAATGTACTATTTCTGCCTTTTTGGTTTGTTTCTTATTTCTATTTCGATCATGCATGCATGTTGATTATGAAGAGACAGATTATTCGACTTTTTATTTTCGAAAAAATTAAATTCATGACACTAGACATCAAAGGCAAAGTCAACTTCTATTTTATATAAAAATGAAATGATTTATGACTTTATCGATAAAGTAGTTTCATGAATAGTCCAGGGCGATAAAGTTATCTATTGTGTTATAAATTATTTAATCAAATTATCATCCAATAAGTAATAGAATATTTTGAAAAGATATTTAAAATGAAGCTTAAATATAACTAAATAAGAAGAATTCAAATAATGTGGAAATCTCTTTATATTATAATTATGATAAAACCACTTGTCCAAGTTAATATTTTATTAGAAAAACATTTCAATCAAAACATAGTTTGAATGCAACATTCTTCAGAGTATGACAAAAAAAATACCTTATGATTAATAATATAATATACTATAACATATATATTTATCTCAAAACATTAACATTTTTTCTACCAACAAAAATAAATAAATTACCCTATGATTAATAATATAATATAACATTTACATTTATCTCAAAATATATGAAAATATGTTCTATCAACAAAAACACAAATTAAATTAAATTAAAGGGAGCATTTTAGGATGTCCCAACCCTTATACAAAAATTACTAATCAAAACCTATTCTTCAAACATACATCTCAAGAAAAATATTCTAACTAAATATAAATATTCGAAGATAGTTGTTAAAACCATCTTCCTAATGCACATTCCTTCATAATATATTACAAAAAGACTTATAAAGAAAACAAAATCTACATTACAGGAAATACTCCCAAATAAGAGAACCAAGAAATTGAAAAACATATTTTTATATAACCATATAATAACCTTCCCGATTAGTCAACCAAATAACTTCCAAACATAACAAAGTGTGCATTTGCTTAGAATCAATCATTTTATGCAAAAAATTACCTACATAAAAGAAACTCCTCTCTCTGCCAAAGCAAAGATAAGCATAAACCAGAAAATAAAACAAACATAAAAAGAACATCCAGTAACCGATAAAGGAGTAGTGACTAGGTTGGTAACACCATAACAGATGTATACTACATAATAAAATAGATTTCTTTATTGACTAACTTGGTTTCTTTATCTTTGATTCTACATTGGCTTTCTCTATACGTTCAATATTTTTGAAAATCTTTTATAAATAATTCACCTCCCTTCTTGTTTAAGGCCTGAATGTATGAGAATGGAAATTAGAGTGGAGAAGAGAATGATTTGAGTGATAATTAACTCATATTTATGATCTTAAGAATGAGTTAGAAAATTATTCACAAAAAATACAAGGTCTAGAAGTGGAAGGGAGAAGAGACTTATGCATATACAGTCAAATTTGTGTACAAAATATTACAAAATAAAATCAATGGTGAAATTGATTAATTTTTTCAGTTAATATGGAGAACGTATGCGATTCCCAATGCAAAACACTTCATTTGGAGAATGAAATTGAATATCATTGCAACTAGGGATAATCTTGTACATAGAGTGTTGAACTTGAAGCTTTGATGTCTCCTAATCTATGAAGGTTGCTTGAAGACTAGGTTGTTGCTTGTGGGCATGGGTTCTAGGTAGATTCGAATTTGTCAATCCACTCTTAGCTTAATCCAAAACTGAATCAATCAAGTTCTTTAAAAGAAAAATGTTTTTCAAAGTAAGTGAAAAACAACCTGTTGATTTGTCTTTTCAATCGGTTGTTATACACTTTGTGGTTTTGGAGAGGATTTGAAAAGGCAAAAATTGGTTGACCTCACAGTCAAAGCCAATTCAATCGGTTGATTCGTACTTTCAATCGATTGTTTTTTAAAAACTTAACAGAATTGGTTAAATCTATTAAATATGTTTTTGTTTGATTCAAATCTGTTTTGGCCCCTGATTGAAAACCTAAAACGACTATTTTTTAGGCTATATAACTGGTTTTTAAATCTCTAATTAATGAGAGAGATCATATTACAAAAGATTAAAAGTTTTCCAAAGATTTCAATATTGCTAAAAGCTTTGCATTGGTTAAGAGTGGAATAGGATCTGTTGTATTCATTTTGTATCAAGTGTGATTCTTCCTGTTCTTACTTGTTTCTTTTCAATTCATATTTTTAAAATTGTAAGATATTGCTTGTAGTGTTTGTGTTTCAAAGAGGGTGTGTGTTCTTGAAGGGTTCAAGATCACCTCTTTGGTGTTTGTGTTGTGTAATCTGTGGTTGATTACTTAGTGAAATTTCATGGGTTTCTGGGGACTGAATGTAGCTCAGGTTAAAAGCGAACCAACATAAACCTTGTGTGTTAAATCTCTATATCCCTCACTGTTATTAAAACTGTTTGATTTGTATTTCTGCAAAGTGTTGATAAAAACAATCGGTTAATTCGCATAATCAACTGATTGATTTTCTAGAATCAAATTAAAACAGTTTTTTTTTTTGGCTGATCTGATTGCTTCTTTTGTGATTCTGCATTAATCTTCATTCTTGTCCAGAATTGTTAGAAAAATTTTCATTAAACAATTCACCTCCCTCTTGTTTAAGGTCTTTAATTCTAACATAGAGAATTAAAAGTACCATGTAGGTTATATATCCTATATAAAGTTCAAGAAGAGTATATCCAACACTTATTCTTGAATTGTAAGATGTTTAACTTAGTGTAGAATCTATAAAATAAGTGGATAGGTCTTACATCCATTTTGCATAGCAATATCACAGAACATTTCAATCAGTTTGACATGCCTAGTTTAAATAAAAATAGAAATATTATTTGGAAAACTATGTGGATGACAATAATGAGAACTATACGGGAACACATAAATAATGTGTTATTTAGAAATGCAAACATAGATGGAGGAAGATATTTGCAAGCACTAAATTGAAAGCTTGAGCATGAATTAGAAATAAATATAGACATGCAAATTTTTCATATTTTGACTAGTGCATATGTCCAAAGACATGCATTATAAGCATACAAAGGGAATTAGCAATTATGCAACAATTCAAGTGTGTTAGAATCCAAACCATAAAGAACTCAAAGTTAAACGTGTAGGAAGAAGGACTAAGATTGAATACAATACATCTTTCCTAAAATGTAGATTAGTGACATTATGTCTGTTCTCACGAAAAGACAAATGGAATTCTTCAAAGAAGATGTTAGGTGAAAATATTGCCATAGTATGTAACATATACACTACAAGAAAATCATTAAATAGAAACTAATTTTAGAGACCAAAATAATTAGTTGCTAAAGTGACTAAATTAGAGACCATTTTAGAGACTAAAAAAATTTTTGGTTTATAAATTAGTTTCTAATATTGATAAACAGTTTCTAAATTGGTATCTAATTAGCTATCAATGTTTTAACTACCAATTATTTAGATTCTAAATTTGGTAGTAAAAACGTTGGTGAGCTGGAAATCTTTCACATCCTGTTCTTTTGAAATGTTATCAATAGAGAGATCATCAGTAGTAATCAGATTATGAATCTATGTGTGACAAGTGGAATTCTGAACCTTATATCCAGGAGGAAAGCCGTGTTTCTTGTAGCAGGTATCAATGGTGTGACCAGCTTTATTGCAATAGGTACATACTTTTCTACCAGAATAGACTCTAGTGTTTCTAACATTAGTAGTAGGAAACCCAACTTTCCTATAGCAAACAATCTCACTATGGCCCAATTTTCCACAAAAACCACATAAAAGAGGATTAGACTAAGTAGTGCGACTAACATTAGTGCTATGAGGAGAAGGTAGAGGCAGAATAGTGAAAAGTTGACGTTCTTGTTGGACAACTAAAGAGAAAATTTTAGGGATAAGAGGTGTGGGATCCATAAGCAAAACAAGGGAACGAATATTACTGTATTGATCATTCAAACCCCTAAGGAACTCCATAGCACGGTCTTCACATTTTCTTTGGGTCATCACTGTTTGCACAAAACAAGAACATTTAACCGAACAGGTGCATAGGGGATTAGGGCGAAAATTATCTAGCTCATCCCAAATTATACACAGTTTGGTAAAATAGTCAGTGACAGAATGATCAACCTGACTTAAAGATGCGACTTCTAATTGTAAATCAGAGATGCGGGATAAATCTCCTTGAAAATAACAGGTTTTCAAATTGTTCCAAATATCAATAGCAACATCCATCCAGATTATATTCTGCCTAATGGGAAGAGAAACAGAATGAACTAACCAGGACGCCACCATGTTATTGCAGCGTGTCCACGTAGGAAAATTAGGGTTATCTTGCGACGAACAAGGGTTATAACCGAGAATGAACTCAACCTTGTTCTTCACGCTTAGAGCAGTAATCATTGAGCAGCTCCAAGAATGCTAGTTGGTTGAATCGAGAACCGGAGAGACTAGAGAAGCCGCAGGGTTTTCGGTCGGATGTAGATACAAAAACCTATTTGTTGGTTGTTTCGATTGAGTGAGCAGTGGAACCCCTTCGCCTGCCATTGATCCTGCACAAGAAAGAAGAAAATCAAGGCACTCAAGAACAACAAAAAAGAAAAATAAAGAAAACGTAAGATAAAGAAAAAAGGGAAATTGAAGGAATCCCTATTCACAAATATTAAAGGATTACATAATGGGCCAGGCCCAATAGAGCAATAAAGCCCTTTAACAGGTATATAAATTATATTATTATTAAGAAGTAAACTTTAAATTTAACTCAACATATCTAAGATAAGATTTGCATCCATTTATATACTATGAAACATCTTTATCTCTATTTGATGTGGATCTCTAACAATTATAAATATTTTTAAACATTTTACATTTAAATTATAATTTAGTCTTTTATAAGTAATTTATGTTGTGGAAAATATTTTTGCAACCAGTAACTTTTTTTAAAAAATATATTGAAATTTAAATTAAAGCTAAAAATATTTAAAATAATATAATATATTTATAATCATTAAAGCATGATATCAATTTGTATTGTAGTTTCTAGGTGTAAAATTATGTAATTTATTCATGAATATAAAACAAGTTGAATTTATAAATATGATATTAATTATAAAAAAATTATGACTGGTTTCTTTATTCTATCCAAACCAAATTTTAAAATAATAATTTATTTTAGTTCAATTTTTTTATTTAATTAAAACTGAATAAAAAAAGAGGTTTGGTTTGTGTGACCTTTTAATAGAGAATGAATCAAATTGAATTGCAAACTCTTCTATTACGCGTCAATTTCTTTTCAAAAATTATGAGAAATTTATTTTTTCTAGTAATATTTTAAGTTGTAACAATGGGTAATAATCTTTTAAATGATTAAATAGTATTTTTTAAATGATAAGGGACTGAAAACAATTTTTTACGCATTTAGAGTGACTAAAAAAAGTTTAATATTAAAAAGTATGTTAAATTTAATATACAACATCTTTTATTAGTAAGTATATTTATATAAAAAAAAACTTTCATGTTAGATATCACTATGCTACTTGACATCTAAGTTAGGTTGACACTTCAAGTAACAACAATCATTTTTTAAATAGAAGGTAAAGGACATTTTATGTCACATAAGTTATATTTTGCATAAGGATTGAAATATTTTTTAAATATTTTAATTTTTTTTATTATATTAAATTTTAAAAAATTTCAAAGAAAAAGATTTAATTGTACTTCTCACCATTCAATTAGCATTATTTTGCAAATTTTATTATTGAAGTTTCTTTTTCACACTCTGTAATTTTTTTCCCACACATTTATCTATCATATGTCTTAATTTTAACATATTTTACATATTTGTTAAATAGATAAGAAAGTGCTAATCTACCTCCGAATTCTTTACCACTATTTTGTTTATTAGAAAACATTTACTAAAATATGTAAACATTGAACATACCATGTACACTAAAAAAAATGGATGAAAAAATATGTGAAAGTTAAGTAATTGATGGTAAATTGTGAAAAATAATTTTGAACGGTATAAATAATAAAATGGTGATAATCGTAACTATAGATTTGATTGTAACTAACAATGTGAATTGGTTCGTTTCATTTTGATTCATCTTATATTTAATTTGCCAAAAATAGTCAGAATAGTATAATATAACACTATAGATTTGAAGGTTTGCAAAATTAAAAAAAAAATCTATTTTTTTATAATTTATTAATTTTAAATTTATGTAAATAAAAGTTTAGTACAATTACAACAATTATAATAAAACTTAACAACTAATAATTTATTATAAGTAAATAATGAAACATATTATAAAAAGGTGTTAAGAAGTCTCTTAGAGCAAATATTTTATGGAGAAAGATGTTGTCATATCTCTTTTGCTCTTTAGATAAAGATGTTGTTGATCTTATTTTAAAGTATACATGAATAAAATTGATGAAAAACTATTTAGTATTTAGGGTTTAAGGTTTAGGATTTAGTATTCAGTGAGAATGAAAACAATGTTATTCATACACTACAATTGTTAGTTACAACTTTGGTAGTTAATTAGGGTGTGTTTGGATTAGGAAGGGCATTTGAGGGAGAGGATTTAGAATGATTTAAGAGGAAAGTGGTGTTGTTTAGATTGGGGTATATTAGAGTAGATTTGTGAAGAAAGTTTATTGAAGTTTGTAATTGATGTGATATTTGAAAATATTTTTTTAATTTTTTAAAATGTAAGTTTACAAATTTGATAAATAATAAATTTTTTAAAAAATTATTAAAAAATTTATTATAAAAAAATTTAAAATATATATTAGAATTAAAATAATTTAAAATTAAATATTAATATTAAATTAAATAAAAATATGTATTAATAATTAAAATTAATATTTTATTTATTATTTATTTTATTATAATGTAAAAATTAATATTAATAATTAATAAAAAAATTATAAGTGTTATATATATTTATATTAGAATATAGTTTACGTATATAATTATATATAATTTATTAATTTTTAAAAAAAACAAGTGGCACATCATCTTTCTCCACAAATCTTCTCAAAAGAAATAGAAAATTTTAAAGCATAAAAATTGCATCGGGATTTTACTTTTTTTTTTTTTCGTTTTTCCAACTTTCTGCGCTCTTCTCCTTTCTTTGCTAAATAGGCCCTTAAATATTAATTTAAAAACTATTTAACAATAATAGAAACTAATTTAGAAACCAAAAATAATTTTAGACTCTAAAATGTTTTCTAATTTAGTCACTATAGAAATTAATTACTTTTTATTTTTAAAATTGATTTTTATTCAATGATTTTCTTGTAGTAATAGTACTAGAAGTTCTGAATATCCTACAAAAGATTTTAAAAAAGGTCAAACTAATTAAGAAAAAATGATTATCCGAACTTTGATGTTGATTTGAATTTTTTGTTAGTCTCATAGATTCTTTTTGAAGTTTTCTTCTAATAGAATTTTACATTGTTTTTTAGGTTTGTTTTTTTTTTTTATAAATTTTGGTCTACTCTCTCATACTTGTTTGTTCTTTTTTTTTATTAATAGTTTTTCAATGTAATAATAGACTATTATTAGATGTTAAAGTGTCAGCCTAAGTGAGATGTCAAGTTCTATAATGATATATAATATGAAATTTTATAAAAAATTATATATTATAAAAAATATTAAAATAAACTAGAAAAGAAAATTTATATATGTATTTATAAATATATGATAATAATGAATTAATAAATATTTAATCATATTTAGGTGACTTCACAATATAAACTATTATAAAAAAAGACTATTGAACTTCCATGTACAACTTATCCCATAATCTTTTCACAATAGATTGTTGTTAGCATGACCCGCTCAATATTGATGCTTGAAAAGTAAAATTCAGAATTAAACTAAAAATAAATGAATGCTTAATACTGATGGAGAAGTTGATATTTCCACATATACCTACTTTTACGGAAAAATACGACAAATTAGGATTCAAATGTCACAATCCTCCCCAACATCTCTCACTATGCACCTATCATTATTTATCATTCAGGTTAAATATTTCCAAATTTTGGGAGTGGGCATTTTTATCTGCAAATTTCCCATTCGCAAATTTATAAATAAATCTAAATTAATATTTTTTTACAATTAATAATTAAATATAAATATTTTAATGAAAATCAATTTCTAATTTCAGAAATAAGTTACAAATTAATTTTTTATTATTTTAATAATATGTACACTGCACCATTTTTTTATTTTATAAAAACAAATTATGTTAGGGCTACTTTACATATCAGGTTGACACCTCAAGTAACATCAATCATTTGTCATCACATGAAAAAAAATATTATTAAAAAAAAAATATGAAAGACTAGACTGAAATCCATATATTAACAAAAACGATACATATGTAGACTATACATATTAATAAAGAATTCTAAGAACAGACTAGATGGAAGCCTAATATACCAATGGAAGGATTCTCTATGAATAAATTCTAAATTAGCAAACTTATTAGCACACACATTCCCTTCATGAAAAATATGAGTAACTCTAAACCTGATTTTTTCACAGTAATTAAGACAAGTATTTTATCGATTACGAAGCATCCAAGGAACATTTGTCCTAACAGTAAACACAACACAAACCAAGGCATAATCACATTCTAGTCAGACATTAATAAGACCCAACTTTTGAGCTTCCTCCAAAGCATATATAACTCCATAAAATTCAGCAACCAAAACAGTCTGAACGTCAAAAAATAACACAAAAAAAACTTTAATAAACTCACTCATACTTCCACAGAAAATACATTGCACCATTTTTTATGTGAAAATACTTAAAAACAGTTGCTAAAATAGGAATAAGCAACAAGTTTAAAATGTTGGGTAAAAAATAAATTTTATTTACCACACAAAATCCAAAGTTTATTTTATTATGAAAAGAAAATGTCTTCAACTTGAGACAATGTATATATCAAGATTTAAAGAATGATACCAAATTAATATCAAAATTAAATTTTAAAAATAATATTTGAAGCGAATAAAAACAAAAAAATATACAAGAAATGTAGCTGTTCATACTTTAATACACAGTAATTAATGCATGAAAATAATCATAATTGCAGTCAGTATTTTTTATAAAGAATAAATAAATATATTAAAACAAAACATTGAGAATATGCTTTAACTCTTATATAGAAAATTAAAAAAAAAACATTTTCTTTATGAGCGAATATTCCAGAATTACTGTTCAAAACAATCCATTTACATGTGCCGTCAGCATTAATATGCTGATATTTAAGGATACATTTATATTAAATTAGTAATGCGGATGTTTAAGGATAGATTTATCTTAAATTTTCCAATTAGAGTGGTAATTATTAATTAATAGCTGGAATCCGCGTATTAAGTAGAGACAAAACAATCCATGAGTTGACAACTAATTGGCATAATGAAGTGATGCCAAATCTGAGGAAAATATAACAACAATCGATGCTAATTAGTTAATTTTTTTCCCCTTTTTATACAAGTTAAAAAAAGATGCCACGTTTAAAAGGGCGTTGGATCGTCATAATTATGGTAATGTTAATATTTATACATGTCAATATATGAGTAGAGGGGAATGGAAAATCTTCTCTCGTGTGAGACCTAATTGGAAATGGAGTTTTATAAGTACACACAAATTCAAGAGCATCATTAAGCAAATGTTGAGTCCAGATAACAATGATGCAAAATGAAAAGAAAAGTAACCTTATTTTCTTGCACAATCTGATTATCTTTTTAGCTTCCACTTCGCACTAGCTAGATATACTTATACTATGCCGTTAAGTTTTCCCTTTCCATCACTGTTCTCTTCCATTTTCTAACCACATTCCTCTATTTCTATTTGTTCTCCTCTTCCATATTCTTTCCATCTAATCATGTGTCTTAAACTCCTAACTTTTCCTCACCACAACACTTCTTTTCTGCTCTCCTCCTCTCTGTTACTTTCTTATCACATTTTTATTTTTAACGTTTTCACATCACCAACACTTTCTCTTTCCTAATTTCTTATGTCATAAAACCTCAATACTAACAAAACTCTAATATATATTCAATTCATTTGTAACCCTTAAACTATTTTACCTATTTTACTGTTATATTACATTAACGGTCAATTTACAGGTATGTTAGTATTCTTATTTTATAACGTTCCGTAATTGTAATTTTATATATACATGACTGAGTAAATCAAAATGAATAAGATCAACTCAACAGTTTTGCAATCTTGTGCAATTATCTTCAATCAGTTTTTACAACTTTTTGTCTTCTCTTGTTTCCTTCCATTAGTTCCTACAGGGCTAAAGATCCCACATCGACAAAATATTATTATTTTTCTCGTTTTATAAATTTTATAAGATTAAATTAAGTTTAAAGTTCACTTTTTAATACCATATTAATAATTATTTAAAAGTTTGTTAGATTTATCAGGTATTAAACTGCTATTGAATCATCCATGAAAACACATGAATTGGTCGATCTTGACATAAAAAATATATTTTTAAAGATCTATGTTAATTAAAAATAATGATATTTCAGCTTAATTTATAAGATTGAGAGTTAAGGATTTCTAATAAGATGTCTTAATATCTATGCTCTCAAACCATAAACTTTTGTCTTTCCACACTAATCAATTTCAATCTTAAACGCGCTTATGGTTACCCCAACTAAGTCGGCATGTTTATCAAAATCAATAATGCAATCTTTTGTGGCACCTTTCAATTCTATGATTTACTAATTGATTCTCCATCTAGATATTCGTTTAAATTTGAGATTTTCTACATGTCGAATCAATCTTAGTTTGAATGTTTATTTTGTTTAACATTATAGTTACGTCTTACTTTTACTTTCATGTATCGATGTAATATAAATTTATGAAGTATTCAAAGAATTTTGACTTGCTTTTTTCTTTTCGAGTATCTCGTTTTAAATCATTCTACTGCTACCAAAACATTTCCAATAAGAAGTATCTTCAGCATAACAATAGAAAACAAATTATTTAATCTATTTATTTAAGTCATGCTTTATTAGTAGAGCAGCGTGCTTTATTAGTAGTGCAGCGTGCTTTATTATTTCAGAAACTTTCTGTTATGTGATTTTTAAGTCACTTCGAAACTGCAGTGTTTAAAATATTTGTCTTCGTTTTTTTTTTTAAAATTCATCAACGTGACTGAGTTATTTACTTTTATTTTCAGGAAACAATTGAGAGATTATTTTGAATGTATTAATTATGAATTGAGTTGACTAAGAATATGTGTTCAAAGAGGTTGATAAAAGAAGTGATAAAGTTTCAATCAACCCACCTGATTTGCAATAATGAGTCGCAGAATTTAGAAGAGATAAAGGGGGAACCAAAAAACAAGAAAGAGGAGAAGCATGTTTTCTCCTTTTCCCCTTTAGTAGATGGATAAAAAAATAAAGGAAAGGGTTTAGTGAGACTTATATAGCAAGATCAACAATATCATGTACTCACATCCTTCGTATTTTGCCAAACTTTAGGACACTCCTATTAACAATGTATGTATTTTTCTGGGGACGGTAGGAATATTTGTGTAACTTTGTGAATTTTGGTATCTGAAGGAGTTTTGTGAGTATAATGTAACACACCATTGAGATTTTGAATAATGAAAATATATTTAGATGTCTAATGTTTTTATTTTTTTTATCAGAAAAAATAAATTAAATAAAAGTGAAGTATTTTGGAGATGTTACAACTATATGGGTGACGTGTGATATTTTAATACTCAGTTTGCTTGATTTGTGGATTTTCCTTTGAAAAAGATAATTTGAAAGATATTTGTATACTAAATTTGGTGAGAACTTCAAATAAACTGGTTTTGTGTGCAGATTAGAAGTATGTGTGATGTATTATATTTTACCTTTTATTCGACAAGGTGACAACCCTTTTTTTATGTTTTTTTTATCAAAATAAATAAATTGATTAAATTTGTACATTTAAATGATTTCCAAACCTATATACAAAATAAATATTTGAACAATGATACTTTCATTTTGATGTGTTTTTACATTGGTAAAGAATGAGGTGATTGATTAAGGAGATACAACATTAAGATTATTATACAAAGATCATAATATTTTTTTATCAACAATAAATAAATTAAATTAGAGAGTTACTTCAAGGTAACTCAATCCTTATACACAATTACAAGGTTACACCCTTATGAAGATCATGAAGAGAATGATCGTCAAATATTAAATTTTGTTTGAAATATTGATTGGTAGGCTACGAAGTATATATGTTTGTACTGTTTAAGGAAATTAATCTTCACCTATTATATTTGATATTATTCTCAATACATTATTTTTTCCTAATGATATTATCAAAACATATTTAATTTGTAAGCTAATTCAGTTCCTCAAAATTATAGATTATCTATTAAAGCATCCAGATTATTATTTAATATTTAGGTGCACTCTTCCATAACTTTGCCTTACATAAATTATTATAATTTTATTTAGCCAAACTATCTTCCCCTCCTCGATAATTGTAAGAATTTATTAAACATATTGTAAAATTTGTTAATGAAGACTAAAAACGCAAGATATCGAATACACTTAATTCTCTC
Organism: Phaseolus vulgaris; assembly: GCF_000499845.2. Lineage (NCBI taxonomy): Eukaryota > Viridiplantae > Streptophyta > Magnoliopsida > Fabales > Fabaceae > Phaseolus > Phaseolus vulgaris. Next base: position 39,856,539 of record NC_023750.2, read on the forward strand.
ATTATACTTTTTATTTGAGTTAAATATATTTTTAATTTTTTAAAATTAGAAAATAATCATTTTTAGTTCCAAAAAAAATTCTAACTTTTTCTTCATTAGTATTTTTTATTCTAAAAATTACTTCCTCCATCCTAAAATAATTGTAATTTTAGTATTTAAAAAAAGTTAATTGATATTTTAATTTTTCAATGAACTATCAGTTTTTTCATCTCTAATTTTTTTTCAAAATAAATTAAATAAACGTTCATATTTATTGAGACAGTGATGTTATTTTATCGAAATTATTTTATAAGTAACACATTCATTATTGTTTTTAATTTGCGTAAAATATCTTAAACTACAATATTTTTTTTTTTATAAAAAAACTACCCTTAAGTAAGCAATGTATATACGGAGAGAAAATAACAAGAAGGGAAGTTTTAAATTTTATAATTAAACCTTGGAATCTCTAATATTCGGAAGAGATTGGTCATAATTAACATTTTGTGAACATAAATAATATGAATGTTTTAAGAATTATATATATTGATAATCTAACAGGAAATTATTTGAAATTATAACTGTTAAAATTAGAAGGACGAATAATTTTTTTATTAAAATATAAGTGCATGTAAAAGGTTATAAAGTATGTATTTGACAATTTAAATGGAGATTTTATTTAATAATAAACAGTATATTTAAGAAGTTGTAGAGTGTAGGGGGACAGAGATTAGGGGTAGCTGAGATGATGATTGGGTCGTTATCAAATAATTCGACCAATAAACGAACGTAAAGACCCCTTGTAGTGTGGTTGGTGGCATGGCCTTAAATTCCGGAATTCATTCTATTCTTAGTCTATTGCTTACCCTTATCATTATCCTTTGCATTTTTTCACCATCTCACTTCTCCAAATACTATACTATAAAAATAAATACTATTATATTATTCACTGTGAAATAAAAAATGTGAAGAAGCCTTTGATAAAAACAATATCCATCTGGGGCCTGCTTATTATGTATGATGAAGTTATTCCAGTTGTTTGACTCTTTAATTAATGAACTTTCCAACCCACAATATTCCCGTAGAAGACGAATATAACTCATTAATTAAAGAAAGAAGTTCAGAAAAGAGCTACTATGTTTGCTTGTTAATTTTAGTGTTTATATATATCACAGTCCATCTACAGGCATGGATGCAAGGAAAGACAACTTTATACGTTAGTTAATTAAGGAATGGAAGTTAGAAATTAATTAACGCAATGATCTGAGAAGTTATAGTATTATTCATTGAGAGGATAAACAAATAAAAATGACATCTTCCTTTTCCAGAAATAGTGTGGCAGGAAAGTTTGAAGCAGAGGCGACAAGAACGTATAAGTGTGAAAGAGAGAAAGAGAAAAAGAAAGTGAGTGGACCAAAATCCAAACAAGTCCCTTACCTAAGGCTTACGTTTGATAATTTGAAAATGGAGGCTCCTCCTGAAGAAGGAAATTAGAAAGAGAAAAGGAAATTAAGATATGGTGTGTGGCGTGGTGTGGCACACAGTGGAAGAAGAAGCATTTTGGTACATTTTTGGTTGGGGAGTTTTGTGCATGGAGTTGAAGTACAGTTGTTGAAAAGAATAATAAAAACAAGCATGTGATAGTAGTATTTGAGTTTGATGAAAATTGAGAGAAAAAGCAGTGGTGACTGGTCCCTGAGTCCCTTTCTTTTTTACCCTTTACCCCGAGATTAGTGATGAAATGAATATGCAAAGCTTACGTAATCATGAGGGGCTTGGAGATTCTGATCTTTTGACTTGGGTAGAGCTATGTGGTGGCTTTTATAGGTGTCACTCTCTTTAGGTCGTTGGATGTGAAAGTATTGCGTTTGTTTCTACTCATGCATGTATTGTATGTATGATCAAGGGGAGCCCATGTTCTGGGTCACTTCCTTTTGGTAATTAGAGAGTGTTGGTGCAACAGGACAAGCCCAGCCATGGCCTCTGCACCTTCCTTCAACAAACCGACAAACCACGTGACACAAACACCACCACCACATCATTATTATTATTTCAAACATCACCCTACTAATCCATCATCATCTTCTTACTCGATCAAATAAAGTAACCCTCTTATAATTGCGCTTACAATTACCAAAATATCACACTCAATCTTCAACATGACCACTGTTCAACTTCAACACCTCCTCCTCTACACACACATGCACCAAAAATTACAAAAATTAAATAATGCTAGACATCGTCATTAAGCAAAGACCCGTGGTTGACAATGCCATCCCATCTAATTAATCTCTTCATTTCTTTCCACCCTTTTCTTCTTTATAATTCCATTCCATTCCATTATTCCATATTTACGTGTTAGGTTAATTCGTTTCGATCAAACTCGTCAACATATGTATGTACGAAAAGATGGATATGGACTGGTTATATGAAGAAAGATTTACAGAAGAGAATTGTCAATAGAGAATTAATTAACAACAGGAGTTGAATTAAGCTAATCAAAGTAAAATGTATACTAGGAAGATTATCGCGTTTAAGAGTCTGTAATCATAATCCTCTGACTGGAGAAAAGAACTAATTAAACATGAAATATGAAGAGGGACTAATTATTTGTGTATTTAACAATGGAACATGGAGTGAGGGAAAAGGTGAAGGAGGTGGGGTTGGGATATAGATATTACTTATATTATTATTATTATTTAATTTGGTTTGGTTGAATGGACTAGAGTGAGGTGTTGGAGACATGGCAGAGAGGTTCGGAGGTGGAGCGAGTGAAGTTCCAGAGGTCAATCTCGCTGGTGAAGTCGTGTGCGGGGTTGATGTATGCGGATGCAGCGGAAGGTCTGGTGAGGGTGGAGGTTGATGAAGGATTTGATGAGGATCTGAGGGTGGGCAATGGTAGATCGTGGTGGGTAGTGCAGTAGGCGATGGTGGGGTCGTTGAAGCATGCGAAGTGCCTAGAGGCCTCGGTTTGGCCATTGAGCTGAGAGGCAACCAAACGGTCCAGCGCAGCCCAGTTGGTGAGGCCTCCACCACCTGATGATGCCTCCATTGGATGAACCATGTTGGGGTCACCACCACTCACCTGGTGGGTTGCGAATGACCCTTCATTGTCCGTCCCCATGTCTACTGGAATAATGGGATGGTACCCATTATTATTCTGCTCGTTGTTGTTATCACCATTATTACTGTTGTTGTTGTTGTTCTGCTGACTCTCCATGCTTCTAGATTTTGGGCTCTCTAGGCTTGGCAGCTTCATGAACCTGTCATTGTTCACACCCGTCTCGTAACCCCTTCCCAACCTTCCATAGCTGTAGTTTCCCTCGTAGCTGCTCTCTTCCTTGCAACCCCTTCCCATTTGCTGAAGTATCTGCTCCAAAGCTCCCTCGTCGCACGACTCGAACAACTGGCTCCTTCTACCTTCTCCCGAACCTAATGGGCTGTCTAGGGTTTTCAGGTTGTTCTTCTTCTTGAATATCCTACACACCACCCACCCTTCTTCCTGACCACCGTCCCCCATCACATTCGACACCTGAATTCAAGTCACACGCACAGATTCGTAAACACATTTGTTTCACAACTCAACTTCTTACACACATGTCGTAATAACGTTTGAAGTAGCATTGCTACACATGTCTAAATGCTTTGACGTTGCAGTTCAAACTATGATTTTAGACTCATTTTTAAATTGTATAAAACTACAAACAATAACTAACCAACTAACTAACTAACTGGTAGGTTTTGTTTGAGTTGCTTACAATATTGGTGTCGCTGGTGGTGTTGTCGTCTAGTCTGTATTCATGCATGATCCAGTCAGATTTCTGGCCATGTGGGGCTCTTCCTTTGTAGAAAACCAGAGTCTTTCTCATTCCAATCCTCTTTCCGTTGCTGTATATGACTTTGTCACGGCCAGTGGCCTTCCAGAATCCCGCAGCAGTGGCGCGATTGGTGCGAGTTCCTGTGGGGTACTTCTTGTCTTTGTGGCTGAAGAAGTACCAATCATTCTGCGGAGTGGTTCCTATTTTGCATTTCTCTGAAAAAAGAAGAAAGAGAAACCGATCAAAATGGTGGCGCGATTCATGTCATGCATGACTCATGATGCAATATTGAATATTCCCTCCTATCATTACTCCCATGTGAGACGCAAAAACAAAAGAAGCCATAAAAAGCGAGCAGAATTCAAAAGCAGCAGAGACCAGTCACCCTTAAACACCAAAAATAAAAAAGAGTGTGTGATGAAGCAACACAAGAGTGCGTGAGCTAGACACCAGTGAAGACTAGTTTTGATTCTTTTACACATGTATGAGAGAGTGATGAATGTCACACCTTGAATATCCCATGGCTCGAGCTTGTTGAGATCAACATCACGAATGACATCGAGGTCAATCTTCTCGTAAGAGACCTTTTTCCTCAAGTAGTACTGAAGAAGCTCCTCTTCAGTAGGATGGAACCTGAAGCCAGGTGGGACTTGAGATTGTCCATTGACAGATATGCTCATGTTTTCCGGCATTCAGGTGGTTAACCAAGAGAGTGATCGTTGGTATAGCTAGCTAGGAATTAGAAGAGAAACTAGGTAGAGAGTGGTAGCGGGGACCCAAAGAGGAGAGAGAGAGAAGGCATTCAAATGGGTAGAGCAGAAGGAAAGATATAATGAGGTGGTGTGTGAGTGTACTGGAATGAGTATGTAAAGGGAGACTATATATATGTGTTGTGGGACAGAAAGGAGCAAAAGCATACAGAGAGAGAGAGAGAGTGAGAGAGAATTAAATTGTATTAAAGAAAAAAAGGGTAAAAAGAAAGAAAGAAAAAAATGGATTTGTTTTTGTTTTAAAGGTTGAAGGGACACCAGACACCAATAACCAATTGGGTATGTTGTTTATAATATAATGAAAATGTAGGGTTAGTTTTACTATGGTGGGAGAAGTGGCACCTACCAAGAAAGATGGAGGAAGAGAGTTTAACTGTTGAGGGGAAAAAATGAGTGTGGGGGCCAAGTGTATGCGGGTATCACTTAGGGGTCCCACAGGGTTGGACGTTGTGGGCATCTTAGAAGAGTAAGGGCGCACGCCCACATCCACAACTACGACCTCTGACCTTAAAATCTCCATGGAAAAGCACCTCTGAAACAACCATGGACCATGGCCAAAATTAACCTCTCTCTCTCTCTCTCTCTCTTTAATCCTTCTCTAGAGACTACACACAGATACATACTTTTATCCCTTTCCCTTTCATGTTTGGCTTGGGCAACCACCGCAACAAGATTCTTTTTTTAAATACAATAAAGGAATATGTAGGGTAGGACCCTGAAACATGAAAATAAGAAAAATGTGATGGATGGTAACATGCAACTTGGAATAAAGTTCCTCATGTAAAAACACAGCATTTTTTTTTTAAATTTCACTTTCTCATATCTTTCATACATACATCATACTTCCCTCTCTTGGTACTTTTCATACCCAAATTATTTATAGCAGATCTTTTCTTTACCATACTCTTCAAACTCTTAACTAATTAATATGAACCCTCTCCAAAGAATGCATGATAATTCGTATGAAGATAAATATATTTGATTAGAAAAAAGTATAATATTCAAATGTATTTGATGTACCTTTTGGGAAGGAGAATAATTGCGTTTAAAATAGTGAGAACCTCTCTCGCAAGGATTAAAATCTACTTCACTCCAATAGAGTACTTGGACATGCTTAAACTGCTAATTAACCTAGCATCACAACTGGGTAACTCAAACTTATTACTTAAGGTTTCAGTCATTAGTTAGTACTTTAATATCAGTAGCATGATTTAAAAGACTTTGTGAGATTTTTAGGCATTAAATACTATTCAGTAACAGGAAAGCATTGCAGTACATGAGAATAATTAATAGGAGAGTGCATGCATAGCGTTGAGAAACATCAATATAGCAGTACCTAAGTGATCATTGTTACCTATTTTATAGTATTTTCGATTGGATTTCTAGCTGCTAGACTTTAATAGTAACGATTAATGTTAATGTTCTTTTTTAGACAGTTTCGGTAACCAGGGACTGCACACTATAACCTACCTCACTAAGGTCTCATAGGTAAACGTAAACCCTCGAGTGTTCTGTTGACCACTCAAATTAAGTTAAAAAAGATAATGGTTTCTCAAAATTAAATTAAAAAAAAATGTTACTTTAACAGTTACATTGAAAAAAATATTAATTTATAATTATAACACCATTTTATTGTATTCTACACGCAGTTTTTTTTTTCAATTAATTTGGCAGTACAAATAATTTGGTGAATTTTGGACACTACTAAATTAAAATATTTGCCTTATTGCATACCGTCCAAAAACAGGGTGAAATGAGTTTCTCCATTTTTTAAAAATGATTTTAAAAAGTCAAATCACTGGCTATTTTTTGACAAGTTATCATGTAAACTCATCAAAATAAAAAGGAAAAAACAATGAAATAAAATATACAAAATTTGTAAATGAAGTGAATAAGGAATTTAGAGAAAGTAAGTATATAAGAAAATAATAGGTTTGAATATAGAACGTAGGTGAGTTACAACCTCTGTCATTGTTACACTACCATCAGCATCAGTGAGAATATTATTTGATGAAACGCAAAAATAAATCACCACCGTTACTTGACTGTGTTTCGTCAGCAGCTACCTTTCTTCCTTCTTCATCACCCTTCAACTCTTGACCACTTGCTTTCCTGTGATATAAACGGAGAGAAGATGGGTCAATAATTGTATTTTAAATACTACGATCGTTTTGGCCATAACAGAGTGAAAATGAGCTACACATGACGCAAATTTCTCTTTCAAAACTTATTCTTTTCTGCAGAGCCTTCTCTGTCACTCTTCACTGTTCATTGGTTTAGGCACAAACTCTCAGGGCATTCATGGAAACTGATTAATCTTGGGATAACCTTACTTAATACTCCTGTATGCTATTTTTTGCTCATACAACTTCTAATGGTATTTTAAGATTTTAACCAATATTTGATTATTTAATTAAGTAATCTGTGTTAGATATTCCCGAATTATAAATAGAATGTTGTGCAGTTCTCAAATTCCAGAAGACAGTTGTGCTCTGTTTTGAAGGAGAGAAGTTTAAGTTTTACAATGTTTCCTTATCTTTAAGAAATGTAATCACTCATCTTTGGCTTTGCAAATTTCGGGTTTTAAACGTATACATAATACATGTTGTTTACTAATTTTGCCCATCTATGAGTTTGTATGATTCATTAAGCATAAAATTGCATATTTTTTTAAGTTTAATTAAATTTTAAGTCTTTCATAAATTTGAATATTTAAAATTGAGTTTTTATTAAAAAAATATTTTATAAATATTAAAAAAAAAATATTTTTCAATTGCGTTTCTACCATTCAATTTGTCTAATAACTAAATGATGTAACTCTTATCTTATCTGGTTCCTTTCTTACTTGTCTATATGTATTACGAATGTGAAATTTTGTAGATACTCAATACAAAATAATATTACTGTTCATATAAAAGTACAAGAGACTTCAATTAAAAATATCTTGGATAAAAAATGATATTGTTATATATATATATATATATATATATATATATATATATATATATATATATATATATATATATATATAAATACAATTATCTTTAACTGAAAAACTCAAAGATATTATTATTTATAATTAATAACCTTTTAAATATTATTATTATTACAATTAATATTAACATTTTACTTATATATATTATCAAAATATATGAAAAAACCTATAATCATTAGACTAAAAGTGACTATGATATTATTATTATTTATATTATTAATATTATAATAATTAATATTTATATTTATATATAAAAGGAATTTTTTATTATAATTTTTTTTTTACACAATTTTTTTTCCGATAATATCTTTAGTATATCTTATTTATTTTATCAGTACAATAGAGTATTTTTTTCATTTCATATAAATTATTTAAAAAATAAAATTATTTTTTAATTTTTAAATTAATATTAATGTACCGTTTTTATATGCGGATTTCCACTCTTTTTTTAATTTCTTATTTTTACAACAATAGAAAGAGAGAATAATAATATAATTATAATTCATATTAATATTATTTTTATTATTAAATTAATATTTTCATTTTAATATATTAATATAAAATAAAATAAATATAAAATTATTCATGTTATTATTGTAATTATCATATTTATTTTCAATACTATTATTATTATTATTATTATCATTCTTATAACATCAATTAAATAAATTAAGATTTTTATTTTAATATATATATATATTAATACAAAATAAGATTACCAGTATTACTTTTACCATAAATTATTAATAATAATAATAAAATTATTACTATTATTATTATAATTATTATCGTAATTATTTTTTCATTATTATCATTATTGTAGTTATTATTATTGTTATAAAATTCATATTTTCATTTTAATATATTAATATAAAATACAAAATTCAGTATTATTATTATCATCATAAATTATTTTTAACAAAAAATTATTAATATTACTATTATATTTATTATCATAATTAATTTTATTAATATTATCAAATTAATAATAATAATTATTATTATTATTATCTTTATTATTATGACAAATTATTAAATTAATATTTTTTATTTTAATATATTAAAATAAAAACAAAATTATTAATATTATAATTATCATAAATTGTTATTAATATTATTATTATAATTTTTTTCATAATTTTCTTTTTTATTATTATTATTATCTTATTATTATTACATCAATTTATTAAATTAATTTTTTTCATTTTTATTTATCCATGTAAAATAAAATTAGTAGTATTAGTATTATAAAAAATTATTATTATTATTATTATTATTATTGTCATATTTTTTTATTACTACTACTATTACTATTATTATATGAATTAATAATATTATTACTACATAATTATATTAATATTGTAAAATGTATCGATGGATTTTATCAACAAATAATATCGATGTTTAGTATTAACGAATATTTATTTGGAGTCAATTATCAACAAATTTTATTAACGAATAAACACAAATATTAAAATTTGTAGCACAAACACAAATCTATGGATGATTTGATCATATGAACTTTTTTGATAATTTTTATTTACCGACAAACACACAGTTCATTAGTAACTTTTGTCGGTAAATCAATATTTTCCTCTATATTATAAGAAAGTCATAAAATAAAAATCAATTTTTAAAAATAAAAAATAATTACTTATTATAGTGATTAAATTATAAACTATTTTATAAACTAAAAAAATATAATTTCTAAATTAATTTCTATTATTGTTAAATAGTTTCTAAATTAGTATCTAATTAACTATCAAGGTTTTAACTACTAATTATTTAAATTTTAAATTTGATAGCAAAACCCTTAGTTGCTAATTAGATACCAATTAGAAATCATTTAACAATAATAGAAATTAATTTAGAAACAAAATTTTGTTTAGTCTCTAATTTAGTTACTATAGCAACTAATTATTTTTTGTTTCTAAAAATTGGTTTTTATTTCATGATTTTCTTGTAGTGTATTTTATTTTATATTAATGCAAATATTTAGATCTTTTGAGAAAATTAATGTTTAGTGGCAAGTGAATAATTTTAATAAATTTTTAGAATAGCTAAAACATCTTAATTAATTAGAATTACATATTAAGTTTCAACATCAAATACATTAATTTTATATAATTAATATTTGACATAATTTAGTGAGATTTTATGTAAATAAAAAATAAAAGATTAGGTACTTATGAATTTTAATTATTGATAAAGTTATAATTCAACCTTAATTTAGAAAATTTGAATCTAATAATATATTTTGAAGTTACGAGATTAATAAAATTATTTAATCCCAAATTATTTATTCAGAGATTTAAGAAAAGATATAAGAAAGGATTAGAAAAGTTGCTATAGAGAATAGAGATTTTCTATTTTTATTCCTCATTTGAGCAAGATGTCACTTAGTCAAAATCCAATTAGATAAAGAAGGGCATAAGACATAAAAATGTGTGACTCAGAAGGGGAACCAAATGAATGAAATCCTAAAAGAGGCAGTTATTAAGGAGAAAAGTTTCAGATCTTTTTCTTTGGTTTTTGTGCATGTAATGGCCACGTGAGTGACTAATTCTTTCCTTTGATATTGCGAATAATCTGTACAAATTCTTATGTATATTGGTAGTAATTATATATAAATTTATGTTCCTCTTTGATATTGGTATTGTCATTTTGTGCTTAAAAATGAATTTTTAATTCATGAACTTGATTATTGGATATTGTATTTTGTACTTAGAGCTTGAATTGTTATTCATGAACCTGATTCTTGGTACTTCTAAGAATTTGACCTAAACGATAATACTCGACATATTTGAATACTAGAAATATATTTGAAATGATGCTAATTGTTTTATAATATATATTCTTAATGATAAGAATGGTTTTATAAATATGTGAGGAATCAATATGTAGGAAACAATCTTCATAATTTTATATTTATATTATGCGAGACATTGATATAAATGACTTTTATATGCGCATCAATATCAATCAAGTTGTAATATAGTATGTTTTATTCATTTAACTGATGAGTGAAAATGATTAACTTATTTTTTCTCAATTGAATTATCTTAATAATTTATTTTGTTTACATTTATTTTTCATGCAAACTTATGTGAATATGTTTCAAATCAAATTAGTATACATATTCTTATACTTAGTAATATTAAGATTAAGATTCTAAATAATTATTCGTTGTGAATTTGACATTCGTCCCTTGAGACAAATTATTACTTTTGATTTGATATACTTATTGAAAAAGGTAAACAATAATATGATATAATCTACCCAAAAAATTATTATATTTTTATAATTAATTAGGATAAAATATCTAAATTTAATTTTTAAATCATCCATAAAAATTAAGAAAATGAACATAATTTAATAAGGTTATAATCATCACATTAGTTTAGTCTCAAAATTTTTAATAATGAGCATATGTTATTTCAACTTTACAATTATTCAATTTGTAAATATTTCTGATATAAAGTATAGTATTCCCAAATTGAAAAGGCGGCAATAATAAAATTTAGAAAAAAGTTACTTTTTATTTGGACTGAATGAGCATTGATAATGCTATAAGGAAAAAAAAATCACCTACTATTACTGATATCAACATTCAAAACATCTTTCTACATTACAAAGACTACATCGACTAACATGCAATTATTATAATAAAAATTAAAAAATTATCAAATAAAAATCAATTTTAAATATTAATTATTATTAACTAAATTAAATATTATTTTAAAAATTAGAAATATTATTGAATTTTAAATTAATTTTTATTATTGATAAATAGTTTTTAAATTGGTATATCTACTTAGTTACCAAGATTTTAACAACCAATTATTTAAATTCTAAATTTAGTAGAAAAATCTTAATAGCTAATTAGATATCAATAATAAAAATTAATTTAAAAATTAATATTTTTTTTTATCTAAAATAGTATTTAATTTAATTAATATAACAATTATATATTTTTTTATCTAAAATTAATTTTTATTTGATTAGTTTTTAGTATTGAGATGTTACATCGATTCATGATTCATATTTGAACTAATGTAGTAGTATTTGATATTACATTATTTCCACGAGTAACTAACGATGTGATATATGTAGGTGAGAAATTGTATGAGTTACTTGTGTAATTAATATAGTGTGCATAATGATTACACGAGTAATCAAATATGATACGTAGGTTAGAAAATACATCAATTACCTATATAACAAATGCAACATCTCAATGCTACATTATTTTAAATAATAATTAATATTATATCATGACACTACATTAGTAGAATTTGATTTTTTTGACAAGAGGTTTTTTCTGATCTTGATAACAAGTCATCTCAAGTTCTTCAAGGCTAATTAGATATCTATATATTTAAGTTTTGAGGTGCAAATAAAGGTTGCCATCCCTCAAATATTTCATTTATTTTTTATTGAAAACAAAACGAAAACAGAAAAAATTGTAAAGATACACACCCTTGTCCCACAAACATCACATACAAAAAATCATTCTCACAGCTCCTTCTTCACTGAGACCCACAAAACAAGGGTACTATGCCACCTTATCCTCATCTCTCTGTTGTTTCTTTCATTGCTAATTACTTCGTTTAGTAATTAGTTTCGTAGAAGTTTTACATGTTTATCAACAATATTAAAATTGATTAATATTAGGAGATAAAGTTCTTAATTGTTGCAATAAAAGTTTAAAACGGTGTTTTAGGTTTGCATACGGTTTTACATAGACGCGTTATGCATTAGATTAGTTGTAGTTGAATAAGGTGATGAACTGTGAAAGAAAAATGTATTTAGTTAGGAAAAGTCCACAGGTCACAGTACTAATGATTTTCTTCCTCCTCTAAATTCTCTCACCCTAATCATTCATTTTTTCTCTGATTGACGATGGAGCAACCACTTTTAGTTACTAACCGGCACTTATATTGGTCATCATATTTCATGTCCATATCTTTTTCCATTTTCTTAAATATATCTTTTCTGCTTTCTTCCATGCCATCAATTTATTCTCTTTTTTTATATATACACATTAACCCCTTAATTACTTTCTCAAATTACATTACAGAACCATGATTCCAACTTACCTGCTTGAACCTGTGTAATCATTAATCATTCAACATGATTATTACCTTAAAAACAAAATATTTCAACCACTATGCCCATTTGCATAAAAACAACATGACATATCACCCATATTCACAGAACCTAGAATATATGTTTCTCTGCATCATCTTGGCAACAACATATGTTTGATTAATTAGTATGGAAAAAATTATGTTTGATATTTCTGGAATCAACCATACCATGAATATAATTAATATCTAATGTGAGAATCGTACGGCGTGCAATTTTTATTATATTTAGGTTTATCTGGTTGAGTTTTAGAGAGATTGAAATCAGTTTTGGGAAAAGGTGTGAAAGTATATATAATTAAACTTTTTAGTTAATTGGAAAACTGAAAAGGGAGCATCATTGATCTCCGACAACCTAGAAGTAGAAACTAGACGACAAAAACAGCAACAAGTTGTTACAGTGGTGATGATATGTGTGATCCTAAGTGGCTATTTGGAATATGATTTTGTTGAAGAATATACGAGTCTGCCGCCAGCACTAATTGCACTTTCGACTCACAAAAAAATTATTACCCCAATTGACAAATTGAAACCTTTGCTGTTAGGGTAGTTAGTAATGTGACACAGTGCCCAAATGACAGGGAAAGAATGAGAGAGAGATAGTGAGTTTGTTAGAGCTTCTTCCAGATCTTTATACTGCACCAATCTAGCTATAGTCTTCTCTCAATTTAATAATTAATCCTTAACATCTCAAAAAATTATCTTTTTATCTCAATTCCTCGTTACTGTCTGGTTTTAATCTGAAAACATTTTCCTCTGCGGTAGTTCAGTTAATTTCAGTTATTTTTCGAAACAAAATAGTTTTTCTCTGTTTAGTCATACACCTTCTAGAAATGTTAGTGCAAAATGGTAAAGAGAAAATAACACTTTCACGCAGTGTAATCAAGAGAAAATGGCTTTCTTTCAAAAAAAAATTTGGAGATCCCGATTAGAGATTATGACATTTTATAGTATATAAGTGGATGTAAACCTTATCTCATGATCCGGTTTTATGGGATCGATTTTATGGGATTGAGTTAAATTTAAAGTCTACTTCGTAATATGGTATCAGAATTATTTCGAGTATATCCTAATGAGTATTTGTTGAACTTATCAGGTCACCCGCCATTATCAGACTACCATAATATGTTATAAATAATAAAAAATAAAATAAATTAGAATATTTAAAAAAATTCCAAACACACGTATATTCTAAATATAATATTGTATACTTTTGGCTTAATGGACATTGTTTAGACTTGACTTGGAGACATATAGTTTTTTTATAACCGGTTGAAACATTTTTTAAATATTTTATTTGTTTTATTTATTATTGATAAAATAGTAAGATATTTTTAAGAAGTAATCTTTGAGAAAACATATGGATGATGTTTTTATTGAATATTAAGAAAAAAAAACATGTTTTTAAGATGAAGAAGATTCCTATTATGGATGGATTTTTGTGCTAAGAGAAACGGAGTTAATTGAAAAGTGTGATGTGGCGTTTATAGGGAATTGAGAAATCTAGTTGGAAAGTAGGGGAAGGGGTGGTGGTAGCTAGGTTTACCTAGCTATTTTGCATGGGAAGCAACATTTCATATTGGTGCTTGTTTTATGGTTGGGAAGGTCGTACTCAAGGTGAGATGTCAATATGAAGTGTATTCGGTAATGTTAACTAAAACCTTATTTTACCAATTAATTTAAGAGATTCTTTAAAATCAACATGTTTAGTAAAATAAATGTTCTAGTCACTAGTTAAACTTCTTAATTAACTTCTGAGGTGTAAAATTACTGGATAAAAAAGTAGTTATAATTTAGATTTGTTGGAGTTAACATACAAATTTATACATCATCAACTCTATTGAGAATTCTACATCATTGAGGATTGGAATTAAAAAAATATCTACATTTTCTATATCTACTATTATATAAATTTAATTTAACAAAAATAGAAGGATTTAAAATGATAATAATATATATAATAAATAAGAAAAATTACAATTATATAATTTTGGAATAATAATAAAAAATAGAGGCAACAATAACAATTATAATATATTTTTTTAAATAAAGTAGCATGTATTATATATTATGTTTTGTTTATGTATTATGTCGGAATGAGTTTCTCTTTGTTTTTTTGTCTCTTCATATCTTTATGTTCTTAGTCTTTTTGGTTTCTCGATCTTCTTAGTCCTTTGATTTTTTCGATTTCTCGATCTTTGTGATGAGAGTGCTTATAATTATACTTTGACGTTCAAGTTAGTTTTGATTTGAGTAAGTGCATTAATTTAGGGTATGAATTTCATTACCTTGTGCGCTAAGATGTTCACCTATTTATAGTGGTGGTTTTGTGCGATTGGTTGTATGAACGATAGGTTAGGCCCAATCAAGTCTAATTGCTTCTTAATTAGAATTTGTGGGGTTTTTATGGTGTGATTCTCTGTAAGTGGCGTTGTTAGGTTTTACCCATGGTTAGATCTCTCAATCTTCTATATGTCGAGACATTGAGAAGTCAAGTAAGCATGTGGTCTCTCAATTCTCAAATTCTCAATCATACACTAATCCCGAGGCTTGAGGAGAATGAAGAGTTTAAAATAAATATTCATTTTTTATCTTATTTACAGGTAACTGAGGTCATCCTTGCCCCTATGTTTGAGAGGAGTGAAGAGTCTAATGTTCTACTTCGACTGGCCGAGTGAGGTTTCATGTTGGGGAATTCAACAACCTAACTGGCCGAGTATGAGTTGTGTGAAGGGTCTAGAATTTTTGGGTAGTGGGATGTGATGTATGAAGGAATTTGTAAGATCGTGCGATCTTTGCTCTTGATCACGGGGGGATCCAACAATTGGGGTAGGGTTGTGGCGGTTTGTCTTTGCTATACTTGGTGTCTATAAAGAATGTGTCGTGGGTTCCACCATTCACAATATTTCATCCTTGTGCGAGTGCTTTGAGAGTGTGTCGGTCAAAGAGTAAATCTAAAGGTAACCATGTCTTCTTTATATGAAAGTTGTTCATTTTTTGCCGCGTTGGGTGGTTTCGACAAAAGGGTACCAGGGTAATTTTAGATAGCTTTACTTTTAACTTTAGTGACACCAAGAACACAAGCATGTTGTCTTGGGTTAGCCAGATGTGCATAGGTGGGGATGATGGTGGGGTCGGGAGTGTGGCCTTCATTCGGGAATCGATAGGCGAGAGGGGTTTATATAAGGTTTCATTCAAGAGGTTGATTATTACTGGGTGGAGAACTGGTTTCGGAAAAACTTATGAAAATACTGACACACGTCAATGCTTTAGTTGTTCACCGAAACCATAGACATACTGGAGGACAACATTCTAGATGGTATCGTATCTCTTCAAATTGCAGGGTGTCAGACACGGTGTGTCTTAAGTGAGAAGTTTCGTTTGAAGAATTTTTTCTTTTTCGATTCTTGTTTAATAACGAGTGTTCATATCAAGTTCTTATTAGACGATTTCATCATGGAGGTTCTTCAAATTTTGAGCGTTGCTCCAACCTAGCTACATTTGAATAGTTGGTCGGCAATGCAAGTTTTCTGCTTGATTTGCTTTGCATTGAGCTTGAGGCCAACATCTCAATCATTTTTGTATTTTTATAGTACTAGGTCGGGAGACTAGGCAGAATGGTTGTCTCTAATTGGGCAGTCAAGGACATGTCTTCTCACCCCTTTTACCACATTGGATAAGAACTTTAACGACAATTTCTTGTAGTGATTAGGACGGGGGTTGCTCACAATTCTATTATGATGAGACCTCCCGATTCCCGTTTTATTGGACTAAGAACCTAGTCCAATTCAACATCTAGCCAAGGTCATTGATGACTGCAGAGGTTATTGAGGTATTGTCGATAATAGATAAGCTTCCTCGGATGATTCCTACCCGACGTATCTTAAGGGGATACTTGACCCCACATCCATTTGTAGATGTTGACGATTTGTTCTTTTTCATCTCGACGATTTAAGTTTTAACTTTAATGTTTTTTTACTTGTGCTTTGTGTAGGAATTACGATGGTCATGCATCCTGAGGGGAACAAAAACTACCATTGGCTAAGTCCATCTTTTTCAAGCGCGTTAAGTTTTTGGTTGCTCTCAATATGGATCCCATTGGTGAAATCGGCCTTAATCGAGAGTGAAATTATCGGTAGGGATTCTATGTTGGAGTCAACCTTGACCGACAATGTGATCGGGAGCTATAGAAATGTTATGAAGGAAACACTAGTGCAAAAAGAAGAAAAGGATACGCTTTATTTAGTGTGGCTTTTGCGCTACCCGCTTTCGTAAAAAACGCGGTGGCATTTTTGAAATTATTTTGATTTACAAATGCGGCTATTTGTATAACCACACTTGTAAATCAAAGCGCTTGATTTACGAATGCGGCTATTCAAATAACCGCATTCGTAAATCAAAATTCTTTGATTTACGAATGCGGTTTTACCTTTAGCCGCATTCGTAAATCCTTTTTTACCCTAAATTTTGAAGCGCGCCACACACAATTTCAAACTTTATTTCTCGTCTTTGTCTTCATTTCGCGTTCGCACTCTGAGTTCGTCTCCTTCTGCTACATCTGCATTCCATTTGTGCAATGTAAGTTTCTTGAACTCTCTTTCTTCCTCTTCATCTTCACAAATATATGCATAAATGTTTTTCGTTTTTCTTATATATGTTTTTTTCCTTGCATTGGTGGTCTCGAAGCACTGTTTCGTTGGCTGACATTCGTTTTTCTTACATTGTTTGGTTTCTCGCATTGCTCAGTACTCTTTCATTGTCTTCGTGGTTTCTTGTGAATTTTTTGGTTTACTTTGTTGCTGCTTCCCTGTCCGCCGTCGCTTCTGCTGCCGCCACCGTTGTTGGCGCTCCCGTGACTCTTCATCAACGTTGCCTTCACACAAGATTGACGATGTTTTAATTTTTTTTTTAATGATTTGGCATATACAAGTGCGGTTAAAACAAATAACCGCACTTGTAAATGGTATTTATAAATGCGGCTATATAGCCGCATTTATATTTCTTGATTTACAAGTGCGTGTTGATCAAATGCGGCTATAAAGCCGCATTTATAAATTCGAAATAGTCGCATTTGTTTTATGTTTCTGCACTAGTGAAACTTTCATTTAATATTGTCTCATTAAAACCTTCTCAACCAAAATCCTAATTAGGGACAATTTGTAGTAATTCCCTTATTTCAAACGGTCCTTCCCAATTTGGCGTGAACTTCCCATTGATTCAGAGGCATTCGTGTTCAGTTGTTATTACTATTATTATCTTAAGTATTATTATTATTATATAAATATTATGAAATTTACCAATGAATTTCACCGACGGATAATATTGGTGCCCAATTACCGATGGATATTACCGACAAAAATTAATAAGCGCTCAATTACCGACGAAATTTATCGAAGAATATGATGAATGTAATATTTTTTTAATTTTCATATCCGTTGGTAATTTTATATGTCAGTAAAAATTGTCGGTAATTAAAAAATAACTAACAGACACAAATTCGTCGATAATTTTCATTTGGAAAATCAAGAATTTCTTGAAGTGGTGGAATGTGATCGAGACATAGTATTTCCAAAAAGGAAAATAACATGTTCAAATTGGTTATGATGTGCATTGATTATGGATTCATTTAGAATGAGATAATTTGACTATACTAATATATTGGAATCATATAAATGAAAATATTTAGGTGGTGATAGTTAAAAGAGATTTGTATGACTTTGTGTGCAATTTGAAAAATAATATAGTCTAACAAGTTATATGAATTAACCTTGTGATATGAGGTGATTTGGTACTAATATTCTTTTGTGGAATAGTATGACAAATGCAAATTTCTGAATTTGAATCAATGCACGGGTCTTCTAGAAGTAGAGTCAAATGTGAATATTAATGGATTTCATATGTGAGTGATATATAAATGTTAGTGGATTTATGGCATGAAGGATATAAAACATGAGATATTTATAGGCATTTGAATGTTTAGTAAATTTAGAATAAATAAAGTGTGATAATTCATATGATTGTGATTGAATGATTCAAATATAAAATTTTATCCAAGATTTTAAGAATCACTATCTTACCCTGATTTCTTGTCGATATTGTTTTTTTTTATTAAATTTGCGATGATTATTTGTTGCATGTGAGTTAATGATGTGTTGCAGGTTATAAGACTCCAAAATAAAGATGATGAAGTTATCCATTTAAACCTTTTGATATTTTTGTTTGATGAAGTATATATTTAAAAATCCCTATATAAAGAGATAATATTTTATAAAATAATAATATGATGATGTAAACTTTATTTATATATTAAACTATGATATGGTAATTTGATAAGTATATCAAACAATATTCAATATCTATCATCAATAATAATATATCTATCATCTATAATAATATATACAATATTAATAAAAAAAATATCACTAAAAATGAAATTGTGAAAAATAAATATGAAGAATACCCAGTCATAAATTTGATGACAGGTCTACACAGTATTCTATATGTAAAATCACAAGAATTAAATATCTTATTTTACTATGTCTATTTTATTGAGAAAAAGTTGTCGATTAATCTTGTTCAATAATCTTTCTTGAGTGAAAATAATGGGAGGGACTTTGATTCGAAGAATGCTTGAGGATGACCTTGAAGAAGCTTGTGCATAATTGATATCTAAGTAACTGTTGGAAGTAACAAGTCCAAGAACACTTGTGTTGAATCTAAAAGAGATGAGTAAAAGACTATTTAGATTTAAAGTTTAATCAATCTTTTACTCTGTCAGTGCTTTAAATAGTTTCTAAAAGCTTAACTAGCTGTAAGTTATATTTGTGTTTAAGAAGAAAATTAAACTTACATCGATTTTTCAAAATTAAGAGTATGTTGTCGTATATAACATGAAATACATTCTTAAGTGAATGAATTAGTAAACTTTTGTTAGATATAAACTTTAACATTTATTACGGTGTTATCTTGCATCTTTCCCAAACAGCCTAGAAGGTCTTATCAGCAATTTTAAAAGTTGAAAAAGATGTCAACATTTAAATTCTTTTTTTATATGATTGAGGTAGAAATACTTTAACTTTTTACATCAATTTTTTATTGCAATTATAATAGTAACAATCTACGTAGAAAGACTTTTTCAATATTACAAAATATCAAATTTCAAATTATAATCACTTTATAAAAATAATTGGTGACAGACCAGACACAAACTGTAGAAAAGTAGGATATATACCAAGATCTGGAACGATAAATTTTTTTATCAAAACAAGAGTGAGTGAGTAATAAATAAATAAATAAATAAAAATCAGTTCACGAGATCAACTTCACACCTTAGTTAATAATTCACAATATTCTAAATAAAAACAACAACTTCTCACAAACAACATAAAAAAAACATGTCTAACCCAAGAACTTTCAACTGAGCATAAAAGAAAATTTCAAATTGATCAATCAATACAACCTTAAAAATATGCTTATTCCGATGACACCAAATCTCACTTGCCAAAACAATTATGATATTTCCAAAAGCTAAATTAACAAAGAACAAGTTAAAATGTAAGAAATGTGAAGCAGACTCAAGATGATCTGCCGACTTCAACCCTACCAAAGCATAACAACGGTTTCACACAAGTCAAGTTATTCTGCATTCAAAGAAGAAATGACTTATAGTCTCCTCTTTCTCTTCACAAAAGCAATAAAGCAAACTATCCATCACGACTAATTTTTTTTTGTCTCCAAAATTGATTTATATTTCATGATTTTCTTGTAATGTGCATCATATATTTTTCTTCGATTTACCTAATCATCTGAATATTCTCCCTTATTTTAAATGATTTTACATTCCAATTTTCATTTTAAAATTATTCATGCTTTCATTTGAATAAAAGAAATTGGTTGATTGACTTTTCTTTACGAAACTAGCTTTTATTATTACTCATTTCAGTCATTTGAATGAGATATTTTCACTATTTTTTTACTCATTTTCACTATTTTACTTATTTTGTTCATTTTCATACATTTCCTTGTATCCTTATAACCTAAAATAGTTTTCAAATAATTATGGAAAATTAATCTCATTATTATGTAATACACAGTTAACTTTTTTTTATAAGGGTTAAAATATCTTTGATAAAATTATTATATTCTGTCTAAGAATTAGAACATTTCTTAAATGCTTTTTTCTAATTTTATTTTGTTTTCTTTCATAAAAAATCTCATTCTTAGCACAAAACTTTAATTCAGAATGGTATGAAAAAACTGGAAAAGTAGTTTCAATCTGTGATTGATAAGACAGAGTCCACAACGCAACCATTCCCAGAACAATATTGGTTGAGGGAACAAAATAAATTTCCTCTTGTCAATCACCCATAGCACAGTACCCCACATTTTACACCAAACAAAGAGTAGACAATTGCCAGATCATGTCATATTAACCATGTTATAAAAATCATGTGCCAACAAATTAAATATAATTAGGTTAAAAAACAAATTAACAATCATATTATTATTATTGTTCTTAAAACTCCCCTTAAAGGCAGTAATGATATCTACACCCCGAATGGATTCACAGTGATATTTTAATAATAGAAACCAAGTAATTCTTTTTGCTTAATTAATCAACAAATAAAAGCATAATCATGTACATATTTGCATATCATGCACATGCATATGTATCACTAAACCAATTATTTGGAGTTGTTTACAGTTTCATTAATTTAATATTGTAAAGTTAAAGTTTTATATATATCTGTCTCTAAATCTGCTTCATTAATAGAACTGCGAACATAAGGCAAAGTTCAATAATTGAATGAAAGCTACAATTAAATGTTAATATGGTCACACACAACACAATAATTAAAATTATATAATGTAAGATAATTGCATTTCAAATCGATGGAGTGTCCCAGGAAACATATACACGACAAACCAATTCCGTAACTTATAATACACCAAGTGTCCCTTCATGCAAAAGGCTGCAGTATTATTACAAATTAAATAAATACGTACAAAACAAAAAAAGCTTTCCATGCATGCATGTAAGTCAATTAATATATTCCTATTAACAATAACATTATTTTGTATGCCCCTTTTGCAGTTAAACCCAACCTTTCCCTTTTCCTTTTTCTTACTTCTTTATTCAAATGCGTCAAAACTTTCAAATATGTCAAAAGTTTAACACAGCAAAAGTGAGACCCTAAGTAGCATCATGAATAAAAGCAAGGTGTTAGGGGAATTAATTACCCACCAGCATGAGTATTTTGACCATAAGTGCATTCCCCTTTTTTTTTTTTACATAATAATTCGAGAGACAGAGAAACAATCAACCAGAATTTATACTGTTTGACGTATTAAAATTCTATGTTTAGGTGCAGCACAACAATTTGATGCATATAAGACATGAAAAACGTGAAGGGTTTTTTGAGAATCTTTTCAAATAAACCATAATCATAGACACCACAATTTGATACCTATAATATTCTTCGAGTCTTATTCTGTAATGGGGACCTCTCAAATTTTTCAAAGGCTAAAGCCTCCATTGGCAGTGATATCCCACCAGATGCTAGGTGAGGTTTTACATTTTCCCTTTCCCCCTAGTTTCGTGTTTGTTGCAGCAAAGGATGTGCTTTACTACATGGAGACCTCCCATAATTTACATGTTAGGCATCATAAAGGCATGTTCTTTTCTTGCTTAACTTAAATTTATTGTAAATATAGGTCAATTGCTCACCATTCAAAAGTTAAGTGAATATTTAAATTGAATTATTAATTGATTGGTTAAATTGAGGCTATAGCCCTTATTTATTATTTATTAATATACAAATCATTTATTTACAATGTTATGGTTTTTTTTATTAAAAAAAATTAATTAAATTAAATTGAGTATTTTAGGAATATCTCAACCCTTATACAATATGTCATTCTAAAGTGTTCTACATAGTTTACCTTAAGGTGCATCCAAGTGAGTTTCTTTGCATTTGTACCACTTCTCCTAACATGTTATATCCAGAATAAATACTGAAATAATAAGATTTCATGTTATAACATACACATAACATTATGTAATGTAAGAGTAATCAATTTGTGAATATAATATAATCATAAATGTTTGATAAATCTTTAATTTATACTAGAAAACATCATGTAAAATTTTAGAATTTTCCGACAAGTATAAGTATGAGAACTAAAACCTCAAAATATCTGAAAAATACCTAAATAATACTTTTAAAAAAAATAAATAATAGTAAACGATGGATTTTAGAAATTTTGGTGGATCCTAATCCCCTTAGAGACTGCCATGTGATTCGTTACCTCGTTTCTAGCAACTTTCACTTTTTACACGGTTTCATCCAACTTCTCTATCAAAAATTATGATCGTTTGAAACTTTTTCATGCTAATTTTTGTCAACTCCAAATCTATCACTCTTTTCTTCAATGTCAGGACTCTTCCATCAAATATTCACTAAATGAAGTTCACACAAACCCTAAACTACTAACTAATGAATACATAGATGCATGCAATGCATTCAATGTAAACAAATATCATCTAATTCATTATAAAATAAAATCCAAATTGTCGAGGATCGGACACCCTTGGACTCAGAATCAACACGTACGTTGCATTCATAAATTTATTAAAAAAAAGTCAAGAATATTAAAATAAAGAATATTCAAACACTAATCTGGTGGGAAAAGTGGCGTGGGTGAGCAGTGACACGACGGAGCAGAACTAGCACCGTGGAAGACCAACAGTGCGACGCAACAGCAATGTCCTTCCTTCGATGCAGTGACATTGCGCGGTTTCAGTGGAGGGAAGGAGGAAAGGAGGGAGGCGACGCAACCTTAGGGTTAGTCGCACGACGTGGCGCAGGGGCGACGGGACGCAGGGGCGACGGGAGGCAAAGTGAGAGAAAGAAGATAAGTGAGAGTGAGGAAGGTGAAGTGAGAGGAGAAGATTAAGTGAGATGGAGAGAATGGGATTGTAGCTGACGGTGGTCGTGGGTAAGGAGTGTTAGTGAAAATGAGTGAGGGGAAAAGAGAGTGCAGTGGTGTGGAGTTGAGCTCGAAAATGAGTTACGGAAAAAGAGATTAGGCTAGTTGAGATTCTACTTTTTGACTGGAATACACATAATTAACAACGGTTCTATAAAGAACTCTCTTTATTTTCACTTTGTATCCAAATTAATGACGGTTCCACCTGAATCGTCGTTAAAAACACCAAAAATTTGTAAAAGATTATGAAGTTGTTCTTTACCAAGAAAGTCGTAAATTACTTATTTTGTTATAGTGTTAATTGAATATTTTCTCCTAATCATAATTGTTTCCTCCAGAACGAATTTAAAATCTTGTTAAAAGAACCGTATTTAGTTTCATTCACATCAACTGCTTAGTTGTTAAAACAAAAAATTCTGTATAGGACTTACTTAGTGATGCGTTTTATGAAATATATATAATTACTTAAGGAAAACTTTCAAAATGTTTTCTAAGCACGTCTAGAATAAATGAGTTTTTTGTAATCAATTACCCTTTGCTAACCGATTATTCATCAACAAATTCATAATTTATTGTTATAATTAAATATATATTAAAACGATGGCTTCCTTTTTCTTTCTTTTTTTTAAAATGTTTTTTAATAAAAAAAATATAAATACGAACCATTTCTGATGATATTTTTAAAAGATAGTAATTACTACTATATCTTTAAAATCATGGAATGGAGATAAAAAAAATTTAAAATTATTTTTTCTTTTCTGTCACAGGTTTTCTTTATGTTCATTGAGTTTCCCTTACATTATCATTACTATCACTAGTCTAACAAATTTTCATAAACTGTAAAGATTAAATATGAAATTCTCATTTTCATGAATGGTCCCTGCAACATATAAAGCATATCATGCTTAACTACTATATACTAATCGATCAATATATATTATCATTCTCTCTCTTTTTCAAATAATAACTAATATACATCTTATTTGCGTGTCAAGTAGTATTTTCCTTTCAAAATATGAGGTTAACCCCGTATAATTTATTTATATCTGTGAGTTCCATTGATATTGTTTTTAAAATAAAAGGCAGAAAGACGTTATCTAAGGATACGTTACGGACACACGTACATGTTTGAAAAACTAGGAATCCGATCTTAATGGAAAATAATTAATCGTAGATCTTCCCATGCAAGGCAATGATCATTACACATAAACTTTCTCTGCATCTTCTGTGTTACACTTTATCGGTTTACAAGAGAGAAAGAGAGATGGAATATCCTACGAAAATAGTTCTTAAATATCTTGTTGCAAGGGCAATCATGATCTGTTTAATATATTCGATAGGCTTACACATGATTTTCCAAGTAACCGATCAGGTCCCAAGAGAATCACAACACTGATTTGATCAATCAGAATCAGATTGAAGAAGAAGCCAACTTCTTTTACACAATATATAATTTGGATCATCAATTATATAGTTTTTTTACGCCCAGATCTGCTTTAAGATCCAGTATCCATAACTTGCAGCTTTGTTAGTCTGCTGGGTACTTTACAAAAGCATTGCAGAATATTTAAAAATATGTCAATCTTTGCTTTTGTTTCTCTTTTCAGAAACATTAACTAATAATCTGGTTTTGTTTATTTTTCCTCAGCTTTCAAGAAGAAAATATAACAAATGCTCGTTACTGAGGTGTCTTTTGCATGCTTTTCTTCTAACCTGAAAGATTTTCGTCACATGGAATATGGAAATAATAATATTCAAGTTGCCATGCATATTTATTTCTGTCATTTTCTCTTGCCATTGAATAAGAGAAGCCAAGCTGGGCCATTTGTATACCTATTCACAAAGCCACAACCTAAAGCTCTCAATCAGATGAAAGTTGATGGATCTTTCAACTTCACGCTAATCAGAATCATATCATCATTTTCTTTGGAAGCAAATAAATAACCTCAAGCATATTGTTTCTTAACATTTAGTCTTAGAAATCTTACCTCCACTAGAAATAAAGACACTTAATAGTATATAAGTGGATACAAACCTCACTTTATAAACTGGTTTTGTAAGGACAAGTTAGTGTTGAAGATCACTTCTTAATACGTTATTAGTATCATTTAGAACTTATTCTAACGAAAGTTTGTTGAACATATCGTGTCGCTTACTATCGGACCGCTAATAATTACCTATAAATATATAGTATCACGTACGAGTTAGGAATCTAAACATGAAAAAAGTGTAGAGATAATAAGATTTAATAGTATATAAGTGAATATAAATCTCACATTTATATGTTAATTTTACAAAATTGAGTTAGATTTAAAGTTTTCTTTCTTAATATTTTAATATTTAGTTAAAGAAATATTTTTTTAGCTACTTTACATTTGCATATTTGAGTGGACTCAAGCATATTTTTTTTTTCCTTTCATTCGTAAAAGAATGTAATATATTCGAAAATCAAATAAAAGGGTGATCTAATACAAAGTATTTAAAAGTATTTCAGTGGACTCAAATGCATGTGTTCGATGAACTTCTTTTTCTTTTTCTTGTTAAATCTGTAACGTGATTTCTTCAGTCGATGCATTGACAATGATATTATTTACATAAAAGCTTCGCAACCTATCTCAAAAACTTTTATCATTGTTAGAGAGCTAAAAAAAATACTTTACAAGACTACAGTTAAAGTTAAAAGGAGAATAAAATAAACTGTATATTTTTCATTGATTCTCATAATCAAATGAGTAAGTTCAGTTTATAACCTAATTACTATATATAACACCATTACAAGTATAAGCGTGCTTTCTTTTTATTTGATATACATGAATAAGGTTTTTTTTAATAGACAACAAATAAATATATTAAAGAAAACTTAAAGCACTTAAAGACCCTTAAATATTTTTTTATCAGAAAATATACAACAAATAAATATACATGAATAAGTTAAGCACTAATGACAAGAGACGACAACAAAAATCATCCTATCAAATATTGGCAAGTAAAATTTGTAATAATGAATATTCTTAACGAATACATGTGAGTAATGAATATGGACATCTTAAGAATACATGTCTTATTGACAAGGCATGAATTGACTTTAATTTAGTATTATTTTTTTATATCATTGTTATTTAATTTTTTAAATCAAGTAAACAAAATAAGTTATTAGTTATAAATATAAACCATTGAATAATTATTTAGAATTTGATTTATATATTTTTAAATTTTAATTTGGACCATAACATTGAAGTTGTTTTTAAAAGATTTTTTTTATGACAAATAGTTTGTTCAGCCCAATAAATATTGACATATTTTTTTAGTATAATTAGAAGAAAAACAGTTTTAGTACAAAAATCTGAATTCGTTTAGTTTTATTTGACTTTCGTTAATAATTGAAGTGACTGAGTATGTTTAGTCTATAATAATTACTTCGCGTGTTAAATAAAGTTAATATGCAGTTAATCTTAAAAAAGTTTAAATTTACAAAATAAAAAATAAAGGTAAAAGACTTCTTTCAAAATTAATTGTATATTAATACAAAGAAAAACTAACACAGAACTAAATTTATTGTATTTTATTTTTCTTATTGTACTAAAAACAAAATATATACTTTTTTGTATGTACCGACTGTTCGCCCTTTTTTTTTTAAATGAATATTCTTGTTGAAATTTATTTAAATATTTCTTAATTTATTTCCACATTAATATTTTATAGCACAATTTTATTTAAGTTATACTTTAAAATTATTTTTTATGAGTTTATATTGTAAAGAATTGTTTTTAAATAACTTTATTTAACATTAAAAAAGAATAAAAATATTTACGGGTATCTTTTTAGATATTTTTTTAGACAGACGGTTACTCGAGGTATTTCATCTAATTGTCTTTCAAAAATTTATTATTCGATATTAAATTTTATTGTTTTATATTCCTGATTTTATAAATTCCATCAATCTGTATTACTCTCTACTCTTATACTCCAGCCAGCCTCTAATAAGGTTATTGCTTCCTACATCCCCATCAATTTCTACTTACACCCTCACAATTTTTGAAATTTTAGTTTTGTACCAGTGGATCACGTCTAGACCAAGCAGCTGTTGCAGTGTTGACAAGCACGGAACAGAGAACAGTTGCGTCAGAGAAAGGAGAAGAGATAAAACAAAATAAGGTTAAGTTAAAAACCATAAGGGCAAATTGATATTTCACACACTTGATGGATTTAGGTTGAAATTTGAGGGCTGCAGAAAGTAATAGCCCTCTTATTATTCTTCAAATTTTTTAATAAAAAAAAGTTGAGTCCATTATTTTGTACAACCCAATTGCATGCATTAAACCTCATATTTTTTCTTCCTGCACCCTACATTTTTCTTCCTGCACCCCCACAATTTTGTAAATTCCGAAACTGACTCCCACAATTTTGGGATCTGGGAGTGTGCTACGGATTCATCAATCCAGAAGTGAATCATGTTGCATTCTGGATGAGGGGTGTTCCGGAAGCAAAATTTGCATAAATTATTAATTTTCAGATTGTTAAATTTGGAAACCTAATTTCTATTACGGATTGGTGGATCTGGAATGATTTTTTTCAATTATGGATTTCTGACTCTGGAATGCATATTTTGAATTACGGATTGGCGGATCCAGAATGGTTTTTTCAATTATGAATGTTTTGCATTTTTTTATTTTAGATTAACATTATCATTCATGTACTATCGGAAGCATCAATCCGGGAGATTACTGGATGCGCCAATCCGAAAATTTACCGGATTTCATAATCCAGAATAAAAAAAATGTATAGTTTATATAGGAAAATTTTTGTCTTTGCACAACCTTATGGGATGCAGGAAGAAACTGCCATATTTATTTGGAAATTGCTTCGTGCACCTGATAATTTTGAAGCTGCACCCAAATAATTTTAGAAATTGTCTTCTATTCTGGAATTAGAATCTGAAATTGAAAAATACATTATAAAAAAAATTGGAACAGAGTTTTTGTGCTTTGAAAATAAATTCCAAATAAACAAAATTTTAAAATATATTCAAGACAAAAAATTAAAAAAAATTAAAAAATGTTCTAAAAATTAAAAAAAATTAATTTTTTTTCTAAAAATAAAAAATTTAAAAATATGTTTCAAAAATTCAAATACAGAAATCTAGAAAAATATTTTGAAAATCTAAATTTGAAAATAAACAACAAATCCAAATCCGGAATAATACATTTTGCCTTACACTCCCACAACTATTTAAAAACTAAAACGAATATTTTTGTAATTTTACATAAAGCATTGTGTGCAGATTCAAAAACATTGGTGCAGGAAGCATTTTCCTCTTTACTTTAGGATAATACTCATCTTTCTAATTTCCCATTACCCCATCTCTTTCCTCATTTAATTTTCTTCTAAAAACATTAAATACTATTGTGTATCGTTGAACCTTAAACCAAAATATTTAAATGTTTAAATTTTTATGTGTATTTTCAATACATAATGGCTTCATTTTATGGCAATTTCTCCCTCCACCATATCAATTTCAGCATGCACCCCATAAACGGTAGAAAATAACAAAAATACCCTTTCTAAATGATGAAAATAACCTTACACAAAAATGGAAAAAATTATTTTTGAAACTTTTATCTGAAATATTTTGGATTTCAATTTTCGGAACATATTTTTGAATTTTGAAATTTTTTATTCAGAATGTGTTTTTAGTTTTGTGTTCAGAATTTCTTTTCCAGAATATATTTTTTTATTTCTCAATTATAATTATTATTTTGAATTTTTTAATTTGGAATAAGTGTATGGAAATTTAAAAAATTGATATAGTGGAGGTTAAAATTGATATGGTACAGGAAGAATTTGCCTCATTTTATTAACACGTGTATACTAGCCTACTAGTATTATCAGGCCCAATACAAGCCCAGAGACAGTCCAAGATTATATAAAATCGCAAGTATCTTTCCCCTATCAATCCCTCCGTTTCATTTTTAATGGACATTATACCAGTTTTCAAGACTTTATTTCAGACTAATTTAATTTATTTGAGAGATAAATAAAACCTGATGAAGGATTTCCCGTAATTTTGGAAAGAAAAATGTTACATACAATACCATGAATTGTAATTATTAGATAATGCAGATTCCATGGTTTTAATTAATTTCTAAATTAAAATATATTGATACTTTTAATTTACTAGAAAAAAAATATCATTCGATCTCTATAGATTTAAAATTCATGAAAATTTAAATATCGAAGAAAAATTACGTGTAAATTTAAAATCTGTCGAAAATTTTCTTGGAAGCTTAAAAATTCACTGAAAAATTACTTGCAGGAAAATTATCTGTAGAATTATTGAATGACTTTGAGTACAAATTTATTTGCTAATTTCTTGCATGAAAATTCATAAAACATATTTAGCAGGCACGCCACTTTCATATGAAAACTTGTTTGCTGAGAAAGCTCTTGTGACTGTTGTAGGGAAATCTGTGAGAAACATTATATGAATTTTAAAATTTGTACATAAATTCCTTCAGAAAAAAATTGCATAAAATTAGTATCCATTGAAATAATGATTAAAAACCCAAGTATTGGAAATTCACATGTAATTGGAAATTTTTACAAGATATCGTAAAAGCATAAATCTTAATGAGATAAGATAAACACAATTGTGTTTGCATAAAATGCATCAATATTTTAGGAACATAAAGATTATGAGGATTTTTTTTTTAATTAACTAAAAGAATAAATTAATAAAGAAGCATTCAGAGTGTTTTACCCCTTTGAATTGTGATAGAGATTAAGAGGAATGATGATGATTTATGAAGCTTTGTTATTGTATATTTTTGACTTCAAACACATGGAAGCATTTCTTGATTACAAAATTGATGTATATGGAAATTATTTTGAAGATGCTTGATTGGTGACCACAATAGGACTTCTGACCACATGTTTCACGTCAGTCCAAGTGATGTACCCAAAACCTTCAATCTTTGGACCTTCAATTCTTAACTTGTAACTTTGCTTCTCGTTCTTCTCCTTGAACACCAACTTGTTTGGGATGATGCTCACATTAAACCCTTTGATTGGTGTAATGCTAGCGGTATAGCTTGTTTGTCCCTCCCCAAAATAGGTCACTGTTCTAACAAATTCCCAAGTTAGCGTTGACTCCTTAGAAGAATCGTTGAAGAAAGCAATGAAAGAAGGGTAGTTAAGATCCAAGGAAGGTTTGGAACAATTGTAGGAAGAGGATCTTGTGATGGCTTTGATGTTCTCTTGAGTGAAGTTCATTGCGCAGAGAAGATTGACATAATCCTGAGCTCCCACATCGTAAACAAGCCCAGGGTCTAGGGCTTTGTTGGGGTTGATATGACCAGCTCCCATGGCTAAAGGAGAAGCTGGTTTCTCTCCCTCACCAATGTCTCTAATGAGATTCTTAGTATTGTCGAATATATCCGATGTTGTCATAATGGCTGACCTAATAGCTGCAGGGCTCCAATCAGGATGTGCTCCTTTTAACAATGCTCCCACACCTGCCACATGAGGGGTTGCCATGGATGTTCCAGTTAACAAATTGAAGCTATTGTGAAGGGTTTGTGCCACCGGAAGATTTTGAGGCCATGCAGCTAAGATTGATGTACCAGGAGCAGTGATGTCAGGTTTCAACACAAATGGACAACTATGTGATGGTCCTCTAGAGCTGTAAACATCCACACTCGGTGCCGGTGTAATACCTAAAGCTGTTATCTTAAAAGACATGCTTGCTTTTGCATCAGAGTTACTCTTGAGGTAAGCTTTCAAAATTTCTCCATTTCTCGGATTTATAACGATGCCTGCAAAACTACGATGTAAAAAAAATGTAAGGTCGGTGACGTTTGAGATGAACACTGCTGCCGAAACATTTGCAAAGTCTATAGTAGACGCTAGATTGTCAATATTTCCACTCATATCCTCACACACCACAATCTTGCTACGTGCATTGCCCAGTTTCGCAAAATCGTCACATGAGCCCATAAAAACAATGGGAACTTGGTTTGCTGAGAGGTTTCCTAGATACAGTGACAAGCCAGAGATGTTGACACCATTGGCAAGAGTAAGAGTCCCGTGATATTCACGATCCAAAGTGCCAGCAGCCACGTTTGTGACCCATGGTATTCCGTTGTGTACAGTTCCACGACCAGGACCCGCATTCCCCGCTGATGTGGCCACAAAAATGCCTCTATCCATGGCTGCGAATGTTGCAATAGCAACAGGGTCATTGGACAAGGTTGCATCGTCAAAGCCAAGTGATAAGGAAAGAACATCAACCCCATCTGATATTGCAGTATCAATTGCTGCTATTGCATCAGATGTGTAAATCCTATCATTCCACACGACCTTGTACATGGCTAATCTGGCCTTTGAAGCTACTCCTTTCGCTGATCCATTGGCATATCCAAAGAATGATGCATTCTCAACTTGACTCCCAACTGCGGTGGAAGATGTGTGCGTCCCATGACCCTCCGTGTCCCTCGTTGAGTTCACAATTGTGAACAATTGTGCATGCTGGGAAGAAAACCCTTTCTTAAAGAATCGAGCTCCAATGAGTTTGTTGTTGCATTTGATGCTACTTTCACACTGGCCTTTCCATCGTGAAGGAACTCCACTCATTCCCTCGTCTCTGAAGCTTTCACTTTCTGGCCATAGTCCAGAGTCCACCAAACCAACAATGACATCTTCACCAAATTTCGCAGCCGGCCAAGCTCCTGTGCTGGGATTGAGGCCAAGGAATCCTGGTGAGTGTGTTGTGTCAAGCTTGGTTGGCAGATCTAGTGTGGAAGAAACGTAACCCGGGGAGATTTTGAGAGCTTCATATTCCTTTGGGGACAAATTTGCACTAAAACCATTCATGGCGTTGGTGTAGGTGTAAATGAGTTTAGAATATGCAGTGTCAAGATTATTATGATTGGAGGTTTCTGCACTATCTAATGCAGAGGAAAGAGTTGACAAATGCCAAGCGTGTTGGGTGGAAAATGCTTTGGGCATGGCTGATGCGTCCATGTGGATGATATAGTTATGAGACTGAGCCAAGGTATGAACGAGGTTAAGGATAATGATGCTGGAAAACCAGAGAAAAACATGAGTTATGGTAGCCATGATTGAAGAATGTGAAGGACTAATTGTCCAAGACAGGGATTCAAATACTGAACCAACACATCAACTCCTTATCTCACTAAGAACTATTTAACAATCCTCTTTATTAATAAGATAATCATATCTTGATACCAATTTCATCTACTTAATAAAAAGCTTTTTTTCTTATTGATATAGTGATAATAAAAACAATAATAAATATAAAGAAATTTAAAAACTTTATTGTTATTATTATAGTAATAAATATTTATTAAATAGTTGAAACTCTGAAAGAATATCAAAATATATTTTTCTTTATTAAAACCTAGCTTGACTTGATTCACTCTAATTACAACACCCTTAAAAACTATATGTATTAAAATTAAATAATTTTTAAATATATTCTTGGAATTAATTGGTCAATTTGCTTTACTGACCAGTGAAATTGGTATCATGCGTACAATTCATATTAAAAGTGTTTTTAATTGTAATTTTTAAATGTTTTTAACTGTAATTTTTAAGGTGATATATAGAGAAGAAGAATTATTTATATAAATTTAACTTTTCTTTTTTAAGACATCTATATCTTTTAATGAGTAATCAACTGTATTTATTTTTTCTATTTAATTTTTTATTAGACTTTAAATAGAAATTAAATAAATGAAGATGAATACCAAATTAAACTAGTAGTCAATTGTACTATAAGAGTAAGAAATGATATTAATAATTTTATCTATTCATTGTAAAATATTTAATATTTGAATGAGTAGTCTACTGTGTATATTTTATTTATTATTTATATTTTTAATTATGAGACTTAACTCAAATAATTAATAAGAAAAAAACTTGCACACACAACAATTAAATTATTAGTAAATTTCATATTTATTATTTTTCAGTCAAATATAATTTAATAGGAAAGCATTTCAGTTGGTATAAAGAAGTAAATAACGAAATGGTGAAAAGTTATTTATATGTGACTATTTTAATTGTTATATGATTATAAAACTGTATTTAAAATGTTAATATATTTATATGATGTTACAAATTAATTAAGAAGTAAATTAAAATATAGTGAAATGAGTACATTTCTTTATATAATGATGCATATACGTTTATAAAATTAAGTGGTTATCTAAATTTCTTAAATGGTGCACAATTTTTATATTAAAATATAGAGATACATATTAACACGGTTCATAATTTTATGTTTTATTTTTCAGATTTATCGTTAAGTGTATCCAGTATTACCATATTTCTATATTTTTTTTTAGAAATTCACTTTTTTCTTTTTATGAAATACATTTTATATATTATTTTACATTAATTATTTCATTTATTAAAATATATTTTATGATTTTATAATATTTATAGTTAATAAAAAATTAAAGAGATGCTTAAGCATTTTCGTATAGTTAGTTTGAATGATGAGTGTTAATTGTAAATTTCTATAAGAAATGATCACTCATAAGTGAATAGAAAAAAATAATTTAAAGTATAGCAACAATTTTCCTTATCTAAATCACTACTCGAATTATGAATAAAATTAAGAAGAAAAACTTAGCATAACTAATAAACAAACACTCATTAGGAATGTAGTTTATTAACTTACAAATAAGAGTTTAAGATTTACAACACGGGTATATTTTTGTTTGAAAAAATTTCTATTATATTTTCATCTCCTATTTATAAAATTAATAGTATCTGTAATCATTATAACATATTTTTCTTAAAAAAAAAAATCATAGCAAAACAATAAAACGACTTGAAAAATAATTTTATTTTATTCTAGTGGCTTTTTATGTGTCATTAAATCATAGTTTTTACCTGAAATTATAATGAGTAATATTTAAAACTAATTTTTATTAAAATTATTTTAAAATAATTAATTAACAATAATATTTTTTATTATAATAATTTATTCTCAAAGTCTAAAAGTCTAAGTTATAAGATAATCTATAAAACATATGTTTAGAATTCTTATAAAATAATTTTAAAAAGTAAATTTTAAGATTAGTTATAATTAAATTACTATTATTTTTACATAATATACGGAAATATTTATTTATTAATATAAATTTTAACATATTCATTACTTATTATGTAATTACGTTTACACTACAAGAATTTTTTAATTTATCGATCAATATTTTTTGACAAATACATATTCGTTGGTAATTTGATTTTATTGAAAAATATATATATTTTGCAAACAAATATACACAATAAAAAAATTAATTGAACTTCAACCAATATTTATTAATAATATTCGTCATTAATTTAGCCTAATCTATATTTATCTATAAATCTATTGATAATTTAACTATAATCAACATAATTATATCAATTAAGATAGTAATAATAATATTGATGATAATTATGTTGATAATTATTTTAGTTTAAAAAAAAGTTACTCAAAGATAAAACGGTAAAGTTTTGTGTACACCAAATAAAAGAATTATCTTTATAAGTAATTAAATAATAGTAATAATAATATATTATAAATTAGTATTATTAGTTATTATTAATATTATCAAATATTTTTAATATGTTTAATATTATTATTATCATTTCTTTTATTCTTATTATAATAATATTATTAATAATAATAACATTATTACTATTTTTATTATGCTTATTATAATAATATTATTATTAATAATAAAATTATTAATAACATTAACAAAATTATTAATGACTTAAAAAAAAATATTAATGAGATTAAAAAAATTATTAATGACATTATTAATAACATTATTAATAACATTAATAAAATTATTAATTATATTGTTAATAACATTAATTATATTATTAATAACATTAATTATATTATTAATAACATTGTTATTAATAATATTAATAACATTATAAATATTATTAATATTATTAATAATAAAATAATATAGATAATAGAAATGGTAATTAATGTTATTAATAATAATATGATAATAAGAATAAAGAAATCAAAAAAAAAAAGTTTAAATAGAGGTTATTTAGCATATGTTAATATAATATAGGAATTGGTCCGAGGTTTTTTTAACCTTTGTTAAATTTCAAATATTATACTTAAACTTGAGTAAAATAACAGAGATTTTTTTTAACATTTGTTAAATTCTAAAGGTTATACTAGAATCTCAGCAAAATAGCAGAGGATTCTTTTTAATATTCGTTAAATAACATAGGTTTTTAATCTTTGTTAAAATCTAAATGTTTATTTTAAAATCTCAACAAAATAACGAAGGTTTTTTTATTCATTAAATTTCAAAGGTTTATTCTAAAACCTCAAAAACATAATAAAGGTTTTTTTAACCTTCGTTAAATTTCAAAGGTTTATTCTAAAACCTCAATAAGATAACGAAGGTTTTTTAACCTTCATTAAATTCCAAAGGTTTATTTTAAAACTTTAACAAAATAATGAAGGCTTTTTTAACTTTCACTAAGTTTCAAAGGTTTATATAACCTCAACAAATTAATGAAAATCTTTTTAACATTTGTTAAGTTTTAAAGGTTTTCGTTAAATTTCAAAGGTTTATTCTATAACCTTAGCAAACAAAATAATCAAGGTTTTTTTTTAGACTTTCAGTAAGTTCCAAAGGTTTATTCTACAACCTCAAAGTAACAGCTTTTTTTTAATCTTCGTTAAATTCCAGAGATTTATTATAGAACCTCAATAAAATAGTCCAAATTTTTCAAATTTCAATAAATATATATAATTAAATTAATTTATAAATAAATAATTAAAAACTATATAATTTTAATATATTTTATAACTAAATTCTCTAAAATTTTGAAAGTGTAACTTTACATTACAAATAAGTTTTCTAAAGTTTCAAATTTTTATTTTAAAAACTCAGCAAAATAACCTTGGATAATAAGTATTTCAACAACTAATCTTGGATAATAAGTATTTCAACCGTATTTGCATATTCCTTATGATTGATGGTAATTGGTTTATATAATTCCTAGTTTGTTTTTACAAGCTCATACTTCAAAAAAATTTAGTTTTAGGTATAATTTTAAAATGTATAATAATTAATTCACTTTGAAAGTGATAAGTAATAAAGTTAATTCCTAGCCAATAACACATATGACTTTGAAGTCCATATCTGACAGATAATGCAATTATTTAGGATATATAAACACCAGTTGTTGTTGAGTTAGGTAACAGTAGCTTGTGACTCAAGTTGGGACAGTAAGGTGATAGAAGAAACAATATTGGAGTAAAAAGAAGATAGTCCTTATTTAGTGTTTCTTCTCCTTAGATATAATAGACATAAGTGTGGCTTAATTGTGATTCTTTACTGAGACTGTCGTCGGCGACCATTGAGCCTAGGCCAGAGAGCAATGTGTCTACGATGTAATAGAGGAGTCAGGAGGATCGTTAAAGATGGTGAAAAATGGGATTAAATGTTATTTCAAACAACAAGTCATTTTATAAAAATTTTGAAACTCAGTATTTTATGGAGATTTTGAAACTTACGATATTTTATGGAAGTTCTTAAATTTATGGTATTTAACATGGTTTTGAAAAACTTTTTTTAAGGTTTAAAAAAAAACTTGAGAAACACATTCCCAATAATTTAGCGAAAAAATTGTAATCTAACTTAATAGAGAATTTAACTCTTTTTTTTTCAGCAATGAATTAATGAATAAAAAGAGACACTTTAGGGGTATCTCAACCCTTTTACAACTCTCAGTTACACAGATACAAACCATAGAAATAAAAGTACAGGGAAGCTTTCATTTGCTCAAACATAAACATAATATTTGTTCATAAACCAAAAACAAAAAACTGCAAGACAAATTCTTCCACCAGTAAATCATTCCTTTACTTCAACTTAAAGGAGGATTTCCTATTCTTGAAAAGGCAGCTGCAAAATTTTCCAGTGGTACTCTTTTCCAAATCCAATTCATCATAGGTGAAGCACCTCCCTATGACAGCACAGTAGCCTTGATCCATCCTTAACCATTATATCCTATCTGTTATAGAAACCTGCATCACGATTCTACTAAGCATCGTCAAACAGCACCCAACCGTTAACCACTTCCTAGGCACCATTCCACAACATCTTTGGATCCCATAAAGATACCCATCAAACCAAAAAACGTAGATCCACAATAAAAATTCTCTTCAATACAGATTCTCTTCTTTCAAATCCTGCACCACTGGCCATTTGCCCCTTGTACGCAGTGACCATCTTTTACATGCTCCCCAACACTAACCTCTAAACATATTAACTCCTTCATCAAACATCAGCAACTTCGGACCACCATCTTTTCACACTTCCATCTTCTTTTATAATATTAATACTCTGCTCCCCTTCGGCTATACCTGCACCATCAACACAACCTTTCCCACCTCTCAAACTGGCTTAAACAAGCAAAACAAAACCAGAACCTTGCTCTTGAAAGAATTATAACATATTTATTACCTCACCCAAACCAGTCATTCAGAATATGAATAGGGTTAAGATAGCTTCTGTAAAATACATGTATATGAAAAAATAGAAACACTTTTAAACCCTTACCTAGTTACCATGTTAACACAGGTTAATGGTGATAAGATCCAATCAGAGAAGGAAAATGTAACTTTCTTTTCTTTGTGTTTCAACCAAGCCCAAGATTGTACTTACGCCATAGTGAAAATCTCCTCTGCGTCTACCTTTGCTTGTTTAAAGATAACCCTGTTTCTATGCTTCCAAATGCTCCATACTATGGAGACCCAAAGACTTTTCCATAACTCATTGCCCTCTTTGTTAGAGCACATACAAGAGAATTGTTCAAAATGAAAAATCAATTCTTTGTGATTCACAGAACTAATTCCCAACCAACTAAAGCACATGTTCCAAACCTTACTTGATTCCCTACATGAAAGAAGGATGTGTGCAGTAGTCTCCTCTTCGGTTCCACATAATGCACATAAAGTATCTCCTAATATCACACCCCTTTTGTGCAGATTCTGTTTTGTTGCTAACCTATTCGAGAAAGCCCTCCACACAAAAAACATGGCCGATGGCATAACCTTTAAATTCCAAAGAGAACCAAACATAGAAACCCCCCCACACCCGTGGTTAGCTAACTTATTATAAGCGGATTTTACCGAAAAAGTGTAAGATGGAGGATCATTCCATAACCTTGAGTCCTCTTTATCAGGTTGTAGTAACACCTGTGATATTATTGACATGAACTCCTCTACCATAGTTTTTTCCCATTTAAACCAATCTCTTCTCCAACTAAATTTCCACTCCCACCCAACTGCATTCCAAATACCAAAATTATCTATAGTCTTGTCTTTAAGCTCAGAGTTATTGTATATTCTTTCATATCTTACTCTGAGTTGACCATTGGTTAGCCATTCATCTTCCCAGAATTTGATCTTCGCCCCTGATCCAACTTTCTAGACCATATTCTGATTGAACCAATTAACTCCTTGGTCTGAAATACTAGCTTTGAATAAATCTAACCACCATTTAGACGTAAATCTATTTTGTTTCGGTACATATGAATTTGACAACCACCTCAAA
This sequence comes from Phaseolus vulgaris, assembly GCF_000499845.2. NCBI lineage: Eukaryota > Viridiplantae > Streptophyta > Magnoliopsida > Fabales > Fabaceae > Phaseolus > Phaseolus vulgaris. The sequence continues at coordinate 39,895,851 of NC_023750.2, forward strand.
CCATACTTAGATTCTAAGACCTCCTTCCAAAGACCATATTCTGTAGAACCCAGTCTCCATATCCATTTGGCCAAAAGTGCCTTATTGAAGTGCTCAATACGCCTAATACCAAGACCTCCTACCTTTTTCTCTTTACAAATATTATCCCAACTAGTCCAAGCAATTTTCCTCCCTTCCGTACCCCACCCCCACAAAAACTTCCTCTGTAAATTTGTAATCTCTTTGCACACTCCAATTGGTGCTTTAAAAAATGATAGGTAGAATAGTGGTATAGCGTTGATAACTGATTTTATAAGGCACACTCTTCCTGCAAATGACAGATTCCTCCCCTTCCATACAAAAAGTTTCTTCCTTATCTTTGATACCACAGGCTCCAAAAAAGAACACCTAGATGGGTTACCTCCTATAGTTAAACATAAGTATGAGAAAGGTATCTCCATTATGCTACAATGGAGTATTTCTGAATATAATTTCACCTCGTAACTATCTACTCCAATTGCGCCTAACTTACTCTTAAAGAAGTTTACCCTGAGGCCCGAGCTTAATTCAAAACATCTTAAAATAGCCTTAATACACCTAATATTTTGCACGTTTGGTTCACATAAGAAGAGGGTATCGTCTGCAAATTGGAGTAGATCCACCTCCACATTTTTATCCCCTATTATAACAAGTTTTTTCTTGTCGCTTGTTTTACAAGCCCAGATAAACCTTGTGCTACCATTAGAAACAAAAACGGTGCCATCGGATCTCCTTGTCTAAGACCTCTAGTTGGTTTAAATTCTTTTGTCGGACTACCATTTACCAAAATCGAGACTGTAGCCGATTCAAAGCAAGCTCTAATCCACTGCACCCATTTTCCACAAAACCCTAGTCTTCCCATCATATAAAGTAAGAACTCCCAACTTACAGAATCGTATGCCTTCTCAAAATCAAGTTTCACAATCACCCCCCTTTTCTTTCTTCTTTTCAAGTCATCAACAACCTCATTCACAACAAGAACATTATCTAACAAACCTCTATTGGACAAAAAAGCTGACTGTGAACCATCAATTACCTTCTCAATTACTTTTTTAATCCTATTAGACAACACCTTTGTCAAAATCTTATACAAACAACCGACAAGTGAAATAGGTCTATATTCTTCAAGGGATTGAGGGTTCTCAGACTTCGGGATCAACGTTAAGAATGAGGCGTTACAACCTTTCGGAATCTTCCCCTCTTTGTGAAAAAATTTTACTGCTCCCAACACATCCTTTTCTAGTAGACACCAGTTCTTTTTAATAAAACTAAAAGTTACTCCGTCAGGTCCAGGGCTTTTATGACTATCACAATTCCAAATGGCTTCCTTTATTTCCTTTTCCTCGAACGGTTCTATCAAAAGTCTATTATCAGATTCAGAAATTTCCTTAAATTCCACATTGTCCAACCTAACTCCAATATCTTCAATGGCCGACATCTTATTCTTGTAAAACTCTCTAACCACCTCCTTTACCTTATTTGGTTCTTCCACCCAAATACCAGAAAGATTACAGTGTGCTCCTTTTATCTCATTTCTCATCCTCCTCCATTTGATGGAAGCATGGAAAAATTTTGAGTTGGAATTCCCCTTTTTAATCCATAGTGCTCTTGACTTTTGTTGTAATAAAGATTCGTTCCTCTCATTTATGTCCTGTAGTTGGCTCAAAAGTTCTCTTCTTTCCTTGATCTTATTTTCGTCTCAGCCATCTACATCATTTCTCATATCTAACTCTTGTATATTCCTCAAGATTTCAAGTTTGATTTTGTCAACATGCCCGAATACATCTTTATTCCATCCTTTCAGATCACTCTTTAACATCTTCAGTTTCTCTTTTAACACTAAGATTTCGTTGCCCTAGACCAAATAACTTTCCCGTTTACTTTTAATAAAATTTTCAAACTCCTTATCTTCCTGCCATATGTCAAGAAACCTAAAAGGTTTTGGGCCCCAATCCACCACATTTGATTTTAGTATTAAAGCACAATGGTCAGATATTTGTCTATCTAAAACATATTGCTTACTTCCTGGCCAGTGTTGTAACCATTCAAAGGAAATTAAAAATTTATCAAGCCTGCTCTTAGCTTTACCATTAGGTCTATACTAAGTATATTTTCTTCCAATACAGGGTATATTATCAATGAAATTCTTAAACTCTTGTAATTCTTTCTTATAACCATTACCATTGGAACTATTTATCCCCCTACGCTCCCTTTCATTGGAACCATTACCATTACCAAGATTTACACGGATCCCTTTGTCTAATCTCTAATAAATTGGCCCACATTTGCCTTTTCTCTTGCAGATTGCAAGAAGAGTATATGTTTACAATAACAACAGGAATATTTTTCTCCTTAAAGAACCCCAAGAACACTATGAACCGCCTGTTGATGATGTGATTGGAACATTGAAAAAACTTTTTATGCCAAATCATAAGAATACCCCTTGACCCGTTAGTTGGATTGCTATAAAAATAATCAATGTCATTATCACCCCATAACTGACAACAATTATTTAAATTAAAAAATGACAATCTTACTTCTTGCAAGCAAAGCATTCTAACATCTTCCTTTCTGATCAAATCCTTGATATACCTCTATTTCACAGGACTCCCAAACCCTCTCACATTTAACGTAAGAATTCTCATTGATAACCCGTAACCTCCCTCACATCCCTTTGGAGTTTCATACTCCTGTCCCTTTTTTCTAATTCTTTTAGGCTAACCATGACATTTCCTTCAACCCCACATGTAGCCCCTAACTGTTTACCCAATTCCCATACACGAATCGTTTCTAGACTTCCATGTTTTAACCAGAACAAACGATTACAGTTATTTATTGCCATATCAGAAACAAAATTACTAATATGAGATAGAGCTGACCTTACATTCTTGCGTTCTTCCCTCTTACTGTTTTTGGTTGACTCCCCCATCCAGAAAATTCTTCTATCCGCAGTTGAGGATGAATTAATTGTGACTGGTTCAAAGCCTTGTTTTGTTTGATGGACCATATCATCTGCGGCCAATTGATCCCCGTTATTTATTGATTTATCGAACGGAGCATAAGTGTCCCTTATTCTGCTTAAACACGATCCAGGTAGAAAATTGGGGTTCGTAGTGCTTAGTTTCATTTGAATTCTGTTTGAGAGAAGAATGGTATGCTTCCCCTGTTTCTGACCCACATAGCGAGTCCTCCACCCTCGAGATTGACTTCAGAGAACCTTGCATCCCCCCCTTCACCGCCACCGCCGACGTCGGCGCACTAGGTCTCGTTGTTCCGTGCGTAACCTCGAGCAAATTATTGGGACGCACGTTGATCTTTCCATTGCAGGTAACCTCCTGATGTGCGGCGTCGATGGCAGCCCCTGGTTGTTCATTCTGTTCTGAATTGTGAAGGTTGAAAAAAGTTTCTGAATTAACTAGGCTTCCAAGCAATCCATTCCATAGCAGCGCCACCCTATGGGCATATGGGCCATGTTTCGATAAAGCCTCAATTTGTTTTTTATTACTACACCTCCCTTCCTCCTTTTCACAAGTTACCTTGTTCACCACACACTGGGCCATTTCTGAAGGCCCACACAAAATTTCCACGCCAGCCCTAGTAAGAGCCGTTGGGGCTTCAGACCCTAGGTTTTCACTACCTAGGATTGATCTGAGAATAGGCGTAGAGACAGAGCCTACGGGTCTAGCCAGGATGGGTTTGCAACATGTTACTGGTGCGCTAGGTCCCAAATTCCGGCAGCCTTGTGCCGTCAGAGGCAACGCCTTACTCGCATCCACCATCGAAGTCTCCTCGGCGACCTTTCTTATACCTCTTCGAAATCCTTGCTCCCCGATCGCACTGAATCATTAGACTCTATTGAGTCAACCTCTGTTTCGAGATCTTCAAATTCTTCGCTCCAATGGCATTGACAAAGTTTATAATCTGGAACTGTGTATTCTTCCTCCACCGAAACCTGGTACAAAACATCATTGATATTCATATAGCTAGTAATTTTCGCCTCGCACCCCACTGATACTCTAATTCTGAACCTTGCGTACTCCATCTCTTCCAATGCTAGAGTTGCTTCATCAATCTCAACGAGGGTTCCCAATAACGCAGCTATGTGCTTGAAACAATCATAATTCCATAGTTCCAAAGGTAAACCTCTCCATCTCACCCGTACCAGTTTGTCTACCGCTACAAATTGCTCATTCCAAGGAATAATTGTGTCAAATATTTCTTCAAACCATTCTTTGTTCTCCTCTATGGCGTCTTTTATCGTCATTTCATTTTCTCCCTTCAGTAACACATGGAACCCCCCCAGAAATTTAACCTTTATAAAGCCAAGACCGCCCAGAATAAAACTTTCGTTCGAACTTGAGATTTTGCTCAGATTCGATACTCTTCCAATATGACAGGTATTTAACCATTCTCTGGGAGTTTCTTCTGCTTTAAAAGTGAATAGCATGTAAACTTCCCCTGTTCTGCGATTGTGCTCTGTTCCCATTACCATTCTTAACAGTGTTTGCATACGTATTTGTTCCCTTTGCCCGCCACACTTTTTTAATTTCTTTCTCTGGCTCTAATGCCTTCTCTTTTAGCTTTGCATTCCACTCCTTTCTTGTTTCTGTTGCTATGATGTATTTAGGTCTATTAGCATTCAATTTCCAGCTCCCAATCCGTATTGTATTCAGATGATATTCCAGCTCCCTAACATTCTGTACTCCCAGAAATCTAACAAATCCAAACCTTTGCTTCTTTATATTTAATCTTCTAGAGATGAAAACATCACTCACCCTTCCCCATCTTGGAAAAATTTTCCACAAATCAGACTCTTTAAGATCAAAGGGGAAGTTGGAGAAGAAGAAAGGTGTTCCTCTCTCATTCATCTCGAAGGGCGTGTGTATGATCTCTTGTTTTCTGCTCAAAGTTAACTGTGTTTTGTTGGTTGGGACAGAGTACACAAAATATAGCAGATCTTCTATGTATTATTAGAGAATTTAACTAATAATAATAATAATATGATAATAAGAATAACATAAATGATAAGTTGAAAAAAAGTTAGGTGTTGTGGCAGATTATATATGTGCTGATGGACTTGGGTTCAATTTCTTGTTTTAATAAAATTTTAATTACAATTATAAACATGGTAATTAGGGATGGCAAAGCGGGGTGGGCCATGCGGGCCGGCCCGCGACCCGCTGGTAAAAAACGCGAGGTGGGCTAATCTTTTCAACCCGCTAACCCGCATTAGCCCGCGGGCCAGCAGCGGGGCGGGGCGGGCTGACCCACTAACTTGCAAGAAAAAAAATTTATCATTATTTTAATGTGTGTAGATGACGGGGAAGATTGTAATTATGAAAAAATGGATGAAAGTTCTTAAGGCGGCATCCAATGTTATTGAAATGGAAGAATGTTAATAATGTTTTTGTTTAATGTTTTTGAGTTAATGTTTAATGTTTTTGAATTAGGTATTTTTAATGTTTTGGAAGTGGAAGAATAGTGATATTTGATATTTATCTTAATGTTTAATTTTGTTGATGTTTGACTATATTTGAAAAGAAAAAATAATTGGGTTTGATAGTAACAAATATATAGGTTTAATTTGACAATTTTTTAAGAACAAAATGTAAAAAAAATATTTAATTTAAAAAAAACGCGGGCTGGCCCGCAAACCCGCAGGGCAGCTCTTATGCGGAGCGGGTTGGGAATTCTAACCCGCAATAACTTTGCGGGGTGGGCCAACCCGGCCCGCATTTTTGCGGGTCAAGCGCGGGGCGGACTGGCCCGCTTTGCCACCCCTAATGGTAATACTAAAATATTTTGTTTTTTTTTATAAAAGAATTAGTACTTAATAAATATTTTTAAACTTAAAAAAAACATAGATACTTTAATGTTCTAGTTTTTACTGATTGTTTATTAAGGTGGTGTCGTCCAATTTATTTTAAATTGATAAAAAAATATTTTTCTGATAAAAAATAAAATTCAATAATAAACGAATTCAAATTTATTTCTATTGTTTTTTATATTTTATTGTAAAAGGTATTTAGAAACACTGAAAGTTATATTGTTGGAAAACTTAATTATATATATGTATATATATATATTAATGGTTATTTACATTTTTTCTTGCTCTAGTAATTTTTTTAAAAATGACTGTTGTTCTACTAGTTATTTTATTTTTATGTAAATGCTAATTTCAAAATATGATCATGACTTAATTAATATTACATTTTATGTTGTGTTGATTATTTTAGTTGTTATATTAAAATAATGTTAAAATTTGTATTAAAAATAATTCGAAACTGCAAAACGAGCTAAGTCAAAAGATTAAAAAAAAATCATACGATTTAGTTAGGATATGAAATTGCATTCAAATTGGACCGAATTCAGTCACATATTTAGTGTAAATATTCTAACAAAATCATACTAAAAGCATCCATACTTTCAACATTTCTTGTAGTTTCTCCAATGAAATTTACATGTTAAATGTGAAAAATAATGAATATAAGTATGAGAGTATGCTCAAAAACATATAAATCTATTCGCCTTTTTTTTCCAATGAAACCAATCACGCATTATAAGACGTGAGTCAAATGAGTAAAAATTAATATAAAATGAAAAGCGATGGGAAATTAATATGGCCACTTGAAAAAAAATGCAAAAAGATAATCGTTTTAAAATAATTGAGACTATAAAATATTGTTAACGTAACAAAAATGATTAATTAACAAACGAAGAGTTTTTAAAATATAAAAAGGGTTAAATAATTGAAAGTCACGTGTCTTAAATAAATAGTAAACACCAAAACTATGCAAATTATGTTTATAATATTAAAAAATAAAAAATCATTCCCCTAAAACAATATTTATAGATAAGTAAAAAATCATTCCCCTTAATCATTGAGTTCACTTTTTTACTACCTTTTTTCTTCAGCCTATGTCTCAGGTTTAGATATATAATTTGCTTAATCCACCAAGAAAAATTACCATTTAGTTTTTTTTACTAAGTAGTGTGACTTCCTTTTTTCAACAAATATCTCAAATTTGATCAATTTCTATCTGTTATTTAGTTTTGCACTCTCATGATTTACTCGTGCATTTTCATAAGGTGGGTAGAAGACAAAACTATTTTTCGAAAAATATATTCGAGTTCTACTTCAAGAACATGTTCTAGATAAACATTTTTTTTTATGATTCAAAAATTAAGATTGACATCTAAATTAATGTTTCGAATTGTATAATCTGGTATAAGTTTTTAAATTCTAAATTGTACTATTAAATAACCAAAGTGAGATTTTATTGTGTAGGATGCGGAAGAAAAGTATGAGATTAAAAGAGAAATTATTTTTCTATCAACATCTGTACTTGTTAAGAATTGGGCTCAAGTCCATGAACCATATCTTAATTTAAAAGTAATTTCTTTCTACACCCTGTGATCTTAATTTGCACCTTCATTAATTTAAATATTACAAATTTATTCATTAATATATTATATTTATTATTTATATTAATAATTCTAAGAATAACATAAATAGTTATTAATAATAAGAATAACAGAAATGATAAGTTGAAAAAAATGTTGTAGTGAGAGATTGTATATATAATATACTCATGGTACTTGGGTTTGATAACTTTTTTTTAACAAAATTTCAATTACAATTATAAACATGTTAATAGTAAACTATTTTGTTTTTTTTTAAAGAATTAGTACATAATAAATATTTTTAAACTTTAAAATATTATAGATACTTTTAAGTTCTAGTTTTTAGTGATTGTTTGAAAGCTTTAATGGTGGTGTCAGATCTCTTTCTTAAGTGCTTAGCTACTTATGATTATGTTGTGCAATGTTAAATTCAGATTGTAGTTTCGTGATTAAAGTTCAGGGTTTTTTTTTATTAGGCAATACATGATAACAATGAATTTTTATTCATGAAATAGAAATCAAATTTTAGATAGAAACCAATCAAAATAATTAGTTACAATAGTAACTAAGTTAGAGACTATTTAAAAATTAAATAAAAATTTGGTTTCTAAATTAGTTTCTATTATTGTTAAATAGTTTCTAAATTGGTATCTAATTAGCAACCAAGGTTTTAGAGACCAAATTTAGAAACTATATAATTGGTAGTTAAAACCTTGATTGCTAATTAGATACAAATTTAGAAACTATTTAACAATAATAGAAACTAATTTAGAAACCAATTTTTTATTTAGTTTCTAAAATGGTCTCTAATTTAGTTACTATTGCAACTAATTATTTTGGTGTCTAAAAATTGGTTTCTATTTCATGATTTTCTAATGTAGTTGGATTTTTTGTGTGGGGTATGAGGTAGATTCTACTAGCGAAATTATATAGAAAATAAAATATATTAATAGGTGTACATTGTATTGCTACACTGTAGTTTATTTTTTAATTTGATTCCTTATTTTTTACATTTTTTATAAGGATTAAAACATCTATCAAATATTTTATTTAATTTAATTATTTTTTATTCATAAAAAATATTGATATCGTACATTTTTATTTTAAATTGATATATATATATATATATATATATATATGAATTAAAAATATATAATGAAAAAATAGATATAAATGATAATGATTTCTGCCAGATTTTGAAGGAAAATAATTTTCTTTTGTATTGAGCACTCACTTTGTCACTAATATTTTGACAATTAGATTATCCTTGCACCAGAACACAACTGGCTGACATGGTTGGTTAAATATTAAACAAATAGTGTGTGGATCCGACTTTTTGACATGATTTTTTAAAAAAATTTAGCATTTGAAAGGTGGGTTTCTGGATTGGCGTTTGCGGAGAAGCAAGAGCGTTGCGTTTGGAAGTTAGGGTTCTGGACTGTGAATGAAGAGTGTTGCTTTTGAGGGTTATGGATTGCGAAGGAAGAGCGTTTGTGTTTGAGGGTTCTAGATTACAAAGGAAGAGTTGTGATTTGTGTGTTTAGCCAAAGAAGCAAAGGTCCGCCGATTGTGTTTTGTAGAAAGGGATTTGAAGGGTTTTAGGTTTTCGATTGGGGTGTTTTTGAAGGGAGAATGAATCATTACTAAGGTGCGTTGCGATTTTGAGGGGTTTAGGGTTTTGGAATGGGAGTGCGATTTGGATTGAGGTTTTTTTATTCGTTTGCTTGGGACTTATTGAAGTATTGGTGCAGTTAAAATTTATGGGGGTGCAAGAGACAGAGGCCTAAACCAGATATGGACTTTTAGTGTTTAACAATGGGCCTCCTTTATGCACTTGTAATTGCTTTTGACACCATCAAAGTTGTTGACAACATATTTTTGTTTCATAGGAATGGTAAAAAATATCTTTTAAAAACCCTTACGCTGTCTGAAAAATGTTATGAGGATGTATTAAGAATTTTTGGATTACTCGTGCATTTCCATAAGGTGGGTAAAAGACAAAACTATTTTTCGAAGAATATATTTGAGTTCTACTTCAAGAGCATGTTCTAGATATGGAAGTGTTTTTCAAAATTTGAAAACATTTTTTTTATGAAGATTGACATATGAATTACACAATTCAAAAATTAAGATTGCCATCTAAATTAATGTTTCGAATTGTATAATCTGGTATAAGTTTTTAAATTCTAAATTGTACTATTAAATAACCAAAGTGAGATTTTATTGTGTAGGATGCGGAAGAAAAGTATGAGATTAAAAAAGAAATTCTTTTTCTATCAACATCTGTACTTTTAAGAATTGGGCTCAAGTCCATGAACCATATCTTAATTTAAAAGTAATTTCTTTCTACACCCCCGTGATCTTAATTTGCACCTTCATTAATTTAAATATTACAAATTTATTCTTTTGTTTTTGTTTTTTTTTTATTGAGTTCTAGTTTTGGATTGTGCAATTTGAAAATCTCGTGATACAATCTGAAATGTTAAACACAGTTTTTTATGTTTTAAATGTATAATCCAAAATATAAATATGTATTCTAAATTATATTTTACAATTCAAATTTGTATTATGGATTAATATATAAACTTATCTTTCCTCACTCTTTCAATAAAAAAATATTGATATAACCAATAAATAATTTTCAAACTATAGGCTTGGTGACCTACTGCAGAATACTTTCTTAGCAACTATCTGCACGAGTACATTGGAAATTTTGTCACAACAGGTACTGAACCAGTGTATAGGGATAAACAAGAGGTAAGGTAAGTAAAAAATTACAGTCTACACTATTAGAATTATTTTCATATATACTGAACAAGGGCGATTTTTTCACATCTTTTAACGGTATGCATATATAAAAAAAATTATATGAAAAACAAAAAGAAGAAAAAGAATATATAACTATAAAAATAGGAGTATAAAAGAATCAATCTTATTTGTGAAGTCATAGAAAATCATATTACTCAAGTGAGAAATGATGATTATTTTATATAGATAAATTTCTAGTGAATATACATTTTTTTCACTTGATTCATACATATGAGCATATATGTAAAGGTCTACATATGGAATCTGAGAATTGTGACCACAATGGGACTTCTAACCACATATTTCCCGTTCGTCCAAGTGAGATGCCCAAAATCAACTTCCTTCTCTTCCTTCTTCGTTCTTGGACCTTCAATTCTCAATGTGTAGCTCAACTTCTCGTACTTCTCCTTGAACACTAGCAATTCAGGGGTGACACTAACTCTGTACCCTTCCAAGGATGTAAAGTTGGCAGCATAGCTTGCAGGTCCCTCTCCAACATTCGTCACTGTTCTCTGAAATTCTTGTACTGTCCTTGAACTGTTGCTACTGAAGAAAGCAATAAAAGAAGGGTAGTTGAGGTCCAGAGAAGGTCTGGAACAATCATTGTAATAGGTTCCTGTGATGACAGTGATTTCTGTACCTGTATGGATATTGGGGACTGAGTAATGTTGATCCACGTCGATACAAGGTGTCTTCTTCACTCTTGGTTGTCCTATTCTTCAAGTCTTCTTTCTCTTCGCGTGCTTCGGTCGGCCGGCGGGGGTACCTGCGATTGCACTCCGACGCTCAAGTCAGCGATGGTGCTCAAGTGAGAATTCTCTGATAGTATGGAAAACGTACCTTTTCCCCCTTTTCAGAAGTCCCTTTAGTGGGTTGACCTGGGCCTTGGCCATGTGGGCCAATCAGTTGATGGTTAGAGACATGCTTAGTGGTCTTTGGATCGTGCCTGGTGGTTTCCTGAAAACCAGGGGAGTGGTCTAGAGAACGTGTTTTTACTTCGTCAATGGTTGTCATAACTGCTCTTTTCTACACGTGTAACCACGTTCTGGATTAAATTAGATTTAATCGACATAAACCATTCGGTCGTCCGGCTAGAGGTCATGGAAGGACGAAGAGTCGTATAAGACGCAGGGTTTTGTGATGATTTTACCATGAGTATACTGCGGTCGTCCGGTGCCGACCGGTACACTTGCCCCCCAGGCTCGAGGTCATGGAAGGACGAAGAGTCGTATGAGACGCAGGGGTTTTTGTGATAATTTTACCATGAGTACCCTGGGGTCGTCCAGTGCTGACCGGTACACTTGCCCCCCAGGCTCGAGGTCATGGAAGGACGAAGAGTCGTATGAGACGCAGGGGTTTTTGTGATAATTTTACCATGAGTACCCTGGGGTCGTCCGGTGCACAAAATCTATTCTATAATGCCGCTGGAAGCACAAAATTTCCATTCTATTGGACGGAGAATCCCACCTCTCTTGACCATCGGCTTTGGGAATCTTTGTCTCCCATCGACCAAGAAATTTTGATGGTCGTGAATCAACTACCGTGTAGGCTCCCTACGCGGGAACTGATAGCTCTTTATGGGTCGTCCAAGCAGTAGACGGAACTAAAAGGTGAGCACCTTCTTCTTGCGGTCGTTCGGCTAATAGCGTATCTGTTTCTTACTTTCGTGTTTATGTTGCAGAGATTGTTGTGAGCATAGATCCGGGTTTGAAGAAGTATATGATTCGGAGAGCCGTAGTTATATAATCTCGACCGAATGAACGGTTAATTAATAAATTGATTGAATTTCTGACCAAGGTTGGTGAATAATTGTAATGATATAATTCTGATGCCGGACGAGGCATAAATAATTCGGATTACCTTAAAGTAATAAGATAATTCTGATGCCGGACGAGGCATAAATAATTCGCATTACCTTAAAGTAATAAGATAATTCTGATGCCGGACGAGGCATAAATAATTCAGATTACCTTAAAGTAATAAGATAATTCTGATGCCGGACGAGGCATAAATAATTCGCATTACCTTAAAGTAATAAGATAATTCTGATGCCGGACGAGGCATAAATAATTCTGATTACATTAAAGTAATAAGATAATTCTGATGCCGGACGGGGCATAAATAATTCTGAATAATTCTGATGCCGAACGAGGCATAAATAATTTCGATTTCTGACCAAGGTTGGTGAATAACGTTCAAGTTATAATTCGTTATATATTCTGGCCGAACGAACGGTTAACGAGGCATAAATAATTTCGATTTCTGACCAAGGTTGGTGAATAACGTTGAAGTTATAATTCGTTATATATTCTGGCCGAACGACCGGTTAATGAATTAATAGATAATTCGAATGCCGGACGAGGCATAAATAATTCGGATTACCTGAAAGTAATAAGATAATTCTGATGCCGGACGAGGCATAAATAATTCGGATTACCTTAAAGTAATAAGATAATTCTGATGCCGGACGAGGCATAAATAATTCTGATTACATTAAAGTAATAAGATAATTCTGATGCCGGACGGGGCATAAATAATTCTGAATAATTCTGATGCCGAACGAGGCATAAATAATTTTGATTTCTGACCAAGGTTGGTGAATAACGTTTAAGTTATAATTCGGATAACTTTCGTTATGTATTCCGACCGAATGAACGGTGAATTAATTGAATTTCTGACCAAGATTGGTGATTTAAAGTGCCTCGTTAAAACCTTCTCGGTAGAAAACCCTCCTTAGGGATAAAACTACCGAGCGAGGAAAGAGTGCACTAAGTTTATTCATCAACTGTAATAGAATTTGAGATGCGTGGCATTCCACGTTCTCGGTGCAGATTTTCCTGACAAATATTCTAAGTAATAAGCTCCTCCTGTTGCTGTGTCGGAGATGCGGAACGGACCTTCCCAATTGCTTGAAAACTTTCCTCCGTCCTTCCGGGCGTCGCTGCGCATGCGCCAAACTAGATCTCCTTTCTGATAGCTTCGTGGCTTCACTTTGGAGTTGTACCTTCGTGCTGCTCGTATCTTGCATGCTTCTTCCCTTATCTTGCATTTGTCCCTTAATTCATTGATGAGGTCGAGGCCGACTAGTAGACTTTCCTTGTTTAAGTCTAGGTCTAACGTTTGTCGGCGTAGTGAAGGCTCGCCGATTTCGACCGGAATCATGGCTTCTGTGCCGTACGTCAGGCTATAAGGTGTTTCTTGAGTTGTTGACTGGGGAGTACAACGATAAGCCCACAGAACCTCTAACAATTCTTCAGTCCAATTTCCCTTGGACGGGCCAAGTCTCTTCTTTAACTCATTGAGAATAACTTTGTTGGCGGCTTCCGCCTGACCGTTGGTTTGAGGGTGTTCGACCGAACTCGTTATATGTTTGATGTGAAGTTTCTCATAGAATTCAGCTAGCCCACGGTCGGTGAACTGTCGACCGTTGTCTGTGATAATGATCTGAGGTAGGCCGAACCTGCAGACAATGTTTTTCCACACAAAGCTTTGTACGTTCCGGGCGGTGATGGCTGTTAGTGGTTCAGCCTCAATCCATTTGGTAAAGTAATCTATACCCACCAGTAAGAACTTGCATTGCCCTTTTCCGGGTGTGAAAGGTCCGATAATATCCATTCCCCATTTCACGAACGGCCAAGGGGATAGGATGTAGTGCAAATGCTCTGGTTTTTGGTGCAATAGGGTGCCGAACTCTTGACATTTCACGCACTTTTGAACGTATTCAGTGCAGTCTCCTTGTAAGGTCGGCCAGTAGTATCCTGCTCTCAGAATTTTGGCGGACATAGTCCGCGCTCCTGAATGGGTTCCGCATATCCCTTCGTGTAACTCGGTCATTACATAAGTGACTTGTTCTGGACCAAGGCATTTTAGGAGGGGACGGGAATACCCTCTCCTGTAAAGATCTTCGCCAATCAGTATGTATCGGGCGGCTTGTAACTTCATCGTTTTCTCCAAATGTGGATCGCATACACCATCGGTAAGATACTGTTTTATTGGAGTCATCCAGTTAGGTTGGGTGTCAGTCGCCATGCATTCTTCGGTACCAACACTTGGTTTAGCCAGGGTCACGTGTATGGCCGACCGGTGGGCGCCTTTCTTTTTTAGGGTAGCCAATCTCGATAGAGCGTCCGCCCTAGTATTATTTTCCCTCCGTACGTGTTGGAAGGAGATTTCTTTGAACCTGTTTAGAAGATTTTTTACGAAATGAAAATACTGTTGGAGTAATGTTTCTCTTACCTCATACTCCCCTGTAAGCTGTCCGACGACTAGACGGGAGTCGCTTTTACAAGTTATATTTGTTACCTCCAATTCAATCGCCAGATGCAAACCTGCGATTATAGCTTCGTATTCGGCTTGATTATTGGAAGTTTTAAATTCAAATTTCATGGCTTGTTCGACAACAATCTCCCCTGGTCCTTCAAGTACAACTCCTGCTCCGGACGAACGACTGTTAGATGACCCATCTACGTATAGTGTCCATCGGGGAGTCCGTTCGGTCAGATAGGGAGTGAGTTCTGCTGTGAAGTCGGCGAGGGCTTGGGACTTGATGGCTCCCCTGGGTTGGTATTCGATGTGGAATTCTGACAGTTCGACTGCCCAACCTATCATTCGTCCGGCGAGGTCAGGTTTGGTGAGAATCTTCATAATGGGATAGTTAGTCCTAACAATGACCTTGTGATTTTGGAAATACATCCGCATCCGTCGTGCGGTGATGACCAAAGCGAAGGCAACTTTTTCGACCATTTGGTACCGGGTTTCTGCGTCATGTAAGACTCGACTTACAAAATATACCGGTCGTTCTTCCGCTTTAATTTCTTGTACCAGAGCGGAACTCACCGCTTCATTGGAGACGACGAGGTAGACCACAATGGGTTCCCGTGCGTTCGGTTTCTGGATGACCGGTGGAGATGCCAGAAATGCTTTTAACTGTTGGAAATTTTGTTCACATTCATCTGTCCATTCAAATTTACTTGTCTTCTTCAGAAGTTTTATGATGGGTCTCGTTCGTTCGGCAAGCTTAGGTACGAATCGAGACAACGAAGTGAGACGGCCGACTAGTCTCTGGATCTCTTTGAGTCCGTTGGGACTTCGCATTTCGGTGATTGCCTTGCATTTTTCTGGATTAGCCTCTATACCCCGATGTGTGAGCATGAAGCCTAAAAACTTCCCCCCTTCTACGCCGAACGCGCACTTCTCCGGGTTTAAACGCATGCGGTATTGACGCAAGGCTTGAAAAACCTCTTTTAAGTCAGAAACATGTTGTTCGCAAGAGTCTGATTTGACGACGATGTCGTCAACGTATACTTCTACATTCCGACCGATCATGTCGTGGAATACGTGATCCATGAGTCGTTGGTATGTGGCTCCTGCATTCTTGAGGCCGAACGGCATGACTTCATAGAAGAAATTATCAGAATCTGTTCTAAACGCGGTTTTTTCTCGATCACGGTGGTACATTTGTATTTGATTGTAACCTGAATAAGCATCAAGGAAACTTAGGATTTGATGACCGGCTGCACCGTCGACCAGCCGGTCGATAGTAGGTAGAGGATACGAGTCCTTTGGGCACGCTTTGTTAAGGTCTGTGTAGTCTACGCACATTCTCCATTTTCCATTCGTCTTTTTTACCATCACTACATTGGCTAGCCATGTCGTATAGTGGGCCTTTTGAATAAAACCAGCTTGAATTAGCTTGTCGGTTTCTTCTCGTGCGGCTTTCCGCCGTTCTTCACCTAGTTTCCTTTTCTTTTGAGCGATCGGCCTGGCCTCTGTATAAACAGACAATCGATGGGTAATCACATCTGATTTTACCCCTGGCATGTCTGCAGCCGTCCAGGCGAAAAGATCAGAGTTCTTTGTTAATGTTTTACCGATCGTCTCTCGGTCGTCTGGTTTGAGGGATGTTCCCATGTATGTTTTCCGGTCTTTGTCCCGAAGGAATATGGGTTGAAGATCTTCTCCTGCTTCCATTCGGGGATCATCCAGTCGAGGATCTAGATCGACTAAAGCGACCAAGTGTCTTCTAGATTCTCTTCCTCTGGAGCGTCTTTCTGTTGACCGACCTCTTCGCTCTGTGGTCCGTTCGGCTGACGTGGTATAAAGCCTTCGGGTCGGCTCCACCTTCAGGCTAGCTACATAACATTCTCGTGTTGTCTTCTGGTCTATATGTACGGTTGCTATGTCTCCATTGACCGAGGGGAACTTCATAGCTAAATGAGGAGTTGAGACAATGGCTTTCAATCTGTTGATAGATGGTCGACCGAGCAAAATATTGTACGATGTATTGGCATTAACGAGTAGATATCGTATGTTGATGGTCTTGCTGAGGTAATCATCCCCGAACGTGGTGTATAGATCGATAAATCCTTTCGTATCCACTCTTTCCCCTGAGAAACCAACTATCTGCTCGTTGTAGGGTTGTATCTCTGCTTCTGGAATCTTCATCTTCTTAAACGTTTCCCAATATAGGATGTCGACCGAGCTACCCTGATCTACCAAAACTTTTGCAATTGCAAATTTATCTATCTCCACGGTTATTACCATGGGGTCATCTTGAGATGGATCGATTGCTGTGAAGTCTTCGTCAGTGAAAGTGATTGGTGGTATATGCGGTCGGCGTTGTGTGGGAGTCGAATGAACGGATTGAATTGCTCTCAAATGTTTTTTCCTTGCCGAATTAGAGCATCCTCCACCCGCAAAGCCGCCTGCAATGTAATTAATTTCTTGAGGGGGCTGACCGAGCGACACCGGTCCAGCGATTGTATTGATGACTGTGCGAACTTTTTGTTTAGTTCGACTTCTACGTTCAGGGCTTTCGCTTTTAGGCCTCGTTCGTCTGATCGGACTTTCGCTTCTTTTTCTTCTACTTGAACGATAGTGGTTGTCACGGGTCCGGTCGTCTCTTCGTCCCGAACGTTCGCGGGGATCATGATCACGCTGGGGTGACCTGGGTGCAGTGATGGTGGTTTTCACGAACTTGCGCAGATGACCGACCTGGACGAGCTCTTCAATTTTATCTTTCAGTGCTTGGCATCCTTCGGTCGTGTGGCCATAGTTACGATGGTATTGGCAACGTTTACTGGTGTCGGCATTGGGAGGGGTTTGTGATGGCCTCAATGTCGGAATCAATTCAATCTGCAGTGCTTCGTCGAGAACCTTACCCCTTGGTACAATCAAGGGAGTGTAGTTGTGGAAACGGGGTCCCCTATTGGGGCGATGTCGTTCTCGGTCGGTCGGTATTGTGGGGGGACGAATTCCTTTGCTATTGTCCGTGTTCTCAGCATAAGTTTTTCGATGGTAGTCAATATGTTCTTCTATCTGCATGAACTTTGTTGCTCTTGTTCTTAATTCATCCATATTGCACGGAGGTCGTTTGATAAGGCTTTCAGTGAACCTTCCTGGTAGTATGGCCGAGACCAAATGATGCATGGCTATTTCTGGATTAAGATTACGAATGTTCATACACACTTTGCTAAATCTGTTCATGAATGTTCTCAATGATTCTCCCCTTTCTTGTTTGACATTTAGAAGAGACATGGAGGATGTCCGATGAGGTCTACTTGTGGCGTATTGCGTGGTGAACTTCAATTCCAAAGCGTCGAAGCTTGCAATGGAATTGGGTGGAAGGTCCGAAAACCATCCAAGGGGGCCTTCCCTGAGAGAGGTGGGGAAGACTTTACACCATACCGTTCGGTCGGTTGTGTAAAGGGTCATTTGAGTTCTAAATATATTCAGATGTTCGTCTGGGTCTGTGGAACCGTCATAAAGGTTTATCGTTAGGCCCCTCCACTTGTCAGGGAGAGGAGTGGCTATGATGTCATCAGTGAACGGATGGCCTTTCGGGTTTGCTACCTCGTTTGGGGTTACTGGCTTTGCACTCTGACGGGTGTGTTGAACGAGTGACGTGTGAGGTATAGCCTGGGCTATTGTTCTTGTTCCTGATTGGAACGGTGATGGAGAAGGTGCACGTGAATGCCCTTCGCGTTCAGATTGCTCAAGTCTATCCAACAATCTCTTGTTCTGTTCTTTCAATTGTGCTATCTCCTCTGCGTGTTGTTGACGCTCTTCTTCTCGTCTTTTCCTTTCTTCATCCTGGCGAAGTTGATCGATGACTCCTTTTTGGAGTAACTCCTGCATCTGAATCTGGAGGGTTTGGAGTATGGTCCTATGCTCTTCGGAGATATCATTGTTGTTGTTTGCCGTTGAGTCCATCTTCAAGCGTTGGGATCCTTGGGTCTGGGAATAATGATTACTCGGGCCCCACGGTGGGCGCCAATTGTACCTGTATGGATATTGGGGACTGAGTAATGTTGATCCACGTCGATACAAGGTGTCTTCTTCACTCTTGGTTGTCCTATTCTTCAAGTCTTCTTTCTCTTCGCGTGCTTCGGTCGGCCGGCGGGGGTACCTGCGATTGCACTCCGACGCTCAAGTCAGCGATGGTGCTCAAGTGAGAATTCTCTGATAGTATGGAAAACGTACCTTTTCCCCCTTTTCAGAAGTCCCTTTAGTGGGTTGACCTGGGCCTTGGCCATGTGGGCCAATCAGTTGATGGTTAGAGACATGCTTAGTGGTCTTTGGATCGTGCCTGGTGGTTTCCTGAAAACCAGGGGAGTGGTCTAGAGAACGTGTTTTTACTTCGTCAATGGTTGTCATAACTGCTCTTTTCTACACGTGTAACCACGTTCTGGATTAAATTAGATTTAATCGACATAAACCATTCGGTCGTCCGGCTAGAGGTCATGGAAGGACGAAGAGTCGTATAAGACGCAGGGTTTTGTGATGATTTTACCATGAGTATACTGCGGTCGTCCGGTGCCGACCGGTACAATTTCCCTTTGAGTGTAGCCAAGAGCGCAAAGGAGATTCACATAATCTTGAACTCCAACATCGTAAACAAGTCCAGGATTAAGGGCTTTGTTAGGGTTGATATGACCAGATCCAGATGCCAAAGGAGAGGCAGGTTCGTTGTGGTCACCAATGTCTTTAATGCTTCCAAAGGTGTTATCAAGCCTGTAAGATGTTGTCATGATGGCTGACCTAATGGATGCAACACTCCAATCAGGGTGTGCTCCTCTTAACAATGCTGCCACACCAGCCACATGAGGGCATGCCATGGATGTGCCACTTATCAAATTGAAGTTATTGAAAATACTTCGGGACTCAACCACTGGAACATTTTGTGGCCATGCAGCTAAGATTAATGTACCAGGAGCAGTGATGTCCGGTTTCAACACAGATGGACAACTGCTTGATGGCCCTCTAGAACTGTAAAAATCCACACTGGGTGCTGGTTTAGTACCCAAAACTGTCTTCTTAAAAGACATGCTTGCTTTTGCATTAGAGTTATTTCTCTCAATGTAAGCTTTGACAATTTCACCATTTCTTGGGGAAATAAAAATAGTTCCAAACCTATTATCTAAGAGAAACAAACTCTCATAGTAATTTGTTATGACCACTGCCGCGGTAACTTTTGCTTTGTCCATGTTAGACAATTGAAAATCGATGATAGTTCCATTATCTTCACACACCACAATCTTGCTCCTTACTTTGGCGAGTTCCTTCACTTTGTCGCACAACCCCATGAAAACAATTGGAACATGCCTAGAGGAGAAGTTTCCATGATAAAGAGACATGCCACTTATCTGGACTCCATTGCCAAGAGTAAGGGTCCCGTGAAAGTCACGGTCCATAGTGCCAGAAGCCACAGTTATGACCCATGGTATTCCATTGTGAAGTCGTCCAAGGATTGGCCCATCGTTCCCTGCTGACGTGGACACAAAAATGTTTTTCTGCATTGCTGCAAATGTGGCTACAGCAACAGGGTCGTCGTACAAAGGTACATTATCAAAGCCAAATGACAAGGAAAGAACATCTACCCCATCAGATATTGCACAATCAATTGCAGCTATTACATCAGACATGGAAGTTCCTTCTCTCCATAGGGCTTTGTACATGGCCACTCTCGCACTTGAAGCCATTCCTGTGGCTGATCCAGAAGCATAGCCAAAGTACGATGCACCTTCGACTATTCTCCCAGCTGCAGTGCTCGATGTGTGAGTTCCATGACCCAAAGTGTCACGTGTTGAGTTCAAAACACTTATGGCGCTGTTGGGGTGCTTTGCCAACATCCCTCTGTTAAAGAACCTTGCTCCAATGAGTTTTTTGTTGCATTTGATGCTACTTTCACACTGGCCTTTCCATCGTGAAGGAACTTCACTCATGCCCTCGTCTCTGAAGCTTTCACTTTCTGGCCAAATTCCAGTGTCCACTACACCAACAATGACATCTTCACCAAATTTCGCAGCAGGCCAAGCTCCTGTGTTGCGATTGAGTCCAAGGAATTTTGGTGAGTGTGATGTGTCAATCTTGGCTAACAGATCTGGTGTGGAGGAAACGTAACCCGGGGAGATTTTGAGAGCTTCAAATTCCTTAGGGGACAAATTTGCACTAAAACCATTCATGGCGTTGGTGTAGGTGTAAATGAGTTTAGAAGAGGCGATGTTAAGATTATTATGATTGGAGGTATGTGCATTATCTAACACAGAAGAAAGAGTGGACAAATGCCAAGAGTGTTGGGTGGAAAAGGCTTTTGGCATGGCTGATGCGTCCATGTGGATGATATAGTTACGAGATTGAGCCAAGGTATGAACGAGGTTAAGGATAATGATGCTGGAAAACCAGAGAAAAACACGAGTTATGGTAGCCATGATTGAAGGTTATTTTGAATGCGAAGGTCTAATTGCTCAAGACAGGGATTCAAATACTGAACCAACGCATCAACTCCTTATTCAGTCATGTTCATATCTCACTTTTCAACTATTTTACAATTCTCTTTATTAATAGAATACTGATATCTTTGACACCAGTTTCATTTCATTCACTTCATATCAAAACTTATTAATTTATTATAATATAATATTTTATTTTAAAAAATGATGTTGAATGACTGTTTTTTTACTGTTGAAGTATAAAGAAAAAAAAACATTTCTTATTAAATAATAAAATAATAAATATAAATAAATTTAAAAACTTTATTATTATTATTATAGTAATAAAAATCTATTAAATAGTTGTATCTCTAAACCAATTTCATAATTTCTTTTAGAAATATAAACCAATTTTAGAAATTAATAAGTTGCTATACTAACTAAATTATATATCATTTTAGAGACTAACAAAATTTTTTGTTTCTAAATTTGGTAAAAAAACCTTGGTAGTTAATTAAATACCAATCTAGAAACCATTTAATAATAATAGAAAGTATTTTTTTTAATTTCTAAAATGATCTCTAATTTACAACTAATTAATTTTGATCTCTAAAATTGATTTTTATTTCATAATTTTCTTGTAGTGAAAATATCAAAATATATTTTTTTATTAAAACCTCTATATATTGATTCACACTAGTTACAAAACACTTCAAAACTATATGTATCAAAATTAAATAATTTTTAAATATATTATTGAAATGGGTAATAATATATTCACAATCCATATACAACCACATTACAATTTTCAATACTATTATTTTAATACTTTTTATATAATTTTATTTCAAATTTACATTTTATTATATATATTATTTTTAAAATAATATATATAATAACATATATATTACTGAGAATTGTATAGAACTTGAATGGTTGTTAAAACATCATTTTCTTATTAGAATTTATTTACCAGTGAAATTGGTTAAAGAAGGAAAATTATACTTTGACAACATATGGAGTTTATACAAATTTTAATATGATGAATTTAGAAATATATATATATATATATAGAATTAAAAAATATAAAAAATATTAAAATAATAATAATAATACTGAGAGAGTTGTAATTATGAAAAATGTGTTAATCTATTATT
The DNA here is from genome assembly GCF_000499845.2 of Phaseolus vulgaris. NCBI lineage: Eukaryota > Viridiplantae > Streptophyta > Magnoliopsida > Fabales > Fabaceae > Phaseolus > Phaseolus vulgaris. Next base: position 39,917,947 of record NC_023750.2, read on the forward strand.
ACATTTGTTAAATTTACTCAACTAGTGTACAAAGTCATATTATAATTTTTAATTGTAACTTTTAAATGTTTTTAACTGTAATTTTTAAGGTGATACATGGGGAAGAAGAATTATTTATATAAATTTAACTTTTCCTTTTTAAGACATTTATATCTTTCAATGAGTAGTCAATATTTATTTTTTCCATTTAATTTATTATTAGACTTTAAATATAAATTAGATAAATGAAGAAAAATACCAAAATTAAAAGAGTTACTCAATTGTACTATACAAGAAAATTATGAAACAAAAATCAATTCTAGAGACCAAAATTAATTAGTTGTTATAGTGACTAAATTAGAGACCATTTTAGAGACTAACAAAATTAGTTTATATTATTGTTAAATAATTTTTAAATTGGTATTTAATTAGCTACCAAGATTTTAACTACCAATTATTTAGATTCTAAATTTAGTACCAAAATTTTTTATAACTAATTAAATAAGAATTTAAAAATCATTTAACAATAATAAAAACTAATTTAATTTTTTTTTAATTTCTAAAATGATTTCTAATTTAGTTAATATATATATATATATATAATCTCTCACTACACTTAAAAAACTTTTTGTGAACTTATCATTTATGTTATTCTTATTATTAATAACATTAATTAATATTTTAGTAATTTTTATTATGATATTATTATTAATTACATTAATTATTAATGTTATTAATAATGTTATGGTTAACATTAATTATTATTATTATTAATAATGTTATTAAAATTAATAATATTATTAATAGTGTTATTAATAATATTATTAATGTTATTAATATTTTTACTATTATATTTTTAATAATATTAATAATATTATTAATTTTATTAATTATTATTATTATAATAATATTATTATTAATGTTATTATCGATATTAATGATAATTAAAATATTTAATAGCGTTAATAATAATTAATAATATTTTCTATTTGGTGTACACAAATGCTTACTATTTTATTTGTGAGTAACCGTTTTTAAAACTAAGCTAAATTACCTATATAAATAAACTACCTACAAAATGATAAAAAATATCCAAAAAATCATAAAACTTATTTAATTAATTATTTTAATAAAATAAATAATTGAATAATTTTTATTTATTTTAAATTAACTAAATAACTTATCTTATTAAAAATAACAGTTATATATTTTTTTCATATTATTATTACAATATTAAATATATATATATATATATTAAATTGTTTTTATAATTATTTATTTATGATATTATTATTAATAATAATGTTACTAATAATATTAATTAAGTTATTTAATCAATATTTTCATTTTAATATTTACTAATATAAAATAAAATTATTTGTATTACCTTTATCATAAATCATTAAATAGAAATAAATTTTAGAGACTTACTAAAAATATTTTTTATTATTAATAAAATTTATAAATTAAATTTTAAATAAATAATTAATTAAATATTAAGGTTTTAACTATCAATTTTAATTTTAGAATCTAAAATAATTTGTAATTAAAATCTTGGTAACTAATTAAATATTAAATTAAAAATTATTTATTAATAATTGAAACTATTTTAAATAACAATATTTTTTTGTGTGTTTTAAAATAATATTAATTTAGTCGTACCTATTTATTTAGTGTTTTTTATATTAATTTTATTTAATAACTTTTTTCTAATAAAAATAATGAATTCCCGCTCCTACTCCTAATTTAAAAATGTGTGACCATATTTATTTTCTCGTTTGTAACAAAATTTATATATTAAACTAAAATTATAATTTTCCAATTTATTAACATGACATCAAATTAAAGTTTTCTTTTCTTTTAATTTCTTTAATTATTTAATTGTTTCAATTGACATAGTAAGTAAAATAGAATGCTTATTATCAAAATAACATTTAATTAACTAAATTAATTCTGAATATTTTAAAATAAAAAATAAACAAAGCAAAACATCAATGACATAACTCATAACAATGATTTGGACCAAATCACAAAATCATGATTTCCTATAGAAAAACAAATTATTTAACATAGTTTCATATTAAAAATATTATTTCTCTTGTTTAAAGTATTATTTTCCAAAAAAAAAAATGAATGTTATTTTATCTCCTCATAATTTTTGTCAAACAAACTTTATAAGTATGAGATGGTTTTAGAATGAGATTAAAGTTTACAAGATTTTTTTTAAGGTTTTTTTTGACCATGATGGGTTTTTTTTTTTTTTTACCAAAATAGGGTCCGTTTAAAAAATTACAAATTTAGGCAAGTCGTGCCAATTCGGCACGACTTCATATGCAGAAGTCGTCCCAATTAGGCACGACTTCTACCATGTCATGCTAAAGTCGTGCCAACTTGGCACGACTTCTGCCCTGTCATACTGAAGTCGTGCCAACTTGGCACGATTTCTTCCCTGTCATATTGAAGTCGTGCCAAATACTGAAGTCGTGCCAACTTGACACGACTTTTGCCACGTCATAATTTTTTTTATTTTATTTTATTTTATTGTTTATATATTGGGTAGTAAGTTATGTAATGTTCAAAATTAATTTGATACATAATTTTCTAAGAGTGTTAGTTTGAAGGAACAAAAAATTGGATAATTGTGTATGGATCATGTTTGAATTGAATGAATAAATACATAGATAAAGAAAATGAATGTTCTAAGAGTGTTATGAATGAATAAATACATAGATAAAGAAAATGAGGAAATTAATAATCAAACTTGAATTGAATATTATTAAGCTTGTCTGTGCGAACAATTATGACGTGGCAGAAGTCGTGCCAAGTTGGGTGCTGAATCTATTAGAGATTACAGGCCGATTGTTGTTGCTAATTTTAAATTTAAGATTATTTCCAAGATTTTGGCAGATCGGCTTGCTCTTGTGGCTGCCAGAATTATTTCTCCTAATCAGTATGGGTTTGTGCAGGACAGACAGATTCAAGATTGTATTAGTATTGCCTCTGAAGCTATTAACTTGCTTTCTAAAAAGGTTCACGGAGGCAATGTGGCTTACAAAGTTGATATTCACAAAGCCTTTGACACTCTAAGTTGGAAGTTTTTACTATTAGTTTTGTCACGCTTTGGTTTTCACCTCTCGTTTGTCGGTTGGATTAGTACTATTCTCCGTTTAGCTATGCTTTCTATCAGAATAAATGGTAGTTTGGTGGGTTTTTTTTCCTTGTAGTAGAGGTGTTAGACAAGATGATCCTTTGTCTCCTATACTTTTTTGTCTTGCAGAGGAAGTTCTTAGTAGAAGTCTCTCAAAGCTTGTGAAAGATAAGAAGATTCAACATATGGCTAGTCCACAAGGTTTTCTCACTCCCTCTCATATTTTATATGCGGATGACATTTTTATTTTTTGTAGAGCGGATAATAAGTCTCTTAGAAATTTGAGTAATTTTCTTAAAACATATGGTGATTTCTCTGGCCAATATGTTAATAATTCTAAGAGTAGTTTTTTCACCATGGATAATTCTACAATGTTTATCACCAAAATTCAACGTATTCTTTCATGTAGTCATGGTTGTTTGCCTTTAACTTATTTAGGAGTGTCTATCTTTGTTGGTGCTCCAAGGGGTCGTTTTCTTCAACCTTTGGCTGATAAAGTCAAATTGAAGTTAGCTTCTTGGAAAGGTAAATCTCTTAGCATGATGGGTCGGGTTCAGTTGGTCAATACGGTGATTACGGGTCTTCTAGCTTATAGTTTTAATTTGTATAAATGGTCTGTTTCTCTTCTTAAGCAAGTTGAGCAGTGGTGTCGAAATTTTATTTGGACTGGTGATATTTTGAAAAAAGGTATAGCTACTGTTAATTGGGATACGATTTGTTCTCCCCTTTAGAATGGAGGTTTGAAAATTATTAACCTTCACCATGAAAATAATGCATATCTTCTTAAGCTTGCCTGGAACTTTGCTTATAGCAACAAACCTTGGTCTTTGCTCTTGAAAGCCAGGGTCCTTAAATCAAAATACGAGTTTCGAATGGTTTATAGATCGTCATCTCTTTGGCCTGAAATTAAGCAGTTTTATTCTACTATACTTGATTATACTTCTTGGACTGTTAGTACAGGTTCTCTTATTAATTTATGGAATGATAAATGGTGTACTACTATTTCTTTAGCAAATATTGTAGGATTATCTGATGGTGCTAGTGGTTCGGATACAGTCTCTCAGTTTTGGACAGGTGGTGATTGGAATATTCCGTTGTCTTTACAGCATATGCCTCATCTTTTTAGTCATATCATGGTTAGGGCAGTACAGGATATTCCTAATTGGATTCTAGATGAGTCTGGTCGTCTCACTCTTAAATTAGCTAGGACTTTTTTCTTGGATCCAGGGGTTTCCTGTGGTTGGGGTAAATTTATTTGGTCTTCATATATTCCGCCTTCCAAAACTCTTGTCCTTTGGAAATTTTTTCATGGGCGGCTTCCTACAGATCAGCATATTCAAAATAAAGGTTTACATATTTGTTCTATGTGTACGCTTTGTGAAAAGCACGAGGAATCTATTCAACATTTATTTTTTGAATGTGCTAATGCTTTGCGTATTTGGAGTTGGGTTCAACACATTTTTCCTACTTATCATTTCTCTAATAAGGATGATCTTCTTTCTTTTATTAAGAGTGATGGTAGTCCGTTGGTTAAATTGATTAAGCTAGTTGTGATAACTTTTTCTATTTGGATGATATGGCGTATGAGGAATTATGCTCGTTTTCAGGATAAGATTGAGGTTTCTAGGGCTATTTTGGTTATTAAAGATTTAACTTGTCTAGTGGGTAATTCGTCTAAAGCTTCAATGAAGAATGATATGTTCGATTTCAATGTGCTCAAGTTTTTTGGTATTAACACTCGTACTGGTAAAGTTTTACGTCCTCTTCCTGTTAGATGGGAGTTTCCTTCACCAGGCTGGGTTAAAATTAACACTGATGGGGCTGCTAGGGGTATCCTGGTCTTGCTACTTGCGGAGGTATTTTTCGTGGGAGTATGGGGGAATTTATTGGAGCTTTTTCTGCATTTCTTGAAGTTCAGACTGCTCTGGTTGCTGAGTTTTATGGGGTTATACATGCTATGGAGGAAGCTCAAAAGATGGGTCTTACTAATGTCTGGTTGGAATGTGATTCTGCTTTGGTTTGTGCTGCGTTTACTGCTAGGACAACTGTTCCTTGGATGCTTCGTAATCGATGGAATGCTTGTCTTAATTAATGTGGGAAAATTAGGTTTACGGTTACTCATATTTTTCGTGAAGGAAATGCGTGTGCTGATAAGTTGGCTAATTTAGGATTTTTTCATAGAGAGCCTTTTCTTTGGCTTAATAGGCTTCCACCTTGTATATTCTTAGAATTCTTTATGAATAGGTATAGTCTACATGTGTATCGTTTTTGTTAACATATGAGTTTTGGTCTAGTCCCCTCGTATTTTTGTATTTTCTTTCTTTTTTTTCTTTTGTTCAATAATATTTTTTTTTCATGTGATGGTAAATGATTGTTGTAACTTGAGGTGTCAGCCTAGCTGAGATCTTAAGTTGCATAGTGATACCTAACATGGAAGTTTTTATTTTAAAAAAAAAATCATAATATGACCACAAAACTTGATTAGTGTAATGGTTAAAGTTTCTTTAAACATTCTTTAGGGAACTCGAATCCTCTCCACTTAGTTCTAACTTTAATTATAATTGTCATAACATATATAATAATTAATTAAAAGTATGTAGGAACTAATGGAACGAAATAAAAGAAGGTAAAATGTTGTAGCAACCGATTGAACGTAATTGCACAAAATTGCAAAACTAATCTTATTCATTTTGATTCACTCAATCATATATATAATAATTACAATTACTGGAAGCTGAATTAATAAAAAAAAACTAAATTAATAACCAACATCCTCCCTTAATTCTGATTTGGAACAACCTTCCCAATTTGAGTCATGATATTGTTTTTCTCAATCGTCATCAATTCTTCATTCATAGCCTTTTGCCATTTGGGGTGTTGAATGGCATCGGCAAGTCTCACAAGTTCTGATTCTGCAAGAAAAGCAAAATGAACCAAATCTCCATTGTCATCAACTTCATCATCAAGATTTACTTCGCAATCTTGAAGATGTACAGGTTGTCGTTGCTGCCTTCTTGGTCGCTCCATCATAGTTGCAATTGGAGTTGCAACTTCGGGTTGAATTACAACTTCAGGTTGAACTGCAACTTCAGGTTGAACTGCAGGTGCTTCAAGAGTGACTCCATCTTCCACATCATCGTTCAAAACGTAAATATATCATTTTTTCGAATCCATTTCAGCTGCTGCATTCCATTGCCATTCCTCATCTTCGGCAAATGTAACATCACGACTGATAATCACCTTCTTTGTCATTGGATTGTACAGTTTGTATCCCCATGCTTATATCCAATGAAAATGGTCTTCACTGCCTTATCATCCAATTTCGATCTTCCTGCCTTGGGAACATGAGCAAAAGTAATTGACCCAAATACCTTCAAGTGTTGCACATTGGGTTTGAATCCACTCCATGCCTCAATCGAAGTTGTGTTAGGAACACTCCGAGTGGGTGATCTGTTTATCAAATATACCGCACATGTTACGGCCTCAGCCCAAAAATAATTTGGCATACCTTTCGCTTTAAGCATGCTCCTCGCCATGTCCATGATTGTTCTATTCTTTCTCCCAGCAACTCCGTTGTGTTGAGGTGTGTAGGGGCAAGTTATGTTATGTTGCAACCCAAGTTCTTCACAGTGCCTCTTGAATTCATTAGACGTGTACTCACCTCCTCCATCACTACGCACCATCTTAATTTGTTGGTCACTCTCTCTTTCAACAAATGCTTTAAATATTTTAAAGCTGTGAAATACCTCATCCTTGCTTTTCAATACATAAATCCAGGTTTTCCTTGAAAAATCATCAATAAAGGTTAAAAAATACTTATTACCTCCAACTGATGATATGTTGTTCATCGGGCCACAAACATCTGTATGAACAAGCTCCAAAGGAAATTTTGCACGCCAAGGCTCCTTAACAAATGGTATCCTGTGATTCTTACCAAAAATGCAAGCCTCACGCAATTGATCAGGGTGATGAATATGGGGTAAACCATTCACTAAATTTCTTTTAGAAAGATTTTCCAAACTCTAAAAATTTAAATGTCCAAAGCGTAAATGCCATAACCACGATTCATTATTCACTATTGCATTCAAGCACTTGAAATCACCCATATGAATATCTACTGGAAACATGCGGTTTTTTGATAAAAAAGATTTAAGAATCAAACTACCTTTTTTATCAAAAATTGATAATTTATTTTCAACTATGTGCATCACATAACCCTTCTCGGCCAGCTGCCCCATACTCAACAAATTACTTTTCATATCAGGTACATAGAAAACATCATAGATGTACCTGTGATCACCATTCTTCAATGTGATAAGAATTCGCCCTTTTCCAGTCACCGGAACGAACCTGTCATCACCGAATTTTACTTTTGTGCGAAATGAGTCATCCAAATCTGCAAACAACTCCTTCTTACCACACATGTGATTTGTGCAACATGTATCCAAATACCAAGTTTGATTGTTTGGAGTTTCATTTGATGTGGCTGCCATTAGTACTGCATGATCCTCTTCATATTGTTCGTGATTACTTTCTTCTTTAGCACAATTGGCAGCATGATTATCACCTTTTGATCTGCACTCATTTGCATAAATACCTCATCGTCCTGCGCGATCACGTTCCCCGTGCCAAGCGCCTCCATGATTTTGGCCACCACGACCTTTGCTGAAATAGCTACCATGTTCACCAATTGAGACTTGTGCTTGTAAAGCTTGTTCAATTGGTTTTTCAATCTTATTGTCATTCATCCGCTGCTCATGCGCTCGTAGAGAACCAGACAATAACCTTACTGTCATTTTTGAAATGTCATTGGCTTCTTCAATTGCGGCAACAACATGTTCAAATCTGGGAGTTAAAGATATCAAAATCTTCTCCACCTTTGCCTGCTCTGAATGTGTTTCACCATTGGTCTTCATCTTATTTGTCAAGGCAATAACTTTATTTATATAGACATCAATAGTCTCAGTGGTTTCCATTTGCAGCAATTCATATTGGCGTCTTAGGGTTTGAAGACGCACCCTCTTGATCTTGTCATCACCTTTATAATTGGTTGACAAAATGATCCAAACCTCACTGGCAGTTGTTGCTCCTTCTATCTGCTCAAACGTCTCGTCATTCATCCCTTGATGGATGAGATACAAAGTCTTATTGTCCTTCTTCTTCTGATCACGATAAGCTACTCGTTGCGCCTCAGTTGCATTATCACCTAATGCAGACACTCCACTCTCAACGACATCCCATAACTCATGATAATCAAACAAAATTATCATTTGCACACACCACCGATTGTAATTTTTTCCATTAAGGATAGGGACTGATAATTTGGTAGAGTTCATGATAACAGACTAGCTCTTGATACCAGTTGTAGGAACTAATGGAAGGAAATAAGAGAAGGCAAAAGGTTGTAGCAACTGATTGAACGTAATTGCACAAAATTGCAAAACTAATCTTATTCATTTTGATTTACTCAATCATATATATAATAATTACAATTACTGTAAGCTATAAACTAACGGTAAAATAGTTTAAGGGTAATAAAATCTGAATTAATAATAAAAAAATCTGAATTAATAACCAACAAAGTACTCATTGTGTTGATTGTATCTTGTAAATTGTTTTCTTTTCCTTTATATAGAGTAATGCTCCCCCTTTCTCCATGTATCTGGCCTAAACCCATGATGGTACAAAAACTATACTACAAAATGAGAATTTCAAACTTTATAATCTGGAATTAATTTTTCCCCATATTTTTAATTCAATAACACCTCGAAGTATGACTTATTATGATTTAAAATTTATTCTGAAATGTTCTTTTTGAAAATCTAAACGTTAAACCATTATGAAAAGTTTTGATTTATAAACTTTAAGAAGGAACAATGATACCTTTTACGATTCTTTTTTTGACAATTCAACCATTTGACGAGATTCCTCATCAGTCCAATTTTACAAACAGTCGGGAATCTTTAATCTTCTATTCATCAATCTAATCATGTCATCTCATATCACACAACAATATATAAATATTTCACAACTTTCCAAATTACGTCACATTTGTGAAACCTCGTGATACAAATTTAAATACACGATGATGAAGATTAAGTAGCATTTGTCTCCTTCTCTAATGAAAAAGAATAGAGATATTCCTAATTATGCCATTTCATTTCTTGTACTAATTTTTCCATTTCAATATAGTAGCATATATCCTTAATATATTAACACAAAAAAGATGTGAAATATATTTCTCTAATCTTCTATTATTTGAAAACGATGTAACAAAATAAATAAACAAATCTCACTTCACATATGCATATATATACACACGTACGACACCTAAAATGAAATATTTAACACGTTCACAAACAAACAAAAGATAATAATCAAACTTGTTATACACTAACAAAAAACCCAAAAAGGAAAAAAAAATCAAATAATTAATCATAGCTTGTTATTCCTCCGACATAGAACCTTTCCAACTGCTAGCCAGACTCCACTGATCGGAGTTCGCCACCGACGACGGAACGCCGTTGCCGCACTTCGCCACCGTCCTCACGCTCTCTATCAACGCCTCCGTCCGCGACTCTTGCGACAAAATCTCCGACAGCTTCTCTGGGCTTATCACCAATTTCACCTTCCAAACTCCACCACTGTTGTACCTGGGAACCACTTCTGGTTCCGCGTACGCATTGTTGTTGTTACCGTTGCTTTTGTCGCACGTGGACATTCGGTATGGAGTTAAGGCCACGTCGGATAATTGTCTTGTCATGGTCTTTATGGAAGAAGAAGGGTTGAGAGGGAGGAGGTAGTAGACTTCGCCGCCGTGGAGCTCTTCCGTTTTGGGTAGCGGTTCGGCGAAGATGTCGCGGCGGCTCCGGAAGATGCCGTGGCCGGGAAACTCGTTGGTTATGCACTCCACAGTTATGGGAGAGAAGAGTTCCATGATGCCGCCGTTTGAGGTCACCACCTTCACCATCATGTCTTCGGACATGTTCTGGTGAAACCCTTTGAACACGCAGTTTCCCATAACACGGGTCACGTTGGATCGGATTTAGAAAAAGAAGAACAAAAACAGGAATTTAGGATTGTGTTTGTTGTTGTTAAGGTGGTGTTTTGAGGTGGTGTTGGTTTGTTGTTGTTGTGGCTAGGGCTAATTAAGAAGGTTTGGTTTTGGGGTGAGTGAGGAGGTTTCTTGAGGGTTTCTTGTTCATGGTTGGAAAGATGGGTGAACGAAGAAACCGACACAAAAGGACATGAAATCCTTTCTTCTATGGGATCCAGAATCGGGTGTGCATTGCTTGGTGGCTATTATTAGTGGGGTGGTCCTACTTTTCTTGTATTATTAGGAAGGAACTATAATAACTTAGATATACTATGATCCTTTCCTTCTACACCGTCTGATCTTCAATTATCATCAACAAACATGCATCACAGTAAGGTCAACCATTCAGGATCATATATATGTATTGATTAATTTCACAATGATAGAGTGGGTAACCTTTCTTAAGCATTGATTGTGAAGTGTTATCTGTTATGTTTTAAATCATTGATTTCATTAGAAGAAAACAAGTATCAAAAGGCCAGATAAAATAAAATTAAACATGCAATATTGAAAGAAAAAAAAATTACTAGAGGTTTTATTTTACTTGGGTTTTTTAAGCATTGATATAATCAATATAATGTTAGTGGAGGATTTCTGAGATCGGTGAATACCTAACTTTCAGGTGTGTTAATGTTTTTCAAAAGAGAAACTTGATTTCTATGCATATTTAAAAATTCAACCAATTTCTTAACTAAAATTTCACAATAAAGGTCTTGATGATTTACAGAGCCCCATAATAAACTTCACCAGCAGCAGTAACCTCTTCCCCAAACATTAATGATTATATAATATATATATATATATATATATTCTCTAAGTCATGCAAATAAAAATAATTTTTTCTACTAGAATTCAACCAACAAGATCGATTTATAAGTGCAGATGCTAACCATATCGTAAAAACAATAATTCAAACATAGATAGTTCTGTTAAAATTTTACATAGTTATTTTGGAATTGTGAACTTTTGTAATAAATAGTTTTCAAGTTTTTTTTTTTCATTTAAAGTATTTGGGTCAATTGATTCATAGAAAAAATTCAACAAAATTATGCTTAAAATTTCACAATGATAAAGATAAACTGCATTTTGAAGGAAAAATAGTAAATATTAATCATAAATAAGGTAAGTGTTTAGAAAATAAGGTTTAATTAAGTTTTAACTTTTTTATAAATTTGGATATTTTTAATTAAATTTCTATTAAAAAATTGTTCTATTTAACATTTTTTTAATTGACTCTAACTCTAGTGACAAGAGTGTTTACTTTGCATTGTCATTACTTACGTGTCTCTCTATATAAAAAAAAAAATTTAATTAAGTTTGAAGTCTCTCATAAATTTGAAAGTATTTTTATTTGGATTGAATTTTCGGTGTTAATCGAGTTAACATGACTGGTTGATTTTGCATTCTTAAGCAAAACACCATGAACTTTGACAAGAAGAAAAATGAAGTTCTAAAAACAAAAATCGACATCATTTCATTTTATAAATTAAATACTAAAACAAAAATCAAAACAATTGGTGAGTTATGGGGTCTTTCTTTTATATAGAGTTGTTTTGTAAAAAGGTTGGATCATCCCTAAAGTAGTTCATATTTATTTATTTTTTATTGTTGATAAAAAAAACAAAATCAAACAAAAATAACTCATTTGAAAAATATAAAAATGATAGCTAATAGAAAAAGAATGAAATTTTTTAATGAAGACTCAATTGAAAATACTCAAACTTATACTAAGGACTAAAAACTTAATTAAGAAAAAAAATATAAGTTTATTTGATTGGAGGTTATATTTGTGTATTATTTGCCTGATCTTAGTATAATTATAAATTTGCTGCGTACATCATAAAATATATTAAATTTATTATGCATATAATGAATTTCAGAATTTAATTGTGTATTAAACCTGGTCCTGCAAGTCAATGTGGTGAGTGTGTACATGAACGATCTTAGAAAAAAAAGTCATGAAATGTCTCTTTTGATAGTTTAATAGTACGTTTGATGTGGAACTGATCTCCAAGTTGGAACATCACTCACTCATGTAGGATATTCAAATTCCGATCATGCATGGTGATATGAATACAACATAGTGTGGGTATTATATATAGAGTTCACAACTCATTAGAGTGAGTTAAAATTTACATTCTAATCCATGTTAGCTTTCTCGACTATTAAAGTAAGGCTCTAATTGAGGCCATGAAGGAGGAATTCTAAGTAAAGTAAAGGATCTTATTACTATTCTAGAGGTTTTCACTTGCAAAAGAAGATTATCATTTTCTATAATATGTGAAATTTATTTGGCTAAGGATCAATTTCATAATGTTGAAGTTTTTTAATAAGATATTTTGTTATTAAGATAGGTAGCTATCTATTATTTGAGACAAGTATGATGATTCAAAAGTAGAGTAGTCCTCATTTTTTTTTGTTATTTGATCATTTTAAATTAATGTTTGTCCATTTATCTAATTTTATTATGAATTGTATAAGGCTTTATTTTTAATTTCTATTCATTACATATATAACTAATTAAATTTTTTAATATCGTGATTATGACAGGGCAGAAGTCGTGTCAAGTTGGCACGACTTCAGTATGACATGGCAGAGTCGTGTCTAATTGGGACGATTTGTGCATATGAAATCGTGCTGAATTGGCACGATTTGCCTAAATTTGTAACTTTTTTTTAAATAGACCACATTTTAATAATAATAAAAAAATAACCCATCATGATCAAAATTCCTAAATTTAATTGTTGTATTTTATCTTTATGGTGGATTAATAACTTATCATAAATATTACTCAAACCAAATATAAGACCATATAGATTTAATACTAATAAACTCTTTTATATATATATATATATATATATATATATATATATATATATATATATATATAACTAATTGAGTGTTTACCAAACTCAAATGTGACAACACTTATTTGATTGTATCCTTTTTGCATTTGTATATGTGATTACATCTTTTGTTATCATTCATTTTGAACTCCACCATTTATAAATAAATACTTTTCTCTTATGTTTTGTGTTAAGTTTTTTTTTTCCCAGTATCTCTCTTTTTATATTTGAAATAATCAACAATAAAACTATAAAAACTTATATTAAAATACTTTAAACTTACCTCAACTTACTTTATAAATATTTTTATTTAACTTTTGGCTTATTATTTTATTTTTCACTTGCTAACTTAGATATCAAAACATTTTTTTATTGATGCAAAAACTTTCATCACTTCCAACTCTTAAAATTGCAGATATCTCACAAAAAACTGCATTATTACAGTACCATCTACACTGCTTATAGCCTAATTTTAGACCAAACAGAAAACCAAAGTTACAAACTTGTGTTCCTTATTCATTGATATTAAATTATTCTTCAACACAATTTAATATTTTAAAAGCTGGAAAATTTCAGCTCATTAAACCTAAATATAGTTGGTCTTGTACTTTTTATGAGAAGATATAAGTGTATTCCTTTTGTGGTTCATATCCAGCTTACATTTGCTTTATAGAATAGGGATCCACTTTTGACCAGCTGCCATGAAAAGATGAGTGGGTGGTTATGTAAAAGTTGATGAATATGTAAAAAATGTAATCAATAGAGGATTCATTTTCATTCATGGGGTTGTTATTCATTTCATCTTTGCTTTACAAAAGGGGACCCCTTTTTCATCCACGAGGTGGTGTAAAGGATTTAATATTAAAATGGGATTTTAACACTTAATAAGTAAAATGGTTAATTTTATTAAGGGTTTATTTTTATCCGAAACAATTAAGTCAGTCATTTATCTAAGTCTATCTGTGTCAAGACTCCAAGTATTTGAGTCAATATTAAATCAATATGACTTTCTAATATAGTACAGCAATCTTAGCATTTATATTTAATTCGTAAAACATGAAACATCATTAAATTAAGTTTCTTTTAATATATATTTTAAATAAATAATGCAATTATAAGTATAATTTTCTATTACTAAAACAATTATATAAAATAACATCAAATCAAGATAAAATTAAGTGAACAACTTATTTTTTTTTATTTTCTAGAAAGAATAAATAAATATGAACCACTTTAATGGTGATCCAACTCTTATATAAAAAATCAAAATTACTAGACAACATAAAACCTTTCAAACTACTACAGACAACGCTTACTTTAAAATAAGTGCTCCCAGACCATCAGCTTCAGTCAAACAAACAATTAGGGAACACAAGGCTAGAAACCACTAAAACCTTAAGCCCCGACACTAAACCACCGTAGATGCCTACCAATATGGAAATCACACAAAAAGAACAACCCAAACGCCCAAACAAAACATCCAACTTAAAAAAAACTCCACCCCACCATCCTAATACTGAAACTAACAAGCTAAATCAAGAATAAACAAACCAAAGGCATATGGAATTTTAGAAGTAATCCAATATCAAACCTTCAATTGAGTCAAAAAGAAAATCTTTGAATGATCCACCACTCCACCTTTAGAAATGATCTTATTCCTATGACACCAAATCTCACTTACCACTACAATCCAAACGTTTCCCAAAACTATGTTGACAGAATTAGGTGCATTACACAAATTGAATTAAAATAAATGTGAATAAGAGTTATGAGGATCAACCGACACGCATAACCAGGCAATTCTGCAATAAAAAAACAAATTATTTAAATTCTCCTCTTTTACTATGCAGAAGCAACTCATTCTTGTATTAGTCTACACTTTAAAAATTCAATAACCCTAAACTAATATTGAAATTTAGTTGTCTTATGAGACCCAAGAATTGGTCGTGTCCTATCTTTGTCCTTGTCAACTCCTGATGGATTCGATTTTCAGCTTCAGTTCTCAGTTTAGATCGAAAGTAGGTTACTTCCAAAAGATATTCCAACATTTAAGTTATGATTGATGTATAATTGCTATTAAATGCATATATTTATTTTTTAAAACGTATTTATAAGAAGAATGTGATCGATGTACATATAGATCAAGTTTGAGACAACTTATTGAGATAATCATTTAATTAAAGAAAAACTTTATACATATAATTTACTTAATTAATTATCTTAAAATAGGATTAGTAACAATAGTAAATCAAAGAATCAAATGAGATTCATTCTCAAATTTTATAGATTTATAAGTAGTTTTGGGTTTCTGTCTATTAGGCTAGAGGCTAGTTCTAATATTATAATTATTGCAAGTATGAGAAATTTGTGTATGTTGTAGGATTACACACGAGTTTTTTTATAATATGGATTATTTTCACAATGGAAGAAGAGTGTCTATTAGGCTAACTCGTTGGATTAATATATCCAATTACGCTAACTAACCACTTACAAAACATTACTATTTATAACCATTTTATCTAATTAAAATAAAAAAAATTAAAATTATTCTGATATTGTGCAGCAAAAAATATGGTGGTGGTGGTTAATTTGGCAGGAATTGGAAGAAGCTTGGTTAAGGATATGGGATTAGGATTGATAATGAAAGGTTAACAACATTGATTCTATTTCTAGCCAGTCAAAATAAGACCCGGTGTGGCATTAGACGACACTTGTCGGTTATGATGGCAACACTTGGATGGATTTGGAAGCACACATGTTTGCCTTCTGTTATTGAATTTTTTTCTACCAAAACGAAAATGCTAATTCAGTTCGGATTAGAGCATTTGGAGTTATATTCTTCAACATGATTAAGGCTTTATTTATAATATTCCTATTGGAATGATTGAGGTTTTGCGGGACAAGACACTACCAATAGTAGAGTTTGACCGTCAAATTACTCTTCTACAGTGAAATTTAGTTTAAAATAACAATTTTTAGTTAGTTATAATTAATGTTAATTGAATATTAACTACCATCGAGTTTAGACATAAACACAAGTATTTGTGCTCCATTGGTTCTCTTCTTAATTTTTATTCACTATTAAATATCAATTTGTACTTTTTATAATTAATATTGCATTAGAATTATTTTGAATGGAAAGGAGATATTAACAACTTCTTTTATTAAATATTCAATTCTCAATAAAAAAAAACTTTTGTCCTATTAAAATTGTTTCTAAAGACTTTGTCTATTAGAGGTGGCAAAATGGATTAGTCCGACTTGTTGTGGTCCGATATTCACTAGTCCACCAAAAATGGGTCGGTCTGGTTGGTCCACCAAGGTTATACAAACTGAAATTGGTAATCTACTTCAACATAGGATGAGTTTGTAGGTTGACCCGTCACTTTTCAATTTTTGAATTTTTTTGTTTTGAATCCATTTATTTGATTGTAGTCATTGATATCACTTTTTGGACCAAAAAATAAATAAAAGAAAGAACAATAAAATTGAATCAAACTTTAATATCATAATCAAAAAAATTTTAATGTCTGCCAAAATAAAGTAAATATCAACAATACTTTAATTAATCAAATGATGTATAAATAAATTTATGTAAATAAATTTTTATATAAAACATTGATCACCATAAATTTTAATTTCAAAAACATGAAATTTCTCTTTAAAAACCATTAAATGTATGTGACGCGCCGAATTGACAAATTAAGTTGGTTGAACCAATGCAGACTGACGAGTTCAAAAGGTTGACCTGTTCTAATGGAATGACAAGCCAGTCTGATCCACTTTGTCATCCTACTACCTATGATATGTATTTCTAAATATTAAACTTATGTGATATTCTTTTTAATCTACATTAAAGATTAATAATTTATGATTGTATCAAGACATTTAATAAAAATATTTATCATTACAAAAGTCCTACTTGAAAAAAAATATTGACTACATTGAAAAAATTGTATATTATCATACAATCCCTAATCTTAAATTAAATGTAAAAAAAATATATCTAATGTATCAGAATTATCAAATATATACTTAGTCATATGTTCAATACATGAATAAGTCTTATAAAAAAGTTTTCAAGTTAGTAAAATGTTTACTAATAGACAATCTTTTAATATGGAAAATAAACAAAAAGAGTGTCCCTAACACAAGTCAAGAAACGATATATTTTTTTTACCCAAGTCCATGATGAATCGATTAAACTAAAGTTGAATTTAATTTACAACACAAACATAACCATATTTTACAGCCCTACAACTTTCGGTGATACTTGATTACGATTTGAAACTTGGCTTATAATGATGAAGTAGGCTTCTTGATTAAAACAACGCTTAGAATCATATGAAGAATTCCTTTATTCTTTACCTCTATAGGACTACAGAGGTGGATCATTTGGTTTAGCTTCACACCTTTGAACCAACTTTTCAATAAATGACGAAAAGCTTTCAAAGGTTTTGATACCACAACTCCTAACACACTTTATGTGAAAAGGTGTAATTTATATGCCTTTTGGTCATGTAGTTAAAGTTTTCACAAACTAATTAATTAATTAACTATTAGCAAGTTTTTTTTGTGTGTGGAGGTGGTCCAAATTCAAAGTGAGTAATTCCATACTAGTTTTTTTATATATAGTTTTTATGTTTTGTTTATGGTAGTTTTTTTTGGAATTGTTTAATTTTTTAACTAATCTTTACTTGGATCATGTGGATTATATGTAGGTGTATATGTAACTAGATCAGATTTTTTAGTGGACAATTTTTAGTATTCTTTTTATAAGGATTAAAATTGTTTCGATATTGTTAATATAATCTAATATCGTTAAGTAGTTAATGTCAATAGTAGTTTATATATTTTTTACTTTTCTAACTCACCAAAGCGCTTTTTAAGGATAAAATGATGACGGAACACAGATCTTCAAAATAGACAATATATCGAATGCAATGAGAAGAGACACTAAACTTTATTCTATACTTTTAACTCTTAAGAACAATATTATTTTTTTAATATTTTAATTTTTTCTAATAAAAAAATATTCCAGAATAATCTAAAGTTTTCACTGAAATTATTACTTAGATCATTTTCTTTTTATAATGTAATAAATGATGCTTTATAACGGCATTAAAACGATGGACAATTGAAGGAACTTTAATTTCCAAGTTATCATTGAATGCACAACATTATTACCTCACCATATGGGCTAACTTTTTATAACGGTTTCAATTGTTGTGAATAAAAAATATATGGTTTTTTTGCTACTGTATATATGTTTAACTTGAGTCTCAAGGATTTGTTTTCAAGAACAAGTATTAAAGTAATATTTACATTGATAATGAAGTTTATTAAATTTACATTTACGTGTATCAGCGTAATCTTTATTAACTAGATATTTTTAAGTTTAATGTTTAATTTCATTCTTTTACTTCTTTTTTTCCTTTTAAAAAATCATTTTTTATTTGTAATATGCTATGACAAACTAGTATTTAATTTGTGGAATATTAGATATTGCTTCCTGTGCTTTATATATTTTACCATTTTTTTATCCAAAAACAATTTGATATTTTCGAATTTTAAAGTAATTCATTTTTCTCAAATATATCCTTAATTAATATCTCACTACTAGTTACATAGGTATCAAGGATTAATTTCTTCAATAAAAAGTCAAATACTATAATATTTTACTTTTATTATATTTTTTAATTTATGTCCTTTTAATAAACCCCTTGAACGTCTAAAAATATGAAAGAGATAGTGTTAGATTATTATTATTATTATTATTATTATTATTATTATTATTATTATTATACATTTTGGTGAAATTACGTTATTAGATAGACCTGGAAGCATGTATGATAAATTCACACTATTATATCAACCTACTAAAAGTTCACATAAGCATGTATGATAAATTTATTAAATTTAATAATAATCATCTTGAAAAATTATATCAATCATAATTTTTAATTAATTTAGAATGTAATTGTTTCACACTATTAATGTATGACTATTAAATTTTTAGGGAAAAAATATATAAATCAATGCGTTTTAAAATTACTAAAAATTGTGAATTGTCACATTATTTTCTGTTTTTAAATATTTTTATATAAATTGGAAAAAAAAATCTGTGTTTATTGCATAATTTAAAAATATTAAAACAAGATAACAATTTTATAATTAAAACATAAAGGCAGAAAATTAAAAACAAGGAACAAAAATACAAGCAGACATCTATTTTCCTTTCTTTCATTTTCTTTTTCACCAATGTAAACTACATAATTTCGGTGTTTCTCATTAGTATTTTACTTCCTGCAATCCCAATTTCTAAACATGCACTCCTACAGCTAAGTGAAATGACTGAATTGCCCCGTTCATTTCTTCCTCACTGCATCCCAACACCTCTGCTGTCACTGCTGTTACCACTACTGCACCAACACCACTGAAGAAGAAGAGAAGGACAGTGTTCTAGTTAGAAGAAAAGGAGCAAAAAAAATCTCAAGCAGAAAAGTTATTTCCAAAACATATTTAATGTATTTCAGAAAGTTTGTTCCAGAAATTTTCTTTGGAAAACGAATTATGGAAGAAATTATATGTATTTTAGAAAGTTTGTTATGAAAATCCTATTCTCAAAAGCTTGTGTTTAGAATATATTTTATGCGTTTTAGAAACTTTATTCAACAAAATTTGTTCCGAAAATTTTATCATGTTTCAAAAAATGTGTTCTAAAATATATCTCATGAGTTTTGATGAATTTTGGAAGGTGTATTTTGGAAAAATTTCCAAAACAGGTAATGTGAGTGAAAGTCACTTTAAAGAAAGGTAAAATAATCATTTTAAAATTATGGGGGTGCAAATTTAAAAGAAAGGGATGCAGGAAGTAAAAATCTCCTTTTGATTCATTGGGTTTGGTTACTGTTGCATTCTGCACCCCAATACTTTTCAAGCTACACCGTCAAAATTATTGAAACTCCAAATTTACCCCTTTAAAATGAATTATCAATTAATTTTTGTTTTTGAGTTTCAGTTTCAGATTATGCAATATAGTGCCCTTCTAAATTGTACATTCCAAAATATTAAAATTAATATTTTTTATTCTAATGTCTATATTATAAAATACATTTTTTATTTTTTATTCTAATTTCTATGATATTGTGTAATATTTCTTACACATCCATTTACCTCCATATTGTTGATGCCTTCTCTTTCATGATTTTTAGATTAGTGAATATGTTGAGCACACGGTATATACACAAAAATATATAATAACATAAATAAACAATACTAAAACAAACTAAAATCCATGCTCCAAATTATTAATGCAGATCAAACATTTAAGTTCAAAAGTTTCTGTGTTCCTTTTAATTATATTATGTATAGATTTTACAGTTAAGCAATTTCAATAAAAAATAAAAATAAAGAGCAAAATTAGAATCTAAATTTAATTTTCGTTTCGTTCTTTGTTAACCTTTTTTGTTTATAGAATTGAATTGCATCAGATCCAGAAAAGAAGAGTTAAGGAGGTTGAGACACACATAAACGTAAAGATAAGATATTAACATCGAGTAGAAAGAAGAGATAAACACAGAAGCAATATTAAAATCAGTTATTTGTTATGAAAAAAAAAAAAAGATTTGATGTGAAAGTTATCGTATCATGTCCATAGGACACACATAAGGGAAGGTTGGATACAACGAAGCAGAGGTTTTCTGCTCCCAAAATGATACATTATGATGAATGAAACAGCACATGAAAACCTGTGATACAGTAAAACAAAGGTTGGTTTTCTTATTTATTTCAATATTTTGTTCCATCTTCTATATAACTTGTGTTGCAATCATTATATTTTATTATTAGATTTTGTTTCCTTTCTCTTCCTTTCCCCTTGAAAGTAACAATTACTTCTGAATACTAATGTTGAGGAATTCAAGAAGCTGTGTTAATTATTGGATGTGAAAATAGCAGTTGTGAAACTATACATGATAGAAGAACAAACACACCTATAGAATCATAACTGCATGAGAACTTTTCATCAAAAATTTATTTGACGTCATCTTCATAAGAACATTTGCCATCCAATTTTGCTTGTTTGTGGGAAATTTGAGACTTTATCTTTCATTTTGCAATATACCATAAAGCAGTTCCAAATGGGGGGTGGTAACATCAATTCAAGTGAATACAATGATACAACTGCAACCAAAATCTTTGTTGGAGGCTTAGCTTGGGAGACTCAAAGGGACACAGTGAGAAGGTATTTTGAGCAGTTTGGAGAGATCTTAGAGGCTGTTGTTATCACAGATAAGAACACTGGAAGATCCAAGGGTTATGGTTTTGTAAGCTCATTTTCCCTGTTTTGATTCTCATGTCTCTTTGTTTCTCCATTTCAATTTCTATATGATCTTAAACAATGATTTTTGGTTTTCATCCTAGATCACATTCAAGGATCCAGAGGCAGCAAAGCAAGCATGTAAAAATCCCTATCCAATAATTGATGGAAGGAAAACAAATTGCAATATTGCATCTATTGGAGCAAACAAGAATCGCAGGCAGGCTCCACAACATGGTCTCAGTCTGTCCATTTTCCTTTATCTCATAATATTGCAACTTTTACTGTTTTCTTATGAATTAAATGTCAAACATGACAAGTTGTTAATGTTAAAAAGTAAAAGAAGAATTGAGAAATAGCTTCACATGGTGGGTGCAGGTCGGTTTGGAGCAGCACCTGGTTTGTTGGCTTCACCTGTTTATCATGATCCTTCCTCTACATATCTCCATCAAAACAATGTGCAATACACATTTCCTGATCCAACTTTTGGGTAGAACTTTTAGTCATTTTTCTATTTTGAATCTCTATTTTTCTCTCTTATTTCTACATTCTTTTGATTTTGCTTCTTTGCAGTTTTACCAGATATATTCAACATTCACATGACATGATGTACCCCATGGTAGGTGTTTGTGCAAATAATGTTTCACACATATAACTCACACCAATAATTATTTCTGAATGATTGATTATGCACATGTAACTTTGTCTGCACAATTTTGTAGAACTGTTATGGAATACTTGGAGGGCAACAGTTCTCAACTTACTACCCCTACATTAGGCCATCAGAACCTATAGGTTTGGTCCATAACACTTACCCTTTTTCTGCTCAGTATGCACACATTAGCCAAGCTCAAGGTTTTGGAGTCCATTATCCCCAAATGATGCAATCTCCCATTATTCCTAGGCACTATGGCTCACCTGGTATCCTTAGATTTCCTTCTTCAATGGAAATGCCAACAACTATGAGTGCAGGTAAAAAAAGTATACTTTATTGATATTGTCTCTTCATTTGTCAAATTTCAACAAGATTGCATTAAAAGGAAGAATCATGTAACAGTTACAACAACAAAAAGAGAGGCACTAAGAACATGTGCAGATGCTTCACAAACCACTGAAATAACTTCTGAACAAGATTCTTCAGCTGAATCTTCAAATAAATAATCAAATGATGTCTTGAAAGCAGAAATACAGAAGAGTCAAATATTGCAAGCTATGTACCAAGAGGAGTAATCCAATACCTAAAAAGGAAAGGGTTCATTCAAGGAATGAATAAATGATGTACATTACATTAAGTTTGTCCACTAATTGACCTAACTAATCCTTAATTCATGTTCTAAATACTGAAACTTGTACTCTTCCTAATACACTAATCTTCTAAATATCAATGTCTCAGTGTAAGTAGCATCCAACAATAAGACCTTTGTTTATATGAAATGGTAAACGAGTTCATAAGATGATTTTAATATCTTTAAAAATTGGATTGATCAATCATTTTGAAGGAACAAAATTGAATTATCCATCTAACAAGAAGTGAATGAATGTTAATAAGTGAAAAGTAATTTGATTGTCTTAAATTACCATTTACTTAATGGTCATAACAGGATTTTTATATAACTCGTCATCAAATTAATATTATCATTTCATTCTCGTAAATTAAAATGTTTACATTAAAATTAGTCAAAATTTTAAACATGTAATAATTCATAATCTAATAATTTTTCTCGTCATGATGAGATTTTGAAGCAAAGTCTCTTCTTATATTATCGTACCCATTTTCACTGTATGACTATAATTCTTGCGTAAAAGCTAACTTTTTTCAATAGCTATTATCCATACGTAATTATAAAAATATGTAATAATGTTGATACTTCGTTACAGATGAATAATTACGAGACGCAATGGAATCGGCTTTATAAAACAATCTACTTTTTCCTTTTCTAAGTTTTTTCAAGGAAAGTACAAACTTTCCCGTAGAGAAGGGTTTATGCTAGAACTACCGAACAAGAATAGCAATTGTGTGACTGGTGCAAGTTTTTCTATCTCTTTGTCTTTGAAATAAAATTTATTTCTATTCTTGTTCCCATATTTAATAGCTATTTCGTTCCTATTTCAATTGGGGTTTGAGATGCAGTTATAAGCAGTAGAAGTTAGCCAGTGTGATGTCTAGACTGCTAAAGAAACGCTTTAATTTATGCATGCTAATCTTGAAGACATACTCTTATAAATAGGGTTGAAAACACTGATTCTAACAGTGTAATCACCGTGTCCATGTACATTAATTTCTATGATATATTTTGAAGAAAACAAAAAATGGAAGTAGGATAGAAGCACAATAAGAAGTAAGGAGCTAAGGGAACTTCATGAGACTACTAAAAGAGGCTTCCTTCACATATATGCTCTTATTATGGAGTTGCCACATTTTCCTTTGCCTGTGGAGCAATTTCTTCTCCATCAATTCCAGGTTCACTGCCAGGTACTTCCAAGCTTAGCAGCACGTCCTCCCACTTCTTAGCAGGTCCCTATTTAACAAAACAAACCCAGTTACAAGGACTAACGAGAGAAATATAGTATGGATTGGTAGCTGCATAATACTTGTGAGGAAAAATATATATAAGAAAATAGTCTAAGGTTTTAGACCATGTATGATAAGTTTATAACTTTTACTGCTTACTATGATTTTTTGTGGTTGAATGTGTGAAAATTATTTGAGAATAAAGACTATGAACTGGAAGTGTAAAACTGGTCCACACTTGACCATTAAACTTAATCTATAAAAGTATCACTCAGGTAGTTCCGCCCTCACTTACCTTCCATGAAAGATCTTGAGCCATGCAATTCTTGATCATTTCTGTGAAAGCTGGAGTTCCGTAGAGTGCAAGGGCCCTTTTGATAGTCTTTGCTATAGCATCAACATCAGCAGCATCCACAGCTTCACACTAGAGCAAAATATTGAAAAATAGGATAGTAATGGTTAGTGCTTAGAACTTCATACTAATGGCACACTTGCAGATTATGAACTGACGGAAGATATTACTTCAACATTGAAGGAACCCATCTGAAATCCAGTGAAGCCTTCTTCGACAGTATCAACTAATCCACCGGTTGAGGAAACAATAGGTACCTAGCACAGTGAAGAATAGAAGTTGAAGAAAAATGTAAAGGCTGGGAAATGTTACTGCAGGAAAGAACACTAGATATGAAGGATTGTCAAAGCAGGAATTATACTGATCCATAGCGCATAGCTTGCAACTGAATGAGACCACAAGGCTCAAATCTGCTAGGAACCAATATAAAATCAGCACCAGCAATTATCATGTGGGCTAGGGGAACATTGAATTTTGCCACTCCTCTGGCCTTGTCAGGGTATGATATTTCAAGTTCCTGAAGCTGTTTTTCCATTTGTTTTTTTCCTGTTCCCTAAGACAACAGCAAAAACATCCTTGAATGAGATTTCTTGTTCCTTTTCTTATGTTTGAAGGGTTGAGAAATTGTGTTTACTTTGTTTTTTCATTTAATACTTACTAGGGCTACCAACTGAACATTCTCCTCGATAAATTGTGGAATGGCTTCTGCAAGAATATCAGAACCTTTTTGCTCTTCAAGCCTACCAATGAAACCAATGAGAGGAATATTTCTGTCCACTGGCAATCCAACTTCTGCTTGGAGGGCTTCTTTCAAAAGAGCCTTTGCTTCCAAAACCTAAGTAGGGGAATTTGTTATTTATTCATTTCTCTTATGAGACATGAGACATTAGGATATACTTTAACTCTTAAAAAAAAGTTCTTACTGTTGAAGCATCGTATTTGACGGCTATATACTTGTCAGTGGATGGATTCCACTCCTGAACATCCATGCCATTCACAATTCCAATTAAACGATCTTCATTTTTGCGAAGGATGTTGTCCAGTTCCACTCCTTTATCTGGACCTGACAATAGTTCTTTAGCATAGTTTGGACTAACAGTTATCACAAACCATGATTCTAAAATTCCAGCTTTCATCCAATTGATTTTCCTTCCAATCACTGGTTTAACATGCCTGCAATATTTGAACATAAAGTAGTTAAATTTTTTAGTTGTCTGCAATGGTTACAATTCGCAACTTATGACAAACATACCCATCAATAAAGTCAAAGGAGCTTTTAAATTGGTCAGGGAGATTTAGAAGTGCATAGTCTGTGAATGCAAATCTTCCTTGGTAAGCAATGTTGTGGATACATAAAACAACCTGGTAGTAGCAGCAACCAAAAGAAAATTTGATGAGCTTGTAAGTTGATCATAAATGTTAAATGAGGTTCTTCAAAAGTGGTTTATGCCTAACTCAACCAGCTTGTGATGGTGAAGACTGTTCTTACTTATGTCCATCACTTGGGCTTGGTATCAAGTAAAGTGATTTAAGTCTAACTCAATCATGTAAAAGGATTGTCTGTACTCATATTATATTGACACTATCTTTAGTCAATGTGGGATTTAGATTTTTTCTCAATAAAGGCAAAATAACCAAATACATAATAGCACTATAGAATAACAAGCCAGTGTGATTTAGACCTACTCGAGCATTCTTAAAGATGCCTACTGACTGGTACATAGTTTTCAAGTAGCAGGGGAGAAGGGCGGTGTGCCAATCGTTGGCGATGAAAATTACATCTTCACCTGCAAAATAAAAATTTAAACGTGATGCACAAAAGATCCTCTGTTGTTGTGAGCTTTGAAGAACTTCATTTATGACCTTAGTCCATACCATATGGTCCAGAGAAATATTTACTGGAATTGAGATTCAGAACCCTTGGTGCTTCCAAAGCTGCCTGGAGATTAATCAAAGAGAAAAAAATAAGGAAAAGGGAAGGGTATACATTAGATGTAGATGAGTTATTATAAAGAGCATATATCACTATATCCATCATATAACTCATGCAACTCTGCAAGTAGCCTTCTTGTTCTCAGAACTTCATATTACTACTTATAAACATGTTGCAAAGAGAATATTTCCTGTGGCAAACTACATTTCTTATAATCAATTAAAATGTGACACACCGCCATGGAAATGACTTGATGTCTAACATTCTATGAAGCTGTTACAACAGTGAAACCCCCCCTCCCAAGTTAAAACGTATATCTCAGGACAGTATAGTAGCTTTATTATGATCTTTTCTGGTTGTAAGTAATAGGTTTCTACTGAAAGCTTTATAGAAACTGCGAAAATCTGTGAACAGAATTCTTGCAATCAAAAGATACGATATAGAACCTGGCAAAATAGACTAAAACGTAGTTGGTTGTCTTCATAATCATCTCCTGTAGTTAGTCCATAAAGTTTGGTTCCGGTTTTCCCCCAGACCTGGAAGTTCAGTCACTAATAAGTATCTGAAAGCAAAACAGCATGACAGAAAAATTAGGAAGTATTCCAACCTTTGAAAGAAACAAAGGGTGATCCACAAAGACACGATCAACTCCCCTCTTGTAGCAATGGAAGTAGCGAACCTTTTCAGTTCTGTCCCCTACTTTCAGCTGCAATAAGCAGATCACAATTGGGTGAAAACCTCTTCTATCAACCTAAAATTGAAAAGTCAAGAACATACCTCAACTACAACACTTGTATCCCAGGCATCTTTGTATTGGTCGTAACGTGGCGCGATAGTCATAACTCGATGTCCATAAGCCTAGAGAAGGACTAATTAGAGAGAGTTTTGCTCTCAAAAACTCCAAATATGCCAATTAATAAAACAATAACATGAAGCTTACTGCTAATGCTGGTGGAAGACCCCCAAGAACATCTCCTAACCCACCAGTTTTGCTCCATGGACCCACCTCCATTCCAACAAAAATCAATTTCATGCCACATATGATTTCACCTTTAGGCTTGACATTCTTGCCTTGAAGTCCCTTCCTCGTAGCTTTTGAGTTGATTTTAACTGGGGTCCTGTTTCTTAGCTCATCCACCGGGTTCAAAATTCTCAGTCCATTATGAGTATTGGTCTGCTTTAGAGATTTAAGCCCCATTGTCACTGCTTTAGACTCATATGATGCAGTTGGTCCATGGTGGACATGAGAACTTCCAGAGACCAAGTTACTTGAAGCAGTCAAAGTTGCCATTTTTGGTACCTACCGAACAAAAAAAATTCTTACTTACCCAACTGAAATAATTTTGTAGCAACACATTTGTACTCAGTGTTATGAGCTCAAAGCTCTTAGCTATTCCATATATTCAAAATGGTAGCATCATTGCAATGAAAAGACAAACCATATTTTTCAAAAAAACTTCTTGAATTATTAAGAACAATCCACACTTGAAAAAATGGCACATCAAACCCAGATGACTGAAAAAAGGGAAGAAAATGAGAAATGGAACAACTAACCAGGCAATGAAGCACACACAGTTTGGGAGAGAGAACTGATTGAAGTTTGTGAGATTTGAAAGACCAAGTTGCAAGGTTAATCAGAAGTATAAAGCATTGGAATGAAAAATTATCATTAAATTCTTGAATTGCTTCTAAACACTGCACTGGCAGATGCAACATTTGTAGTGTAGTATATTACACGTGTCAATCACAGATTGATTCTCGTGTACTGCATGGCTTGGACACCTCAAATATTATTGGTGGTGATAATTAACATCCATCAAAATAAAAGAACTCTAACTTTACAAGTCTGAATAATAATATTTTAATAACATTTATTTTATTTTTTAATTTAAAATTCTAATATACATTATTATATTATTAAAATATATTGATAAGAAAATCTATATTTGTTTTGAAAAAGGGTCAAATAAAATATTTTTCAATATTATTAGAGGCTTGCAGAGTTTTGAGATTTTAGAGAAATTTTGTGGGGCCATGATGCTTTGAATAATTGGAATATGCCCTCGTACAGACAATGAAGTCTTAAATAAAAAAACATTTTTTTGGTGGGATTTGATAATTAATAACATTTTAGAGTAACCTTTTTTTTTTCTTTTCATTAATGATTTCACGGGTTAAATCACTAACTCATCATGTTGGTTGTCATTTTCCTCTTGTGGTTTGAGAGTTTGTGTCCGTCAGTCCATCCATGTGCTGAAAAAATAAGTGTATAAAAATAAATATTAAATTTAGGATTAACTCTATGTAAATATTATAAAAACTTCCACAAAAAAAAACTCTTAACCTTATCTTAAGGAGTTAATGTGCATTTTTTTTAATTTCTGAACCGACTACTTTAAATAGGTAGATACAAAAAAGCAGAATTCTTTTCTAAATTTTGTACTATATTTTTATACCTTACCTGTTTTTTATTCTTTAAATTTTATAATTTCCAAAAAAAAAACAATCACTTTTCATTAAAATTTATCTGTAAAAAATAAAAAAAAAAAATAAAAGGCTTCTTTGTCTTTGGTTTTGATTTGTTTTTGGGAAGATGTAAAATGATTAAAAAAATTCTAGGTCGGTATAGGGCAAAGCTAAACTTGAAGGGTGTGAAAGGTGAAAGTGTGGTGTCAAAATAATAGAAACAAAAATAGCTAAGAGCCAATATTCAAGTGGGAACATGTGCATCAATTGGTCTTTATTGGACAAAAATGTCTTTTTGCCACCATATTATTATTCCAAGTATCTACCACATTACTATTTTTTATAATTTGTCTTTATGAAAATAATAATAATTACTTTTAGCAGAATTTTTTCTTTAAATGTATAATTTTCATTTATAAAATTTAAAGTGAAAACTTTTTGTAATATTGTTTTACATATAGCTTAACTTTATTTTAGAGCAATGTTATGTTGAATAACTAATCATTCATGATAATTGATGACATGATAATAAAATGATAAAAAATTAAATAAATATTAAAAAATGTATTGAGCAATAATAATAAATATATAATAATATATTATGGACGGTCTAAAATTTAAGTAATTCACCTTGTAACACTCGAGTCTAGGATGACAATAGAGAGGTGTGTATATGAATTTGTTTTATTTTTTTTAGTCTTTGCTTTCTAAGTAAAACTTTATATGCATTTTTGTTTTTTTTTATATTTGATAGATATGAAATTTATGTTTTTTTTTTATTCTAATCAGGTAATAATAGTATGCATACCTTTACAGACAAAAATATTTATTAAATATTTTTTGTTACAAAAAGTAAAATCAAGGCAAAACAAAACTATTTTATCAAGAATTTAATGTTAAAAAGACATATACTACTTGTTCTTACAAGGACCAAGAACACTAGAATCAGGTTGACAAGATTAACTCTTATACAAATCTTCCGAACTTTGGGCTGGACTCTCTCGGTCTCTTCTTGGACTGGATACTCTGGGCTTCTCCTCACATTGGGTGCTCTAGGCTTCTCCTCAAGGTAGATGCTCTCGGCTTCTCTTTCAACTAGATGCTCTCGGCTTCTCCTTCAGCTAAGTGCTCTCAGCTTCTCCTTCAGCTAGGTGCTCTCGGCTTCTTCTCCTCACAGGTGGGTGTGTGTACCTGCAAGGCGCTCCGATGCCAAAGTCAGATATAGTTTTATGTTCATCAGATAAATGAAATCTTACTTACCTCTTGAGTTGAACCTCTATTTATAAGGCTCTCTTATTGGGCTTAAGAGTTACTTGGGTCTTTTCTTTTTGCACTTAACATTTTGAAAACACACACATGTATATTTGGGCCCATCTTATGGGCTTTGCTATAATCACTAATTTAATTTTACTTATTTAGTTTTTATATTTAACCTTTCGGTTGAGACTTTCGGTACAACCTTTCGGTCGAGACTTTCGGTACAACCTTTCGGTCGAGACTTTCGGTACAACCTTTCGGTCGAGACTTTCGGTACAACCTTTCGGTTGACCTTTCGGCCTAGACAGTACACTAGCCCCCCAGGCATGAGGATTTGAAAAAGACGTTATGCCTAATGAAAAGGACAAATTTTGTATTTAATACCTTTCGTATCAAAGTATTGCCTTGTTTCGTGTACTTTTCTTGATTATGCCGATTGACATGACGAGTTATAATTGTGATATCGTAACGCTTCGTTTGGAAGGGTTTTTGTTTTTATTGATTCAGAAAGATTGAACTGAATACTCTCAAAAGGTATAATGTCTTCTTCAAGCTCTGTTTCCATTTCTGATGAATTTACAGAATTTTTGGACATGAATAACGAGGCTATCAGGAAATTTATTGAGATGAATGAGGATATTCATTCAATTGTTTCATCTGCCATCATTTCTATTGTGAAGAATAAAGCTAGTAGTGATATGAGTTCAAGTGAAGAAGCTATATATCTTGAAGCTGAATAAAGAGTTGGTTGAATCCAGCAAGAGTCTTGAATAACATAATTTTTTCTTTTTTTTTTGAAGATGTGTTTATCTTTCGGATTTCCTTTCGGCCTATAACTTGTTGAAAATTGATAACAATTGTTTGAAGGCGTTTACCTTTCGGATTTCCTTTCGGCCTATAACTTGTTGAAAATTGATAACAATTATTTGAAGGCGTTTACCTTTCGGATTTCCTTTCGGCCTATAACTTGTTGAAAATTGATAACAATTGTTTGAAGGCGTTTTACCTTTCGGATTTCCTTTCGGCCTATAACTTGTTGAAAATTGATAATTGTTTGAAGGCGTTTACCTTTCGGATTTCCTTTCGGCCTATAACTTGTTGAAAATTGATAACAATTGTTTGAAGGCGTTTACATGTTGGATTTTGTGCATACTAGTCCCAATGCTTCTTCTCGTGACATGTTCTCGTAGGCTACTTTTCCTTACAAATTCGGTGATTGAGCTTGCTAGTCGGACTTTACTAATTGGCAAAGCAATAAGAGTAGAGACTAAGGATGTTGTTTCTTCTTTTGAACTTGAAAAATTGAAAAAGGAAGCAACTGAATCAAATGAGAAGATCAGATCCTTAACTTCCCAAGTTGAAGAGTTGTCTAAGGCTAAGGATTGTTATGAAGCCGAGAAAGAGTCTTTGAAGGATGAGGTTACTAAGTTAACGGCTCATAAGTTATCCCTTGACGATGAGATTCAACGATTGAAAGGAAACTTCGCTGATCTTTCTGCAACGAAGAAAGCTGAAGCTGAAGCTGATAATAATCTTCGTTTAGAATCTGTGATAAACTAGTTGAATTCAAGGGTTACTCGAGCTAAGGGTTATGTTGTTCAGCAACACAAGTTGGGTTTTGAAAAACCTCTCCAGCAACCCGAGTATTTTTAAAAGATTCCATTGGATGCTGGAAATTTCGATGTGGGCAAAGATTTTTATAATGACGAACTGATGCCCATCAGTGAAATTCCTTATGAAGAAGATGAAGATGAAGATGGTGGAGCTGATGATGATAGGCATGTCGGCGCCGAATAGCTTGTTTTAGTTTGTTGTTTTGTAAGAACTCCCAAGTAAAGTTCCAGGGTTCTTAACATGTTTTGTCCTAGCCACTTGATGGTTATTTTGGATGTATAACATCAAGTTATATATAATATTTTACTTACTTAGCACGAAACTTAATCGCTTGCTAGTGAATAATATTATTTAACATAAGTATGCAGAAAAGATAAAATTAGATGATCTAATATAACCAATTTATCCAGTTCCACCTTTTGGATTTTAGTATTTGGTTTTAACTGATTTATTTTTCCAACCTAAGATAAATTCATCTTATCCTTTCGATTTTCAAGTATAAAATTATTTAAATACTTTGCAACCTGGACCTTTCGATTTTTGAGTTTGAACCGAAAATAATTGTCTATGAACTTCCTAATTAAAGTTCTCGGTTTTTCTAGTTAGAGACCAATTTTGACTATTTTTATAGGTTTGAACTTTTGACCTTGATACTGATACGCCAATGTTTATTTAGACTTCTCGGTTTTGTCTTAAGACCTCTCGGTTTTGTATTAGAACCTTTCGGTTTTTGTTTTGTGCCATGCAAAAAATGAAACCTCTCGGTTTTTGTATTAGAACCTTTCGGTTTTTTGATAAGAGCTCTCGGTTTTTGTTTTCTGCCATGCAAAAAATGAGACCTCTCGGTTTTGTATTGGAACCTTTCGGTTTTTTTATAAGACCTCTCGGTTTTTGTTTTCTGCCATGCAAAAAATGAGACCTCTCGGTTTTGTATTGGAATCTTTCGGTTTTTTGATAAGACCTCTCGGTTTTTGTTTTCTGCCATGCAAAAAATGAGACCTCTCGGTTTTGTATTGAAACCTTTCGGTTTTTTGATAAGACCTCTCGGTTTTGTTTTCTGCCATGCAAAAAATGAGACCTCTCGGTTTTGTATTGGAACCTTTCGGTTTTTTATAAGACCTCTCGGTTTTTGTTTTCTGGCATGCAAAAAATGAGACCTCTCGGTTTTGTATTGGAACCTTTCGGTTTTTTGATAAGACCTCTCGGTTTTTGTTTTCTGGCATGCAAAAAATGAGACCTCTCGGTTTTTGTATTAGAACCTTTCGGTTTTTTGATAAGACCTTTCGGTTTTTGTTTTCTGGCATGCAAAAAATGAGACCTCTCGGTTTTTGTATTAGAACCTTTCGGTTTTTTGATAAGACCTCTCGGTTTTTGTTTTCTGCCAACCTTTCGGACTACAACTTTTCGACTTCTTAAATAAGAACTCTGTTGATTGAGATTTGATTTGAATGAAACACACTCGAGAGAGGGATTTCACCTGGAGTGAAAGCATCTTGATCCGAGAGGCTTGAAATACGAGATACACTCTCGGGAGGGATTTTACCTGGAGTGAAAACATCTTGATCCGAGAAGCTTGAAGAACGAGATACACTCTCGGGAGGGATTTCACCTGAAGTGAAAACATCCTGGACCGAGAGGTTTGAAGTACGAGATACACTCTCGGGAGGGATTTCACCTGAAGTGAAAGCATCCAGGACCGAGAGGTTTGAAGAACGAGATACACTCGGGAGGGATTTCACCTGGAGTGAAAACATCTTGGACCGAGAGGTTTGAAGAACGAGATACACTCTCGGGAGGGATTTCACTTGAAGTGAAAGCATCCAGGACCGAGAGGTTTGAAGAACAAGATACACTATCGGGAGGGATTTCACTTGAAGTGAAAGCATCCAGGACCGAGAGGTTTGAAGTACAAGATACACTCTCGGGAGGGATTTCACTTGAAGTGAAAGCATCCAGGACCGAGAGGTTTGAAGAACGAGATACATTCTCGGGAGGGATTTCACCTGGAGTGAAAACATCCTGGACCGAGAGGTTTGAAGTACGAGATACACTCTCGGAAGGGATTTCACTTGAAGTGAAAGCATCCAGGACCGAGAGGTTTGAAGTATGCGAAGCATTGATGGATTTAACAGTTTGACTCTTCATATGAATAACTTCTTCATTAAGTGTTTCAATCTTGAATAAGACTTTCTTTATACATGAAAAATCATCCTTGACCGAAAGGTTTTACATACAATGATGAGTGTTTAACTGCCTTGAACTTTGTCTGCTCCTTATCCCTCCATCTCTAACAAAGCGTTTCAACTGCCCAACTTGAATCAATTATTCAATTCTATCTTTCAAAGCTACACATTCTTCTGTATGACGACCATGATTCTTGTGGTATTGGCAATGTTTACGCTGATATGCTCTTTTTGAAGTTCTTTCCTTCTTTGGTGGTGGGATTATCTTTACTGCCATTGCTTATTGTAAGATTCTTGCTCCATTACTACTCAACGATGTATATTGCTGAAACTTTCGGCTACAAAATTATTCTCTTCCTTTTCTAAACGAATGTCATCCTTCTTTTTCACTTATCTTCTTATCATTTCCATCCGCCCTCGAAATTCTCTCAACTCTTCCATCTGCATAAACTTTGATGCATGTTGTCTTAACTCATCAAGATTGGTTGCCAGTTTTTTGCAAAGACTGTCGGCAAATGGTCCCGGTTTCAGTGTTGTAATCATATGATGCATTGTGACTTTCGGACTGAGATTGCGGATACTTAGTGCTACCTTTCCAAAGCGCTCAATAAATGTTCTTAGGGATTCTCCCTTTTCTTGCCTTATATTCACTAAGGCAATTGATGTCAGATGATGTGGTCGGCTTGTAGCAAAATGAGCTCCAAACTTTTTTACTAAAGTGTTGAAACAATCAATGGATAACGGTGGCAACTGAGTAAACCAACTCAGAGCCCTTCCCTTCAAATCTTTTCTCATTATGTACCCTTTGGTGGATATGTGTTCTTGGTTGAACAGTTTCAAATGATGTGTTTAAAATCGTCTCTTCATTCAACTTCCTTTTCATGTACGCATTCTCCGCCCTTAACATACTTAACTTTTCTTCATTTCTTTTCTTTAGTGTTTCGAACTCTCTTTGTAACTGCATGAGCATAGCCATTGACATGGAATTTTGATTATCTCTTTGCTCCCCAGATTGCTCTCCACCTTGTTCTTCTCTTTGATTCATCTTGTCTTCAACCTT
Organism: Phaseolus vulgaris; assembly: GCF_000499845.2. Taxonomy (NCBI): domain Eukaryota; kingdom Viridiplantae; phylum Streptophyta; class Magnoliopsida; order Fabales; family Fabaceae; genus Phaseolus; species Phaseolus vulgaris. The sequence goes on from NC_023750.2 coordinate 39,952,713, forward strand.
TTTCAGCTACTTCTCGGCCCCACGGTGGGCGCCAAAATGTTCTTACAAGGACCAAGAACACTAGAATCAGGTTGACAAGATTAACTCTTATACAAATCTTCCGAACTTTGGGCTGGACTCTCTCGGTCTCTTCTTGGACTGGATACTCTGGGCTTCTCCTCACATTGGGTGCTCTAGGCTTCTCCTCAAGGTAGATGCTCTCGGCTTCTCTTTCAACTAGATGCTCTCGGCTTCTCCTTCAGCTAAGTGCTCTCAGCTTCTCCTTCAGCTAAGTGCTCTCGGCTTCTCCTTCAGCTAGGTGCTCTCGGCTTCTTCTCCTCACAGGTGGGTGTGTGTACCTGCAAGGCGCTCCGATGCCAAAGTCAGATATAGTTTTATGTTCATCAGATAAATTGAATCTTACTTACCTCTTGAGTTGAACCTCTATTTATAAGGCTCTCTTATTGGGCTTAAGAGTTACTTGGGTCTTTTCTTTTTGCACCTAACATTTTGAAAACACACACATGTATATTTGGGCCCATCTTATGGGCTTTGCTATAATCACTAATTTAATTTTACTTATTTACTTTTTATATTTAACCTTTCGGTTGAGACTTTCGGTACAACCTTTCGGTTGACCTTTCGGCCTAGACAGTACACTACTAAATACTAAATAACAATGAAAAAAATTATAATGTATAAATTTTAAAATAAAATATAAATAAAGTTAAAATGTTTTAATAATTTAAAATGAAATAATATATACATTCTCTGGACATTAAGTATTATTTATACCAATTTCTATGTATGATTAATTTAAATATTTTTATTAGTATTTAAATAAATATAAATAATATCTATATGAATTTATTTAAAGCTGTATTTTCAAAAACTTTTTAATGATGTTCAATAAAACTGTACTAGACATCATAAGTTTCTTCACAAGTGATAAAAGTTTATAAAGAGAATATTCCTTATTTTAAAATCACGCGAGAAGAAAAGAAGAAAAAATTTATTTTTTTGTTACTTTTTTTTATCTATTTCCATTATATTTTGTAGATAATAAATCTCACTTTAAAATATGTGAATTATATTTTAGATCCATATGAAAATTTGAAAAAAAAAAATCAAATTTATCTTATCAAGACAGATTTTTATAAATTATAATTTAACTTACCAGTTGGATCAAACCTAAATAACCAAGTTACAATGATGAAACTTTCCCATCATCCAAAACCTCCAAATTGCATAGTGTTGACATGCAAATGGACAAAATCCTAAACAAGTTGAACCACAGACACACCAGAACACCAGAGTCCATGTGATGTGACTCGTGAGTTGGGCTAATATAATAATTTTTTACCCTTAGTTTGAAAGAAAGAAAAAAGCAAAATTTCCCTAAACATCTGTATTTTTTCTATTTTTTTCATTTCAATAATATTATTTTTTACCAAATAATATTTTTTTTTTTCATTTTGAGGTGGTGGTGATTGTTTATGATGGGTGTTTGACCTTCTAAATATGTTATAGAGTGTTGTGTATTTTTCTTCGTTTTAAAGTGGCAAGGGTTGTTTGTGGTGGTTGATTGTAATGGTTGATGACGTTTGAGGTAAGTTTTCTAATATTTTTTACTAGTGGTGTTTGTGTTTTTTTTAAATAGAAGCTTTCTTGTTTTGCATCATTATGCAACTTGATATCTCAGTTATGTTTACAACAATCATTTGTCAATACACGAAAAAAAATGTTATTAAAAAAAGAAAATAAATAAAATACCAAAATATGGGAGAACTAGACCAAAACTCATATTTTAACATTTTGTATTTTGCTTATATTTTCATTAAGGAGATTTTTTTTATTTTTTTAAATTAATTTTATTATAAATATTAATATTTTGTTGTGGATGTAAAATGGAGTTGGGTGTCAAAATATAATCACCCTAACAAAAATGATATATAGGTAGACTATATCTATTCATAAAGAATTCTAAGAATAGACTAGATGGTAGCTTATTATACCAATGAAAAGGTTCTTTGTGAATAAATAATAAATTAGTCAACTTATCAGCACACGCATTTCCTTCACGAAAAATATGAGTAACCCTAAACTTGATTTCTCCACAGTAATTAAGTCAAGTATTCCATCAATTACGAAACATCCAAGGAACATTGGTCCTAGCAGTAAACGCAACATAAACTAAAGCAGAATCACATTCCAGTCAGACATTAGTAAGCCTCATCTTTTGAGCTTCCTCCATAGCATGGATAACCCCATAAAACTCAGCAACCAGAGCAGTCTGAACTTCAAGAAGTGGTGATTGTGTTTTTGTTGGCTTATTTTTTTCATTGTTTTCGAAGCCATAAAATCTAGAAAAAAAAAACCAATAAGATTAAAAAATGGAGTATAAAATTCAAAAAGAAATTATCTTCACACTATGAACATCAAATACAACGAATCTTCTTGTCAACTCTCTCACACACACTCAAATGATGGAACAACTATCTCTCAAAACGGTACGAGAAGAATGAGAAATTGTTGCGACTAAAAGGGAAACATGGATTAGCTTTCGAAAAATAAAAAGTTTTTAGAAGAATTTGTTTTTCTAATTCACACAATTTGAATTAGAAATATCTTATAAATAAAAATCATAAAATTAATTCTTCTAAAAACAAAATACTAGTTAAAAATAATTTTTTTAAAATATGGTTATTGTAAGGATCTAGAAATTAACCTCCCTATAGTAGAAGTGGTATATTTTGAATGATACATGAATATTTTATTATTAAAATGAAAAGAACATATAAATAGAAAATTCAATTATTCCGGTTTCATTTCAAAAGAACCACCATCTCTCTAGGAGTTCCCTTTCTCCTTTCCTCTCCATTCTCTCTAAGGTTCTGACATTCTCACTCATCATTTTAACGATCGGAGTCCGCCATTAGACTTCTGGTAGCGAAGACTACAAGATTGTATGATAAAAATCTCTAATAGAGTAAGTTCATTTTTGCTATTTTCTTTTAGTCAAATTTTGAACTCGTAGGTTTGTCTCAATCTAGGTTTTTTGCATGTGACTCTTTTAGCTTTAGGACTAATTTGTGTTAGTTCATAGTCTTAGTGATATAGTTAGATTGTTGATTGGAATTTTGTGGTGCAGGTTAAACTACTCTTAAGCTTTTGGTAAAATTAGAGCTCTTAGTGAGCATTTGCTCAAGTAAAGGTAAGAGAAGCTAGTTTAAATTGCCAATAGAATCCTAGGCTAGAAGATATGAATGTAAAGGTGACGTGGTCACCAGTCTCAAATTTTATTGCAGGATTTCTTGTTTTTTAGTACATTGGAATTTGTTTGAGATTGAAATGTGAAATTGTAGACATAGTAGATGTTATAAAATGTATGAGTTTGGAATTGAATGAGTTAATGAATGTATTTGAATAGTTGATGAATTAATTCAAATGAATTGCTTGACGACAAAGCAGCAGAAGTATCAATGGCAGAATGAATAGGTGAATTTAAAATAGTTAAAGCGGGTAGCATAGTAGGAGATAGTTTGCTGCTTCTTTGATTTCCATGATATTGGGGAGTCTCCTAAGTAGATGGAATATCCAGTGACAAATTTGCGTGTTGTAGGACATGTTGCCCAGTCAGAGTCACTAAAGCCACATATGTGAAGTGAGCTAGTATGAGAAAAATATAGTCATTCACCAGGGGTGCAGGTAAGGCAAAAGACTATGATGTAAGTTGAATCCCCTTTACATCTTGTTCTTTAGAACAAAAAAAACTCTGAAAAAATGTCAGTAGTAATCATATTATTGGCTTGGGATGTCCTATTGGTGAATTTGTAGTCAGGAGAGAACCCATGCTTTTTGTAATAGTGTGACTACCGTTAAGACTATGGAGACTAGGGTTTTCAATAGACATTGCCTAAGAGATTTTGAAACCCAATCAAGATTTTGAAAGAGAACAGAAAATATAACCAAGAATAGCAAAAGGGAAAATAAAGATCAGACAGAAGCGCACCAGAGCTCTTCATTTGATATTACATAGTCAATGAAGATGAATATTCTTTGTTTAATGTGGTGCTTCAATGGAGCGCACGTAATCACAATGATGAAAGGGAGATTCTGATAAACCCTAATTGCAAATGAAAAAAGACAATGATTCAAGTGTAAAAGAGAGAAAAACAGAGAAAAGAAAATACATAAATTTTTTATTCACTTGTATATTAGAGAGTAAAATACATGGTGTATATATAAAAAAAATACTAAGACCTAGCTGAAAGAGAAAATTAAAGTTAGGTCAAATAAACAAAGTCCAATAACTTGAAACAGAAAAAAAATATATATATTAACAATTGTCAATTTCTTTTGTAACTTTGAATTTTTTAAGTTGGATTCCTATTTGATATCATTGTTGAACTTAAACAGTGTCTTTTTTATTTTTATTTCAAAAATATAAAATTGTGTCGTGTTCATATCTAATAAAATTTAGATTATTTAGGTTGATTTTTTTTTATATATTTTATCAACATGTTTGAAAATAGAATAATTGATAAAAATAAAATAAAATAAAATATCTCTTTAGCATTAATAAATAATTACAAGTTTTTTTATCTTTTAAATAGAAACAAATTGCAAATTGATATTCGAAATCTGAAACACAAATTTTGTATGTAAATTTTTATTTATAATATAAGAGAAATAAAATAATATATTACATGCTCTAATTCATCTCCAAAACGAAGGTCATACAAAAGTCCAATGTTTTAATATAAATTTGTCTATTTTTTTATATATAACTTCAATTTCATTTACTTTAGAATCATGCATAATATTTTTTTCTATGTAATTATATAACTCTACTGATAAAAGGTTGGCCAAATATGAGACTTTCTATATTCAAATAACATAACAAGTCAATTATAAAAGTTTGCAAGAAAAATAAACAAATAAATAAAAATCATTACTTACATTTACATATCGTGATACATATTCATATATGGAATTTCGTAATATTTTTCAGACTTCAAATCATAATCATCACTATACAATACAATATTTTGCAATTGTATAGAATTTGACCAACAATGTTTTAGTGTTAAAAAATAACTGTGTAAATATGGAATGATAGAATGAATAAACATGTAATTATATATAGATTATTAACATAGTTAACATTTGCAATTGCAACACAAAACATAATAATCCATATATTGTATACTAATTGCAATAATAAGATACATTACATTTCATTAATACACACTAAAATTGTTAAGATTAGTTTAGTTAAATTTGATAAGGTTCTTATACAATTTAATTTTGTCATATTGTTTAGCAAAAGATATATATATATATATATATATATATATATATATATATATATATATGCGTGTCTTCTTGTATAAAAGTTTGACATTTAATTTTTTAATTTTCTACTAAGACTAATTTGTCTACAATAGTCATCTTTGCAGCGTTTCAACTCAATATAAATAAATAATATTCACTTATCTTCTTTATTTATTTAAATATGTTTTAAGGAAGTTAGTTACGGTAATTATGTATTATCTTCTTTATTGATTTAGATACGTTTTAAGAGAGTTAGTTACATCATCAATTATGTTGTATCTTCTTTATTTATTTAGATAAGTTTTAAGAAAGTTAGTTATGGTAATTATGTAGTTTCTTCTTTAAATGTGTAACTATTTTATCATTTTTACAAATTTTATCATTTATTTATTTTCCTTAGCTTATTATTATATTTTTTACTTTTACTTATTTTACCAATTCATTATTGTGTTAATGTTAAAAAAAAGATACAGCTCCAAACAATGATGATATGATTATAAGATTGCTTTATTACTTTTAATATGTTATTATTTTATTAAAAATACAATACATTAATAAAATATATAAAAAAAATTGTATGACAGATTCATGAAAGTTAATGGTAAATATGTAGTTATTATTTTTTAAATATATACTATTTAAAAAAAATCGAGACCTAAAACTATGTAAAGTTTATTTTTCTTCTCTAATTGTATATTGAGTTAAAATAATAAAGGAACATTAGACTTGTGCGTATCGTCGTTGGGCACACACCACCATGGAGCTTGACATCCGTTCACTCCTCAACTCCGCCACCTCCGCTACCTCCGGTTCCTCCTCCGACACCGACGACGAAGCTCCCCACCGCACCATCGATGATATTCTCAACGACTGTGACACTTCATCTTCCTCAACCTCTCCACCTTCCTCTCCATCTCACTCCCTCTCTTCACTCCCCAATTCCCATCCTCAAAACCCCACTCTTCAACCAAAACCACTCCAACCCGCACTCGATTCAATTTCTCGGTTCAAACCAGCCGAATTCGCTGACCGCACACGCGTTTCGCGCCCGTTCTCTTCTCTATTACAAGGCGTGCGGTCCAATGCGAAGCCGGGCGCCGCGCTCGCGGCGGCTGCAGCGGCGTCTCGATCCGTTCCTACGCCGCACGCGGCGGCGATCATTTCCAGGAGGAAATCTGCGGCAGCAATCAGCACCGAGTTGAGTTCGATCGTTGCCGCCGGCGACGATTATTCCGATGTTACTTCCAAAGGCGAATTGGGCGAGCCTAGCGAGAAATACGATCCTGTGCCGCGGAAAATCGAGACTCAGTCTGGTGAAAGTGCTTCTGTTAACAGCGAACGTGTTGATAGTGATGCAGAAATTGCCAATGATTTGAAGGCTGGTAGTGCCGCTGACAATCTGGTGCATAGTGATACTGATAATGACAATGGTGATGGTGATGGTGATGGAAATGGCTATTGCAATGATTCTTCTATAGTGAGTGAGGAGAATAGGAATTTAGATGAGGTTGACGGTGATCATGGGAAGGATATTAATTCTGCACCGTTTGATGAAGACAATGATGATCGTGACTTGGATGGGAATGATGGTGCTGATGGGAGAATCACAGCTACGGATTCTGCTGTGGAAACAGAAGAAACGGTGAATAATGGTGGCAGTACTGTGGAAAATGTTAAGAATGAGATGAGTGGCGGCGGTAGTGACGAGGGTAGTTCATTGGGTGATGTTTCAGAGCTAGTGGAAGAGAGGCTTGAGGAATTGGAAAGCAGAAGGGCTGCTAAGAGAGCAGAGAAGAAACGAGAGTCTTCAATGAAACCACTTGAATTGGCTGAAGAACTGGAGAAGAAGCGAGCTTCAACTGGTTTGCATCTGGAAGAGGGTGCTGCTGCCCAGCCAATGAGACTCGAGGGCGTTCGAAGAGGGTCCACGACGTTGGGATACTTTGATGTTGATGCTGATAATGCAGTCACCAGGGCAATTTCGTCCCAAACATTCAGGCGTGAGCAAGGCTCTGGTCGAGCCTTGGCAGTTCATGCTAATTATATTGCAGTAGGAATGTCAAAAGGGCTCATTGTTGTCTTTCCCAGTAAATATTCCATTCATCATGCTGACAACTCTGATGGAAAGGTTGCTTCCGATTTAATCAAACTCTTGATCTAGCTCAAGTTCAATGCTCAATTAATTATTGAAATTTAATTTACATCCTTGCCTGCAAACATATACCCAGTCTGATATATTAAGCAATAAAAATAATGTAGTTCTTAGAATTTGAGTTTAGTGCTTAATTTAACTTCTCAAAACTGGTGAGACTTATTACACCATTCACATCTTTTACCAGTGTTGTTAATTAGCCGCTATAAAACTCATTGGATTTGCAGACTTGATCCTGTCCGCTTCTGATCCATGATAGATCTTGATATGATCTTCAAATTTAGACTTAGGCTTAATTCAGCTCCAAACAAACTTATAAGGTGAAGAGCCTTATAAGCATTACTTAGGTCATGTCACTAAGGCAATGTAGGACTAAACATATCCCCCATTCCTAGTACTATGATTATGAAGGTTCTGGAGGCTTCAGTGAAGACAGACCGATGAGGCTGCAATTAAGGCCTGTCAGGAGTACCACAATTAAGATGACTTTCCAATAGTAATAGTATGTTTGTTGCTATCTTTTAACTTGATTAGTTTTTCTTTTAGATTTCACATTAAAAGCACATTCTATCAGATTGGACTGAAATATCTGAGGAATGAGAGAAAAATATGGAAATGCAAAGGATTTTTTTTTTTTTTTATAAAAATAAGGGATTAAACTACCTCACAAGAAAAAAACCCGCCTCCCCAACGCATATGTACACATTATTAATGGTGTAGTATTAAGACACTCTTTAAATGATTACTAGACAATGACAAATCAGTAATGCTGATACTTATAATTTCAAGCATTTATGTGATTAACTTTTGGTATCAGCTCTAACATCATTTATCAATATATGCTGTTTACTTGTTAGATGTTGATGCTTGCTGTACAAGGTGATCGGTTGCGTGCTCCAGTGACATCCATGTCTTTCAATCAACAAGGAGACCTTCTTTTAGCTGGTTATGGTGATGGTCATCTAACCCTGTGGGATGTACAGAAAGGGGTTGTGGCAAAAGTTATTAGTGGCGAGCATACAGCCCCCGTAGTACATACCTTATTTTTGGGACAAGATCCTCAGAATACTCGTCAATTTAAAGCAGTTACTGGTGATTGTAAGGGTCTGGTTCTCTTGCACATTATCTCAGTTGTTCCTTTGTTTAGTAGATTCTCCATCAAAACTCAGGTATATAACATTTTTCGTTATAAAGGGGACCTGTGAATTAATTCAATATCCACGCATCTCACATTTCTCCTATGTTTAACTTGGGTTAATCTTGTAGTGTCTTCTTGATGGGCAAAGTACAGGCTTGGTGCTTTCGGCTTCACCACTCCTTTTCGATGACTTCAGTGGAAGTGCTTCTCCTTTTTCTCAGGGAAACACCCCAGCCCCAGCCAGCAGTATAAGCAGCATGATGGGTGTTGTTGGCGGAGATGCAGGTTGGAAACTCTTCAATGAATCGTCTTCTTTGGTGGAAGAAGGTGTGGTTGTATTTGTAACCCATCAAACTGCATTGGTGGTATGGAAATCTGATGTTTGTTCTGGTTCAATGTTCCTATTTTGCCGTCATTTTTCCTTCATCTGTTCAGACTTCTTTGTTGTAGGTACGTCTGACCCCTACATTGCATGTCTATGCTCAACTCTCTAGGCCAGACGGGGTTCGGGAGGGGTCTATGCCATATACTGCATGGAAATACATGACACAAACACATAGTTCTACTGGTACTGATTCATCTATCACAAACTATAATTGATGTTGACCTTTTTCTAAATAGTTATTGCTCTTGTAGAAAATATGTCTGCAGAAGCTATTGAAAGAGTTTCATTGCTTGCAATTGCTTGGGAACGTAAGGTTCTGGTTGCAAAGTTGGTCAAATCAGAACTAAAAGTATATGGAAGATGGTCTCTCGAAGGTGCGGCTATAGGTCTAGCGTGGTTGGATGATCAGGTATTACATCATCTTCTGTGCCTGGATATATTTGGCCACTTTTTTGTGTGTGGGTGTACGTCTTGTTTTCTTTCACACTTCCTTTTGTATCTCTTTGCTTCTTTGCTATAAGGGTAGTTAAAAGATATTTTCTTGCTCAGATGCTGGAAGTTCAAACTTCAAGTGGACAACTGTATTTATTTTCCAAGGATGGAACTGTGATTCACCAAACAAGTATTGCCGTAGATGGCATTGGAGGAGATGATCTAGTCTCTTATCATACTCACTTCAATAATGTATTTGGAAATCCTGAGAAAGCTTATCATAACTCTCTTGCTGTAAGAGGAGCTTCTATTTATATACTTGGTCCAACACATCTTCTTATTTCTCGTCTTCTACCTTGGAAAGAGCGTATTTCTGTTTTGCGGAAAGCAGGTGACTGGATGGGTGCCTTGAACATGGCAATGACTCTTTATGATGGCCATGCTCATGGGGTTATTGACCTTCCTAGAACCTTGGATGCCGTACATGAGGCCATAATGCCCTTCTTGGTGGAGTTGCTTACATCATATGTTGATGAAGTGTTCTCCTATATTTCAGTGGCATTCTGCAATCAAATTGGTAAAGTGGACCAATCCAATGATTCAAATAGTAGAAGCAATTCAGTGCATTGTGAGATAAAGGAGCAATACACCCGTGTTGGTGGGGTTGCTGTTGAATTTTGTTGTCATATCAAACGGATGGACATTCTTTTTGATGAAATTTTCTCCAAGTTCGTGGCTGTTCAACAGCGAGGTAACTCGTTGTCTTAGCATTGTGTAGTATATTGTTAAGAGGGCATCTCTTTTCATCTCAGTTCTTGTTTTGATCCTTTTCAGCACCGGCATCAATTATTTCTTTTGGTTAACAATTTAGTTTGGTTTTATAATGCAGAGTGAAAAAAACTAATTCATTGTAAATTTGTAATTTAATGTTGATAAAAGTTCATTCTTTACAAATCAAAAACGAAAGCGTAATCATAGAACATCTAATATATTTTGTTATTCTAAATTTTCTCTCTTCATGATTGAAACGGATGCTTTGTATTTTAAAATATATAAAAACTGAAAGTATTTATTCTTTGTATAATCTTCTTCCTCTGGCAATTAGTGTAATCTATTGTGAGCTAATTAATGATATCTCAGTAAAATATTCATGATCACATGGCATAAAATATTTTGTTGAAAACCATATCCTCAAAGTAAAACCATTAAAAAGGTATTGTATCTAGCAATACCTCTAAGACTTGATCTATTCTATATCTGGTTAATGTTCTTATTTTGCGCTTCTATTTATCTTATTCTTACTTAGCCAAACCATCTTAGATGCAATTCTACATATATTTCTCAATGGTTCAATCTGTGTTACTCCCACTTTCTCTTTGATGCGTTTATTTGTGATCATAGCCAATGCATTCTCTCCTTTGGAACATCAAGCTTATGCTCTTATTGGCACTTTACTTCCCAAATGCCAAACATTAAGTCGTAAACAAAGATCTTAAAAGAATCATAAAAGGAAATTAATTGAATATTCATTTGAAATTATTGCATTGTCGTCAACAGTTTAATTCTCGTACTTTTCTTTGATTAATGGTTGCATGGTTAAATGGATATTGTACTAAAGCTATTTTTCACAATTGATTATTGAGATTACTTGCACCAGGAAAGATGAATAGTTTGTGTGAACACTCTTACATTATTAATGCAGTCTTTTCCAACTTCAAATGGATAACAGTACAAATACTTAATAATTTTTTCCAGAAACATTTTTGGAGCTTCTGGAGCCATATATTTTGAAGGATATGCTTGGATCTCTACCTCCTGAGGTATTGGATTATGTCAAGCTTTTTTGACACTGATGCTACATTATCTATATTACTTTTTGACTTTCAAATTTATATTCTCGATTGTTAGTTCTTACAGTATTATTTTCCATTTTATGTTTTTCCCACTTTTTTCTAGATTATGCAAGAACTGGTAGAGTATTATAGTACCAAAGGGTGGTTACAGCGGGTTGAGCAATGTGTACTTCATATGGATATATCATCCTTGGATTTTAATCAGGTTCTTGTTAGATCTTCTGAAGCGTGTTTTCTTGCCATTAATTTTTTATTGGCATAACTGTCAAATGGTTAATTTGATACCTTTTTAGGTTGTCAGATTATGCCGGGAGCATGGACTTTATAGTGCCCTGGTGTATGTCTTCAATAAAGGATTAGATGATTTTAGGGCACCTCTGGAGGAGCTGTTTGCTGTATTACAAAATAGCCAAAAGGAAAGTGCTACAGCACTTGGGTATGTTTCCTTTCTCCTTATTATTCCAGTATCCTATTTTTCTTTCTCCATATCCATGTATTATTTGTGAATTCTAAATCATGGCAAAAGGCATTATGGATTTGTAAAAATTTTGGATTTTGTTTGTCTTCTCAAGTTAAAAAATATGCCAACTCACTGGAGAATGCCGATATGATGAGTGTAACTATAGTAAGAGAACAAACTGAGATGGTGGCAGTGCTAGTAACCTAATAAATAATGGGAATCTCTCTAATGCATTCCTAGTCCCACTAATCTAAATTCCCATGGAAAAGATAAAGAAAAAAGAAAAAAAATACCAATTCTAATTCACCGGTATCCAATAATTACAAAATACAGAAAATGTACTTGAATCTGAATGAATTTATAACTATGTGCAACCTTTATATCCATTGACCTTATTTGGCTCCGGTTCTGATCTTGCATTAAGCCTTTATAAACAATTTCTAGACATTAATTTTAATAAAAAATTGAATTGATTGCAATTTCTTCATGGCAGTCTCTATATAGTGTGTACAAGAAAACGGATGACAGTTTATACACTAAGAAGAATTTAGAGAAACTGAGAATTGCAAGAGAAGAAAGATTTAAGTTAATGATTTTATGAATCCCTCAACAGATAGCTCAGCTATTTATAGTGCAGAGATTAGAAGCAGCTTTTGTAACTGTCTGTAACTGAAATGACACATTAGATAACTAACTACATCTGGCAAAGACTAATCTATGACTTACAATAGAAGCTGAAACACTTAAAAGCTAATAGACAATCACATGAGGGTGAGTGCTGTCAGCAGCTTAGAACTCTGATTTGTATCTTAGATTGCAGAACTGGGACTTTGAAAGAGGCTTGGTGAGGACATGAGTAACTTACTCTTGAGCAGGAACATGATCCACAGTGAGAATTGAGAACCTTCTCCTGGTCAAAGAAAATATGTAGCTGTGTGTTTGGTCTGAATATTTTAGGAGAAGGATGGGAAGATTCAAGAGTGACAAAAGTGAGTGTCTATTTAGTAACTGTTGGAGATTTCACATCAACTAGAGATATAGCCAAAATATAGTATGTAAGTAGTTACAAACATCACCTTACAAGCTGATTTTGTAAGATTGAATTAGGCTTTGTAAGATAGAATTAGAATCTATTCTAACAAGGTTTGTTAGGTCTATCATATCACTCGCTATCATATTGCTAGCAAACCACCCACAAATGTCTAGTCCTATGCACGAGATGTCTAGTTCTCAGTGTTACGTTGAAGATTTCATAATCACTAGAGATATGACCAAATTATATTATGTAAAGAATGCAAACCTTGCCTTGAAAGTCATTTTGTAAAGTTGAATTAAACTTAAAACTAACTTTCTAAGAATAAGAGAAGTGAGAGCTTGGATAACTAACTTCAGCTGGCATAACTAACTATGGCTGACAAAGACTAATCTACTGCTTACAATAGAAGCTGAAACACTGAAGCTAATACACAATTCACTTACGCTAGTGAAAATTCTCAGTATTTTCTGATCTCATTAAAAGTTTTTAAATATGTATTTTTTCCCTTCTGTCTCTCCTTTTAACAGGTATAGAATGCTGGTTTATCTCAAGTACTGCTTTACAGGTCTTCCGTTTCCACCAGGTAATATTTTTCCCAGTACTTTATAATCTTTTTTTTTTATTTCCTTTTCTACTATAAAAATATTCCAATAATACTACAAAATAGTCATTCATCTGTTGCATATAATTGTAGGCCGTGGAACTATTCCTCCCACACGCTTACCTTCTCTTAGAAGAGAACTTGTGGAGTTTTTGTTAAAGGACTCCTGTACTTCGAAATCTCAGACAACTTCAGACTTTGTGTCCAGAAGACCCCAATCAAATCTTTATCTTCTCTTAAAGTTAGACACTGAAGCTACGTTAGATGTTCTCAGATGTGCTTTTATGGAAGATGAAATTTCAAATGCCTGCTCATCTTCACCGGATTCAACCAATAAATCTTTAGAGGAAGCAAAAAAAGAAGATAATGCCATTGAAACTCAAGATGCTTTGGTCCAGAACACAATTGATGCTCTCATTCAAATAATTGATATGAATATTGTTCAGAATGATACAACCTTTAGTAGTTGTGAAGATGGGTTGATAGAAGAGTGGCCTTCCAAGGACATAGGTTATCTATTTGAGTTCATTGCATATTATGTTGCTCTCCAAAGATCTAAAATTTCAAAGGGTGTGCTATGTCAGATATTGGAATATTTGACATCTAGTAGTCACTTGTCTACCAATATTTCTGTTCATGGTCCAACTCCAAAAAATAGAGAGAAGCAAGTACTAGCACTTTTGGAAGTACTTCCTAAGTCAGACTGGGATCCGTCATTTGTGCTAGATTTATGTGAAAGAGCCAAATATCATCAGGTAGGTATATTGTTAATTTTGACAATACTGTCTTCAGAAGCACAGTGATACCAAATATACACTTTTTATCTGATTGAGTAATTTTACCCACCTTTTTTTTTAGGTTTGTGGATTGATCCATAGTTTCAAACATGAATATGTGGCTGCATTGGATAGTTATATGAAAGATGTAGATGAGCCTATTCATACCTTCTCCTTTATTAATAAAGCATTATCACAGTTGACTGACAATGACCTTGTAGCATTTCGATCAGCAGTCATACTGCGAATTCCTGCATTGGTTGAACTTAGCAGGTAATCCTCTTTATTAGATTTACTCTAATTGGTTGGATTCTTTGCAGGTTATGCAGCAATTATGATTTTTATATTTCAATTTATGTAACCGATCATCTTAATTTACATTTACTCTATTTGGTTGCCTTTAGGGAGGGTGCCTTCCATGTGGTTATCAGTCATTTTAGCGAAGAAAGTTCCCATATCATAACTGAACTTCACTCTCATCCAAGAAGCCTTTTTCTTTATTTAAAGACACTCATTGAGCTTCACTTATTTGGCACCCTAGACTTGTCTAATTTGAGAAAGGATGACACTATGAATCCCCTTAACGGAAGGCAGGTTAAGGATCACCCTGAAGGAGTCAGAGATTACTTAGAGAATATATCCAATTTCCCCAAGTACATGCGGGAAAAACCAATTCATGTGCCTGATGATCGTATTGAGCTTTACCTTGAGGTGAGCTTTTGTACCAATGCCTTTGCATGCGAGGACTATTTTCATTTTTTAATTTTGTTCTTTTTGCCATCTAGAACTGACTGTTAATGTGGTTAGTGGTTACTTTTTTCTATCTCTTAAAACTTCATGTCTCATGGGATTGGAGATACAGGCATCATTTCTCTTTTATTTATTTATTTACTTGGTGTTTATCATTTACATCTGTTTTAAATTGTTTTTCTGTATTGAGGGAATTCATTGCTGTAATTGTAGCAGGAACTTAGTTTTTTTCTTCTCATTATTTAATATTGCAGTTATTATGCAAATACGAAGGTCATTCAGTTCTGAAGTTTCTGGAAATGTTTGATAGCTATAGAGTTGAACATTGTTTACGTCTCTGTCAAGAATATGGCATTATAGATGCAACTGCATTCTTATTAGAAAGGGTTGGCGATGTTGGTAAAGCTCTTTCACTTACACTTTCTGATCTAAATGATAAATTCGTTGAGCTTGATGCTGCTGTGGAAGCTGTAGTTTTAAACCATCGCAGAGTTGGTTCTTCCCGTGTGGAAGTATTCGACACTATTTTAAGAACAAAGGAGGTTTGTCTATCTATTCCTGAAATTATAACATTTTAATGAAGCTCCAAAGATGCAAGTATGCTTTGATTGGTGTACTTGTATGTTTGTATCTATTTGGTGACCTAATACTTTTATTGGTTACTAATCCAATAGGGAAGTGACATCCACAATTTATTGCGTGCCTGTATTGGTCTGTGTCAACGGAACACCCCTCGTCTAAATCCTGAGGAGTCAGAAGCA
Source organism: Phaseolus vulgaris (assembly GCF_000499845.2). NCBI lineage: Eukaryota > Viridiplantae > Streptophyta > Magnoliopsida > Fabales > Fabaceae > Phaseolus > Phaseolus vulgaris. Next base: position 39,968,373 of record NC_023750.2, read on the forward strand.
CATTGGTTTAAATTACTTGACTCGTGAGTTTGATATCAATCTAATTTTCCTTCATTTCATTTTTTTATTTACTAATTTGTTTGAGCCTTAATTACTTGAGTCCTCCCCCCCCCCCCAAATAATTTAGAATTAGGCTTAAAATATAGTATATAAGTAGAGAGCAACCTCATTTAGTAAAATTGAGTTAGGTTTCAACTGAAAGTCTGAAATGTGGATGTCTACTTTTTCAATTTTCTTGCTTGCGAAATCCAGTTCTCAGTGAGCGAGGTAGGTTGGAAATTCTACGTTGACTGAGGTATGACCAGAATATAGTATAGAAAGCACAGCTCTTTTTTTAGTTTTACCCATAAAAAGAAGAGAACATCAGTGCTTTGTTTTTTCATTGTTGTGACAGTATAGGTTTTCTTTTTAATGTCAAAATGGGTAAAACAAGAAGACTTTTTTACCGTAAGGTGACAGATTTCTATGGTTGTACTACGTAATAATCAAATGAATTAAATGTCTGAAGAACAGGCTCTCCTAAATTTGTGTTCCTGACATTTGGAAAATTTCTATGTTAATTACCATTTTCCTTTGATTGAAATTCAGGTTTTGTGACCCATTGGTCGATTCAAATGATGGAGCATATGAGAGTGAAAATTATTTTGGAGTGCTAGCTGGATCGGCAGATTCACAACAGAACAAGGACACCTATAAAAGCAGCTGGAAAATTTCAAAGTCCCGAAATGGCCATATATTGAGAAAATTGCTATCACAGTTCATTAAAGAGATTGTAGAGGGAATGATTGGTTTTGTTCACCTTCCGACAATCATGTCTAAACTTCTGTCTGATAATGGTAGTCAAGAATTTGGTGATTTTAAACTTACAATATTGGGAATGCTGGGAACATATGGCTTTGAAAGAAGAATTCTGGTAAGGTTAACTTGTTCAAATTTTGTCTGTTTATATTTTTAATTTCACTGGTCAAGATTTTTGAAGTGTATTATTCTTCATACTATCCAATTAAAATTGATTGATTGAAGTTTTAAATAGTCTAGTCAAAAAGTGCTGTAAGAAACACAACAAGATTCATTCAAGCTAAGTTCTTACTCTATAATCTTTTTGTATTTGTTAAATTCTTTGGGAGATAAAATTTTGTTCTAAACTTGCTCCCGTACATGATCTTTACTTTGATGTATTGTTTCTCTGGATGTGTTAACTAGTGACATTTCTGAGAACAAAGTGAACTTTCTTAAGAAGACATGTAAAAATAACTTCAATATAAATTGATTGACAAATAACCGTTCTTCTTTCTAGACAGGGAAAGATAATTTTGAATTTCCTCTTCATCCTTAAGGGGTTTTATGCATTGTCTTGTGTCTGTTCTCATGTTGCTACTTCTGCACTTAGGATGCTGCCAAATCGTTAATAGAAGATGATTCGTTTTATACAATGAGTTTACTCAAGAAAGGGGCCTCCCATGGATATGCTCCCAGGAGTCTCGTGTGCTGTATTTGTAATTGCCTTCTTACAAAGAACTCTGGTAGCTCTGGAATTCGGATTTTCAACTGTGGCCATGCAATTCATCTCCAATGTGAAGTTTCGGAAATTGAGGCACCAAGCAAAGGATCTTCGTCGGGATGCCCTCTATGCATGCCTAACAACAAATTCCAGCAGTCCCGAAACAAATCAATCTTTGCAATGAATGGCTTGGTCAATAAATTCTCATCAAAGCGCCAGTATCCCCATGGAAGTACCATCCATCCTCGTGACAGTGATTTGACAGAGAATATGTATGGACAACAACATATATCACGGGTAAATGTTAATCAAATCTCTGTATAATCCCATCAATATAATGGCCTTGTACAACTTCCATCACATTTATATTGAATCTTCTTCTGCAGTTTGAGATCTTGAGCAACCTGCAGAAAAATCAGAGATTTATGCAAATAGAAAACTTGCCTCAGTTGAAGCTTGCCCCGCCTGCTGTGTACCATGAAAAGGTAAGTAAAGTTGCAAACTTTCTTACCGGCGAAAGTAGCAATAATTCTTCTGCTATTGAGAAACAAAGTCGAAACAAGCAAAACCGGGAGCTAAGAGTTAAGGGTTCATCAATTAGATTTCCTTTGAAATCAAGTATATTTGGTGAGTAATGTTATTTAAGAAAGGAAATTATGGTTTCTCTTTAGTAATGCCTAATTCTGACACAAGGGAAAACTTGTCTGCAGGCAAGGAGAAGACAAATAAGAGGTGACTAACTTTTTTTAGAAAAGGCAACAGTGTAGGCAGAGAGAGATCAAGCACTAACAACTGTACAGACTAACAATATATATCTTCAGTCTAGTTCAACCCATTCTTATTCTTTTATATTTTATTTCTCTCCTTAATGTATATTTTACTACCTGTTCTATCTGTTTTTATTATACACAAAGTTCTGTATGTACGTGTACAAATAGAAAAGCCATTTTAGTGAGTTTGAGATATTGTAATCCTACCATGAGCAGACATCCTCCTCTTTTCTCTTTCCTTTTCCCTCTTTTTTTCTGCTCTGTTGATTTGTTTTCTTCCTCCTCTCTCTCTCTCTCTTTTTAAACAAGCATCATTCATTTTCTTTCCCGCACCATGTAGTTTTTATATTGGTGATGATTATTCAGCCTGAGTTTCACATGAACAAAATGTCCTAAAATGCTCAAGTTGTGTGATATTTTTTTTTCTTAGAAGCATCGAGGTATATATATACACACACACTGGTACTTTGACCCTTTTTGAAGGGAGTTTAACATTCATTAATAAAAACAATTTTACATTATATAAAAATATCACAGTAATATATACAAATACCATAAAACTAAATATATTATTTTTTGAGTAAAATAAACTTGTGTATATAATAATGAGCACAAAGTTGTGGTATGGTAAAAGAAATGTTGTATTAGAGGTTATGAAATATTAGATGTTATATTTTATAACTTAATTGTTTCACTTTTTTTCAATTTATACATTTAATTTATTTATATAGTCATGTGAATGTGTTTTTATATTTGAATATGTTAAATTTTGATTCTGCAGTATCTTTATGTTTGTAGAAGACATTATTTTGTAGTATACGGTGGAGAAAAAAACTTTATTTTACAATTTTTTAATTTAATTTTATTTCAAACAGTTTAAAAAACTAATTCATTAATATTTTACAATATTGATTAGAAGAAATAAATCAAAAGATAATGACAATCTTTTTATTATATTATTGATTAGAAGAAATAAATCAAAGATAATGACAATCTTTTTTTTCCAAATGTAAGATACTAAAACAGAATATATTATAAAAAAATAACGTACTAGTATAGAATTCAAGTAATTAAAAAGAAGTGAAATAAAATAAATTAAAAGAATGATAGTAGTTATTACTAAAAAAAATCTTAAATAATTTTTAATAAATATATATATATATATATATATATATATATAATTATTTGTCAAAATATTTTTAGACAACATTTTTGAAAAACTAAAGTTGATGATTTAAATAACTTTTATAATTAATTAAATTTTTCAAAAAGAAAAATTGGTAAAATATTTTTGGTAAAGAAAATTTAAATTTTCTTATTTAGTTTTATAAAAATAATTTTAATATTTGTGTATTGTAAGTAGTATATTTTGTTTGTTAAATTTAATTTAAATTTCACTTTCTATTTTATTTTATTTTTTTCTTCACAAAAAATGTTGTATATAATGGGGCAAAATTAGGAGCAACTTGCAATTCGAAATTGTAGGTAGTTTAAGTATCGTGTATACTTACGGAATATAAATAGTAAAGACGTAATATTTTGAGGAATTTGTATTCTGCTTCTATAATTTATCCTATATGTTCATAAATTCATATTATTAAACACATGATAAATGTTTATTTGCAAAAAATGCTCCAGGCATAAAATATTTATAATATTCTGCTTCTAATAACTATGAATTTTTTGGGTAAAACATAATGAAGAAATATTGTAAAAATAATGTAAAATTAAAGGGCCCAACCGGGTTCGAACCGGTGACCTCTTGATCTGCAGTCAAATGCTCTACCACTGAGCTATGGACCCATTGGTTGTTAACTAAAGACATAACATTATATAGATATATTCATATGATTTAACAACTTTAAGCTTTTATAACAGTGTCGCTCTTCTAGGTCAAGGTTTAGGGTTTAATTTTATAAATCACATTATGTCTAAATTAAAAATCCTCCATATTTATTTCTTAACAATTTTTCTACTGATTGAACTAAAAGTTGTCACACGATTGCGTCATTTAAAATTGAGGGATTTAATAGTAAGACTAAATTGAATAAAATAAATAAATGGTGGACTAAAAAATAATTAATCCAAACAAAATGAGGTTCACCGGTATTTTCGAATAATATTAACACCTATTTTTCAAAAATCCTAAAAAAATCTTTCTTTTATTTTAAAAGTAATATATTATCATTTTTTTTTACATTACACATGCTCCTTCTAAGTTTTAAAAATAATATTCCACATACATAAATCTCATAAGAAAGACCATTCTAACAATGAAATAAACATAGGTCCAAGAATACTTCGAACAAATAAAGGTAAAGATGTGTCATTATAATTTACTCAACAAATAAACTTGAATCTTTTACCAAGCATATTTTCACAATAACTTTTACTTTTAGACACGTACGGTAAGAAAATATTAAAAATAATTGACTTCTTACTATTCAAAGATCAATTTAACTCCATAACAATGCTTTGATATTACTCATTGCAATTTGAAATACAAGAAAAATATAATAGAATGAATCCATATTTTGCTGAACTGTTGCAGTAATAGGGTCCCCACAAATATGCCTCAGCTATACACACTAGAAATCTTTCTCCATGTGAAAAACCAAAATTGCTGCCATTGTTATGCAGACAATGAAGCTTCAGTTAAAGGTTCGGTCCTCTCAACACCCTCTTTAACTATTAGTGTTCGACCATAGAATTCCTGCAAGAAAGATCAAACTAAGCAACAAACAGTAACAAAAATGAAACAAAATCATAAAGTGGTGGAAGAAGATTTTACTGTTCCATTGAGAGACATTGCTGCATCACGTTCCGCCTCTGATTGAAAGGAGAGAAAGGCATAGGCTCGGTTTTTCCCTTGTTTAAAATCAAACAGTACTCTAAGACTAACTATATTTCCAAATCTGCTAAACAGATCTCTCAACAGTTCAGGTCTGATGTTCTTAGGAAGATTGCCAACATACAACTTATGAGAAGATTCATAGTATAAGATTCTCTTGATGGAAGAGTTCACTTTATTAAAACCCCTCCTTTTAGAATTCACCTCAATTGAAAATCTAACCCTCATTTCGCGCCCACCAACATCCTTCACTCAAAAACAGAAAAAATCAAAATCAAACAGGTAGGGCATATTGATTCTAATACAAGCAAGGGAGAGACAGTTTCACAATACTAACTGATCCATCCAACGTAGCAACTGCACTTCTTGCTGAGTACATAGATCCCAGTGTCACGTAACCACACCCCTTACTTTCATTACTCTCATCATCCCGACAAACCTGAAGTAAAACAATGGTATAATATTAAGAAGTCGACTTTAAACCTTTATAAAACCGAGTATAAGATTTGGATCTACTTATATATATGTAGCACAGACACAAACACTTCTACGACACGGACACGCACACAGAAATACGTAAAATCTCTAAAATGTAGGACACGGGACACGGAACACGGATCTATATATTATATAATTATGAATGATATAAATTGACAATAAAGATTTATGTGCACAAGTATGTTCCAGATTATTTTTTGGAATAGAAATATGTTTTTCATGACTGGTTCACAAGGATTTGTTTCTTATTTTTATAATCATAATAAAAATATATACAATAAGTCTGAGTTTTTAGAAAATTAATGTATTTTTTTTTTTAAAATTGTGTTAGAACCGTAATAGAATTGTCAAAAATCTAATAAATACTTTTTGAATTAGACACTTTACGGATACATATTCTACAAGTGTCATACAAGTGTTGGTGTCCGATATCAGATACCGACATATCATTTAAGAAGAGTCATATCATTTAAGAAGAGTCTCCGAACTTCTTATTATATACTATGAAATGTTATTATATCAATTCCGCTTTTGATCTCCAACATAGAACACAATAAAGACAAAAACCTAATGATTCCAAATTCTCAGACATAATACTCACCATCATTCCTGAATTCTTGATTCAGAATTCAGATTATAATGATAAAGACTTGAAACTTTGCTTTATAATACAAATCTTGTAACCTATTACAATTCTTCCCTGTGTTACACTTGTCGGACACTCCTAATTAGGTGTTTGATTACAAGATTATATTTTGCTAGCTAGACACTTGGACAAAATTAAAACATATAATGCATATTTAAAAAAGAAAAATTTGCTATTTATGGTGTATAATGCAACAAAAATAATAAGTGAAGAACCAAATGGAAGAACCTGTGGAAGTGTGAACCCAGCATATCAATAATGAGAAGAACATAAAAATAGCTTTATTCACAATTTAAAAACACCACCTTATTTCATGTTTCGGAAAACGCTGTAAAAGAAAACTGAAGTTAGAAACAGCATTTTTTAATTATTTTCCTTCGGATGATACATAAACTAAAATTAAAAACAATTTTTTTTCCTGAATAAATTGTACGAGCTAATGAAAAAACAGAAATTGAAATTGAAGAAAGAAAAGAAAGAGAAGCTAAGAGGGTAACCTCCACAGCTAGAATGGTCCCATATGGCCTGAACATGTCAAGCAAGTAAGCTGCATCACAGCTTCTGGGGAGGTTGCACACGTACACTTCACACGATTTTCCAAGCTTTTCGTTATCTTCTTCGCCCCCAAAAACATCACCTTTTTTAGGGTAAACAGATTCTTCTCCATAAATCCTTTCTTCAACCACCTCCCTAGTTTTCCTCAGCGGAGAGAAAGAAGAAGACGATGAAGAAGGTTCTAGAGATGTACGGGAACGCCTTGGAAGCCCGAAATGTAAAACGAATCGTTTCACTTGCGGTTTGTACAGTTTGAAGGGTAGCAAAGAAGAAGAAGAAGAAGATGAAAAAGAAGAGGGTGTAACAAAGGTGTGAATGGTGTGTGGCATTTTTTTTGGTTTTGCTTTTATCCACACAAAAGGAAAGGGTGAGAAGTTCAGTAGATAGAAGAACAGAGGATAACAAATTAAAGTTATATAAAATATACAGAATGAAAACTAAAATCTAATTTGAAATTTTGATTTAATTGAAAAAAACAATGTTTTTTTAGTGATAATTTATGAATATTTTATATGTACCTATTGAATTAAAATATTAAATGTTATTTAGGTTTAAATATGTTAGTGATTCTTTTATCATTTTAGTTTATTGCCATTTCATCAGACATACACTACTACTATCAGGTAGCATCAGATATTACACTGACATAACTTATGTTATTACTTAAAAAGTTTAATATCCGAAATTTAAAATAATAAAATTTTATAGAAATTTTATTAATATATTTACTGTAAAATTATTTTTATAAATTAATATTTATTATTTTATGATAATTTTTGTAATATGATATCATTTATACAAAATATGTATTTTTTGAAATAATTTTTAACTTTTTTTATTTTACACCTAATTTTATATTGATTAAATTTTTCAATTTTTGTTAAATTAGGTTAATATTTTGATTTTTTAAATTAAAGAGTTATAGTTTCTTACTTTTTGTAAAACATAATAACTGCGAATGGTGTCCAAATTTAAACATAAAATAATTTTGAAAATAGCAATATTAAATAAGATTATGTCAGTGAAAAGAACATAAGAGCTTAAATTTTTTTTTTTTTTTTAAATTGCACTCAATTTGTTTATTTTAAAAATATTTTGAAAAAAAATTGTTGAAGAGAAAGAAAAAAGAAAAGACTATGCATATTGATTTTTCTCAACACCAACACTACCAACAATAGTTCTTAAAAACTTCTAAATTTTACTAAACGGACCAAAATAATAAAATTTTATACTAATAAAATCAAAATGAGTAGAAGATTTTTTATTTTTTTTGAGGATTAGTAACATAAGTATAATATAAAGTATATTATATAATATGAAAATCAGGGAGGATGGTGTTCTAGTCTAAAACAGAAAATATTATTTACTGAGATACCAAAGTGTCTTGCTCTTCTCAGTCAATCCATTGGAATTTGACTTATTGTTTATTTACAATTAAACTAGTAATGATTACATGTCTTTTAAATATTATATAAGGTGAAATAATTAATTTAAAATAAAACTATAAAAATATTAAAGCAAGTAAAATTTTGACTTAACATAAATATATGGATTTTTAAGATAAAAATACAAGTAAATAACACCTTCAATATAAAAGCATAATAGAATACATAAAAATAATAAATTGTTTCTCCCTACTTATTATTTTGTATTCATCAAAATAAAGTTGTGCTAGCAAAGGAAGAGAGTTTGTGTTGAAAAAGAATATTAAAAAATATTTTTGATGAAAAACAAAAGAATAATAAAATAAGCTTTTTAAAAAAAATTAAAAGTAGGTTAGTTTTTTTTTTAAAATTCTCATATAACTTTTCTAATTTTCTTATATTTTATTTTGCGTATAAATTAATTTTAACTCCTAAAAGTATTTTTTTTATAAATTCATTTTTTTTATCTATTTATTTTCATGACTAAGATCAATGTTTATAAAAAAATTCTTCACCACAATCAAATCTAACTTTTACACTCAGAGGTACACTCAATAAATAAATAAAAAGTAATTTATCTAAACAATTTATAATAAATATATATATAAAAATTACATAAATGATAACTTTTTATTATTAAAAATGACAATTGATATTTTTTTATTAATAAAAATATAAAAACATTGATCAGTAAAGATCCGTTTAACATAGAAACCAAGAGTTCCATAAAAAACCTCTTACAAACAGTAAGAGTAATTTTGGACAATAATCTACCTATTTGTAGTGAGATATCGACAACAATTTAACATTGATTAGTAAAGATCCGTTTGGTTTTATATTGACATGATACAAACATGAACGCAAATAATGACATGTTTGGGTTTCGTCAATTTATAAGGAAACAAATTCGTATTTTTCGAAAAGATCCACAACAGAGAATAACACTGAGTGACTAGAAGCATTGATCATATCTATATTATTATACTTGTATGGGATTTCACCAATAAATTGATAGAAAGCAAGAGCAAAGAGAAACAACAAAAGTTTTATTATACACAGTTGGTGACATTAGTTCCACAAACAATGATAAATGTAAGACACATAAAGCCAAATTTCCAACCTAAAGAACAACTCTTGTTTATATTAAACATTGTGTAACATTTCATCACTAATTAAGCATGTGAAAAGAACACTCATACAAAACTGAAAGTTCAAAGAAATAAAAGATTAGACTTGAGCAGTGCCTTCAGTGAATTTTGGATCCTCACATCTATACTTTCCATCTGGTCCAATTCCAAAGCCTTTTGGATCAGCAAACACATTCTCCAGAAGCTGACTACGGGGTGGAAGAGGGCTATTGTCTGCAAACTCAACTGCATCATCAAGAATCTCATCGATTTTCTTCTCTATGGCCTTCAGTTCTTGCTCACTGGCTAAATTGTTTTCAGCAAGGTATTGTTTCAGTGCAGTGATGGGGTCCCTAGCAGCATAGTATTCCTTCTCAGCTGCCAGAGCAGAAGAGAAATTATGTTTAGTAACTATTATGTCTTATGAGCACCACATACACAAACAAAAGACTTGATCTTACTAGTCATATGTAAGTAGAAAACAAAGTTATTATTTATGTGAACATCTTAAAAGAATACCCTTTTACCATGCTAGAATATATAACTAAGAAACAGAAACCATCTTATTTCAGTGTAATTTTAATGACATTAAGGCAGAAAAGAGGCCGCAAAAACAACTGAAACCAAACCAAACTAAACTATCAGAATATATATATACCCTTACACGAATTGGTTCAGCATTCAGACAAGTATTCTCCTTTAAATCAAGACCATTTTAATAATTCTGTGTATACTCTCAGCCAGGTCAATAACAGCAGTAATCGTCTTCTCAATTCTACTACCATTGGCTTCAAAACTGTTAGTTTTTTTAATCATACTAAGTACCTAAGGAATCAAAATGTATAAGCCAAGCCTAAACAAGGTTTAAAATCTTATTCCAAATTTGAGCATAATAACTAAAGTTTTGGTTGTTTAGGCCATATTTCTCTTCAGTAAGTATAATACCTCTTTACACTGTTAAAAAAAATTAGAATACATGGTCACCTCCATCAATTAATATCACTAATCTTAGACTAATCAACATTTGTAATGATTATAAGAAGTGCAAAGGAACATCAACATATACACTTCAAAAGTAAGAACTGTGAAGAGAAGATATTATCCAAGTAAATGCTCACCTGGGTCGCGAAGCTCATCAGGGTCAGCCAATGAATGTCCTCTAAATCTATAGGTCTCACATTCCACGAGAGTTGGTCCCTCTCCCCTTCTAGCCCTTCCAATTGCCTCCTTTGCCACCTCTCTGACCTTCAAAACATCCATCCCATCAACATGAACCCCTGGCATTCCAAAAGCTGGCCCTTTCTTCCATATCTGAGGATCTGAAGTTGCTCTGAGATGCGACATCCCAATAGCCCACAAATTATTCTCCACCACAAACACAATTGGCAATTTCCATAGAGCTGCCATGTTCAGGCATTCATAGAATTGACCATTGTTACAAGTCCCATCTCCGAAAAAAGCCAGTGTCACCTGATCAGCATCTGCCTGATTCAGCACCTCCCTTCTGTACTTGCTCGAAAATGCAGCCCCAGTGGCCACTGGAATTCCTTCACCAATGAATGCAAAACCGCCAAGCATGTTGTGCTCTTTTGAGAACATATGCATTGAACCGCCCTGACCACGGCAGCATCCTGTTGCCTTTCCAAACAGTTCACTCATTACAGCCCGAGAGGAGACACCCTTACTCAATGCATGAACATGATCTCTGTAGGTGCTCACTACATAATCCTCCTTCTTCAAAAGTTTGATGAATCCAGTTGACACAGCCTCTTGGCCATTGTACAAGTGAACAAAACCAAACATTTTGCCCCTATAATACATCTCAGCACACTTGTCCTCGAAGAACCTCCCTAGTATCATGTCTTCATAGAGCTCCAACCCTTCCTCTTTAGTAATAAGCTGCACTCACAGATCCAGACAAAAGCAATAATCTCAAAACACTTACTCCCAAACAAAAAATTCCAAACTTACATATATTACCAGTAGTAGCACAACACCAAAAAATTTCATTAATCTGAACTTCTGCAGCCAGTTGGACAAATAACAAACAAATCTAAACCGACATAAAATAGGACAAAAATTAACCGCAACGCAATTCCATAGATGCTTTTTTTAGTAGCTTTTCAATCAGAATTGAAGTTTCACGTAGCTAATTCACTCGTAATTGAAGTTTCACTCCAATTCTGATTGAAGAACAGCACCAAATACACTTGTAGAACTGAATCTAAGTTTTGTGCTGTAAGATATACATATATAACCACAGTGTAACGAACCACGCATCTGAAAACAGCAACCCAAATAATAAATAATTAATAAAACATTAACATTTGAATCAAGCAGCTCATAACCAAAAGCGGATCCAATTCCAGTGAACTGAATTGAATGAAAAAATTGAGATTTTCAACCCAAACAAACTGTTCAGTAACAAAGTATCGTAAAAAGAATAAACAGCAAACCCAAATAATAATTTATAAGAAAAAACATTAACATTTGAATCATCCATCTAAAAAATTAAACTGGGTCCAACTCCAATGAGCTAATTTGAGTAAAAAACGGAACTTTTTTTTACCAAACCCATGTCACAGAATCAATACCCATACAAAGAAAGCAGGGATTTTTGAATGAAGAAAGAAGGAGAAAGGGCACCAGATTGGAAGTTTGTTGGAGAAGAACAGCAGCAACAGGGGAAGAAGAACGAGGCTTGGCAGGAGCCCTGAAGCGAAGAAGCTTGCGAGTGGATCCAAGAAAAGAGGAAGAAGAAGGGTTGGCTTTGGAGTGATCGAAGGAGAAAGAGAGAGGCTTGTCATTGGATCTGGGGGTGGTGGAACTGAGAGGGAGAGGAGAGGGAGCAAACTTGGTTGCAGTGAAAGACATTTTGGTCTCCCTGCAACAAAAAGCCAAAAGGATTGGGTGTGAGGAATTGAAGCGAAAAGGAGCAGAAAAGTGGGGTTTATTATAGAAGAGAAGAGAAGTAGGAGAAACAATGTGGGAAGTGGAAGGGGCGGAGGTAACAAGGGAGTGATCCTTGGAGATAACCGTCTTTGAGGTTAGATTGAGGGACACTTGCTTTTGCCTATGTATGTTGTCTACTCCATGACTTAAGTGCAAACAAGTAATGAACACCACAAAATCCAACCAACTTTTCCTACATTCAGCCTCCTTTTTTTAATGACTTTTATGGCCATCTTCTACAAATGTCGTTTAAAGTTTTTTATTTAAATTAAAAATAATCATATATATATATATGTCAATTTTTTTATTGTATCAGTCGAAACCTGAAGAGTCATATCACTTAGTCTTAGTTACTGAGTGACTAGTCCAATACACATTTAAAGTAGTTACAATAAATAACAGTTAAGACAGTTGCAAAAACTCTCTGAAAATATAAGACACGCTTCACTAAATTTGGACAACACTTCGAGAAATCAGAGAACCTCCCTATAATAAAACTAAAATTGATATAGGATAGATTTGACTCATTACACGAGATGATTATGCAAGAAGTCTTGTCACTAAACACTATAAATAAACCCTCTACAAAAGTGTAAGACATTTTTTAATTATATCTTAATACACACTCCATATATCGAGTATTTACTTGATCGTTAGAGTACATTTTTCAGGTCAATTCCGATCGAGCAACGACAATTAAAGAATGAGATTTGAAGTAAGGAGCAAAGAAGTGACTAAACGACTAAGACATCAATAATTGTATAACCAATTCAAAGTACTATCTAGGTTCACTTTGTTTATATAAATACATGTATAAATTTATTCTATCCATAAATCTATTAGTATTATAAAAAATAATAAGTAATTAAGTTATGGATAAATTAAGAAAGGAAAATAATAATGTTAAATTGAGTAAATCTATAATTTAAAAAAAATAAAGTTGTGGTCATAAGAAAAGAAAAAACAATATCTATTAAAAATTAACTTTCAAAAAAATGTTTGATACAAGAGAGATTTTGCGTGCTGAATTCTAATAATTATGAGGTCTAAGAGTAGTTAAAATAGGTTTGATTTATTTTAATTATTTTTTAGAAATATTTATATTAGTTTTTTTGGGAATTAACGAGTAATAAAATGTTTTTTTAGAAATATTAATTATTTATCATATTAAATAAATTAAAGTAATATAAATTTTTTTACTGTAATGAAACATTTTTTCAATAAAATTTATATTTTCACCTTCTTAAGAACGATTTTGTAGAAAGTAAAAAAAAAATCAGAAAAAATGTTTTTTTTTCAAAACATATAACAAATTTTTAACACCCTCGTTCCCCTTTTTAATTATGTCCTTAACAATATAATATTTTATATTATTATTGTAAACTGTGATATTTTTTTAGATTATTTATTTACATAGTATTTATTTTAAGATAAGTTTTAATTAGTTGACAAAGGAATAGTTACGATAAATAAACATTATTGTTTTCCATAAGGATAAATAATATTAAATAAATGTTATTTTTTTAATGACAAATTACACTACTAAGAAAAAAAAATTAACGAAAGTTTATTTTTATATTATTTGAGATTAAAATCTTTATTAAATCATTTCTCTAGATAAACTATTAATAATGCAACATCTTAAGTTAAAAATTATAAAACTTAGGATTATTAATGCAACATCTTAAATTTTTTAATAAAACTAATTCTCTAGATAAACTATTAATATTTTTAAAACTATGAATTTAAAGATTTAATTATTAAAATCCTTGTATAAATGTATTGATAAAAATAAATATCATAGTTTTTAAACAATTTTTTAATAAAATAAGTTAAAGTAACATCAAACCCATTCAAAAGTTTTAGACAAGGGTTATTTTGTGTCATTCTAATAGCTATAAGAAAACCAAAAAATTGTGGGATTCTTTTTTTTCGTGGAATGCATTATTGAAAATATAAAATCATTAATTAATTTATATATTTATTTTATAATTAATAATAATAATAATATTATTATTATTATATAAATAATTATATTTAGTTTTATTATTATTATTATTATTATTTATTTTTATTATTAATATTATTAAATATTTTATACAAATAAAATTAAGAATAATTTTAACTTTTTAATGGTATTATGTAAATTTTTAATAATTATAAAATATATATTTAAGATAATATATATTTTGACTTGATAGATATAATCAATTATAAAAACTAAAAGTAATATATAATAATTTATTTATTTATATTATTATAAATTAATTTTAACTAAATAAAATCATAATCATTTTATAATTAATTAATAATTTTAATTTTTCATTATTATTATTATTTAGTTATATTTATTCTTTATAATTATTTTAATTATTTATTATAATTGTTATTTCATAAGTTTATTATTTATTATAATTATTATTTTATATATTTATTATTATTTTTATTATTATTATTTTATTATAATATAAATATTAATAAATTAATAATATGAATATAAACGTATATATAATAAAATATACATTCATAATCTTATAAATATATATATTTTATTATATATAACTGGAGTTTTTTCGTAAATCTTCCATGTATAAAAAAAAGTTGTCAAGATTTTTTTTCTCTAAACATTCTTCGCTCTCAACATATAGAAAGGAAATATTGAAAAAAAAAATACTTTTAACAACTATGCATTTAAATATATTAATTTACAGCTATAATTTAATTAATGTAATTTTAAAATTATTTCATTTTAATAAAATATATTTTGTAATTATAATTTAGTGCAAAATTATCAGTATACTAATATTAACAAATTGATTCATATTACAGTTGTGAAAAAACCGAATAATAAATAAAAAGAAAATTTGAAGAAATTGAAGATGATGTGAACCTCATTTACATAGCCACCTGGCAAAGCATGTATGGATATAATCAAAAGTCCTTTTCATCATCTTCAAGAATACATGTCCCTTCTTCTAATCCTCAACCTGTCTACACATTTATCACTACTTTTCTATCTTTCTTTCCTTTTTCTCCAATGTGTATGGATTTATCTTTTTGAAACTTTTCTTAAATGACGTGTTGATGTTGATATTTGTATTAGATATCGACACTCAAATGACATATGTAGGACACGTATTTGTGAAGTGTTTAATTCAAAAAGTATTTGTTAAATTTCTGACAATTATAGTATGATTCTAACACAATTTTAAAAATAAAAAATACATTAATTTTTTTAAAATTCAAAATTTATTGTATAAATTGTTATTATGACTATAAAAATAAGAAACAAATCATTATCAATCCGTCATAAAAAAAACATCTTTATGTTCCAAAAAATAATCTGGAACATATTTAGGCACATAAATCTTTATTGTCAATTTATATAATTTATAATTATCTAATATATAGATTTGTGTCTATGTGTCTTACATTTTAGACATTTTATGTATCTTCGTATCCGTGTTCGTGTCGTATCAGTGTCAGGATCTCTGATAGATAGGTATGGATGGTTAAAATTGATTTTCTTTATAACAATAAAAATAATGGTTACTGAAATTAAAATAAAATGTCATACAATGTTTTAATTTAATAGTTATCTGTTTATAGTATAAAGCAAATACCCGTAAACAGATGTTAATAATCCTTCACAATTTTTATTACGAATTAGAATTGCAAGGATTTTTTTTATAAAAAAATAGATTTTAAATATTTTAACCAAAAATTAAATATGATTCTAAGTTCATTCTTATTTAGGTTAATGTTTTGTAATTTTCAATTTAGATTGCGCTTTTTCTTTTAGATTTTATAAATTTAAGGGAATATAGTATTTGTATTAAAATTGTGTAAGTAAAATTTAACCACTTTTATTATTTTTGTAGTTTTATCATCAATAAGAAAACTTTATAATTTTGAGGAAGAACGAGTTTTGACTTAAATAATAGAAGAAGTACAAGAAATATTAAAGATTAAATAAAGTGACTTAATTAAGAAACAATAATTGTAAACTAGTTACAAAAAAAATTGGCAATGTAAAAGAGATTAAATTATCAAACAATAAAATGATTTGAAAATAAATGAACAAAAGAGTAAACAAGATCTAAGTTTAATAAAGTATAATAATGTAAAAATAACTAAAAAGGAAAGTAAAGTGTATAAAAAAATGAAAACATTAACACAATAAAAATAAACAAGAATGTATATGTATAGTTATTGTTTTTTCATTACTTATGATTGTAGCGTAACAGAACAAAAGTTTACTATATTTGTGTAATATATTTTTGTCATTGAAAACCATTTTGAATGTTTTTGTTTATTTTTTTATTTTCTATTTTTATAAATTGTAACGTATAAATTATGTATTATTATTTTAATTCTAAATACTTAGATCTTGATAACTGTTTTGGAAAGATCGTCTTTATTAATTTTATCAATGATTTTATTGATTACTTTAATTTTGATAGAAGATGTTGAATTAATTAATTTAGGTTAAACAGCTTTTTTTTTATCTAAGTATTAAGATGGTTTTTTCTCAATTTTTTCTATCGTTTTAAATAATTTCAATATCATTTCATTTATTTTGAGACTGAATTAATGTAATTACTTTTCTGAAATTCTTATTAACATAATTACTGTACTGATACATGATATTGTTGGTTATTTATCAACATAAAAGAAATTATATTCCCATTATTCCCTCTTTGATAACTATTCCGATCAATAGTTCCTTTCATTGATTTTTTCTTTGTAAAAATATTAACTTCCCTCGTTTTGATTTCCTATAATTTTAGTATTTTATAAATAAGGTTAATAAAATATGCAAAAATATACTTATTATTTGGTGGGAATGAATAAACCATTAATAAAATAAGAAATTTTACTTCTTTTATGAAAATGAGTTTTTTTTTAAAAATTAAATTGTATTATATCCATATGAAAGTGTTAAACTATGTAATGAGGTAAGACACTAAGGCTATATTTGGATTGAAGAATGGAAATATGAGGATTTGAGGGGTGAATGTATGAGGATTTCAGAGAAAAGTGGGAAAAAAGTGAATGTGCTTGAATTGCGGTATGTTAGAGTGAATTTGTGAAAAAAAATTATTAAAGTCTGTAAATAATGTGATGGTTGTGAAAATATTTTTTTATTTTTGTTTAAAAGGATAAAATGTAAGATTAAAAATTGACCATTATATTTAAAAAATAGAATAATAAAATATTATGTATTTTTGCCTAAATTTGGAGGAATTAAAATTATTAGTAGTAAAATCCAATATAGTTGATTTTTTTTTATCAGCTCCAATATAGTTGAATAATTAATTTTGGAAAAAAAATACAAATTACTTGTAAAATAATTTACATGTAAAATTTTGAATATATGTAAAAATTATATTTTTTTATATAAAAATAATTTAAATATTCATAAATTTAAAAATTTTAATTAGAAAATCATTTTGTACTAAATGTAAATAGTATTATTATATTTATAATAATAATATTTATTATATAATTTATTTATTATAAATACCTATATAATTTTGTATTAAAATATTATTTTATTATTAATTATTATTATTTTATTTCATTAAAATATTTGTGTTAGTTAAATTTATTTAATAACTAATATTTATAATAAAGTCTACTTTTTATTATTGAAAAATATATAAAAAAATGAAATCCTAAAATAAAAAATAGTGCAAATTTTTTTAAAAAAAATACTTTCTCTTTAGTGTTCTCTTCATTTCAAAAGGAGAAAAAAAATTTCTTCACATTGATATTCTCTTCACAAAATCATTAATCTAAATAAATGATATATCCTCCTATCTTTATGTGTGAACATATTTCTATAAAAACAAATATCCTCTAAAATAAACAAGTAGTGTATGAACTTGTCATCTTACTAAAGGATGAACAATAAATTTTATTTGTCTCCTAATAAAACAAACAAATGCAGATACTAACTCTTGAAATTGTTTACACTTTAAAATAATATAACCAAAATTAGTGTAATCATAACTACTTTTTTAAGTATTAAAAAGATAGTTTGACCATTAATCTTCATGATAAGACATCGGAGTCCCTTAATTTTCAAAAACTATAAAGTAATAAAATCACCACTTATCCCTTTTTCCCTATTTGAAAATATTTGTTTCCTCAAAACAAAAGCAATAATAAATTGAGTATATGATCACTAAAACTTATGCTTCTTGACTTAACATTAAACAAGAATTATTCTATTTTTGTGCGCCTTTCCCGAAAATTGGTAGCATTAGAAGATGGAAATTGCAGTTGGGTTATGAAGAACCACCGAAGAATTTTTTGGCATATGTCTTTGGGTGCTTCAGTTGTTAATGTGATCTACCAGCCAAAACATTCAAAGCTGCAATGGAGCTTCCAAAGTTTTTTGTGTTAATTCTTAAGAACTCGTCATTGTCTTCTCCATTGTATTCAAGCATGTTTCTAGTTCTTTTATGGTCAACGTGGCTAAACTGGTATCAAATTAAACAAAATTCAATATTACCAACAACACTCATCTCAATAAAGAAATGTTGAAAAGGAACAAATTCAAAACTACTGTATATTCCTCAACGACAAAAACAATTAAATAATCTCAATATAACAGTTTTTTTCTCTATATAAAGAAACTCCTTATTTTAACTATAAGTGTTTACGTGATAACGATACTCAGCCAGAAATGCACTTGCTACATTGGATGGACCAGTAAGTAGTGAAAATGTCTCCCCCTTGCTTGTATTAGAAACATTACGCCCTAGCTGTTTGATTTAATTTCTTTTTTTCCGTTTTTAGCGAAGGATGTTGGTGGGTGCGAAATGAGGGTTTGATTTTCAATTGGGGTGAATTCTAAAAGGAGATTGTACCGTCTTGGAATTTATCGGACACATACCGATCAAAGTCTAAGTATTTCGCTCTAAATCGCGAGAAAGTCGAGCATGTCAACCTCTTCTACCTTGACAGCTCAAGGTTTAAGTCGAGTACGTTGTTTTAGGACTATTAATGATGAGAATCAAATAAAGAAGGCTTTTATTAATGAAGGGAGAGGTCATTCACCTACACATTTGAAGTTCTTCCTTCTAGTCTTTTCAAAATTAAAAAGAAGACATAAAATAAAGAGAGGATCAAGCCATAAAGCCAAAGAAGTCTACAAGCTTTCAAGAATAGGCTTCATTTAAATATCTCTCTTTATAGTTTCTTTTATAAATTTGTAAATAATATAGAATGTTTAAATACATAGTTTTTAGGAAAGGTGCTTAGAGGGAAACCTTAGATACCTCTTTTGTAAAAGCATCTTTAGGCATTAGTTTAGAATTTTCTAGAAGGTGACTCTTCATGCTTCACTTTAGGTGCTAGAAGTGAGTAGCATGCAAGGGACTTTTGGTTAGCTTGTTTTGTAAGCTTCATGACCAGCCCTTGCTCCTATAAAAGGAGGGCTTAGGTCATTCACAATTCAGATTTGAATTTTATCTAAAGAAACTATACTCAAAATTGGAGTGAGCATTTGGAGAGCTTTGAGCTTCTTTTCTAGTCTTATCTTGAAGGACCATGGTTTCCTCAAGTGGCGGCTTCCACACTCATCTAGGAGCATCCATTCTTCTAGTGGCGTGATCATCCAACCATTCCTCCATCTTCATGAGCATTCTCTTCTCCTTCCTTTCTTCTTCTTCAATTTGTTCTTATTGCCTTGAGTTTTGAGTTGTTTTTGTTTCGGTTCCTTTAATTTTCCAGCACCTATTTTCTGTTTAGTTTTTAAATTCTGTTCGGTTCTTTTGTTTTGAAGTTCAATTCTGTTCGGTTTGTTCTTTTCCTTCTCCTTTGTTGATTCAATTTGACAATATTTGGTTCATCCAAATGAGTTTGGGATTTGGTACTTGTTTTGGTGAGTTCTTGATCTTAGAACTATGATCCAACTTCTAAGAAAGTGCCTCTACATTTTCCAGCTCAAGGTGATTCCTCAAAGTGTCAAGAATCTTGTTCTATGTGGCTATTGGAATCACATCATGTGGTATCATGAGTCTTAGGTTTGTTCTTGTTTAATTTTGAGTTGTGTTGCACTTTAAATTCAAGAGCTCTATCTTCTTGTTGTTTCTTTTCTGTTTTTAGGATTATAATTGAGTATTCTTGCTGTTTTCTTAATTTGTGCATACCAAGTGTTTGTGTTTTTTCCTTTTTGAATCTATACAAGTTTTGTCATAGTCATGTTTTTCCAAGAATGTCATCACTTCTTGTAGTACTTTTATTGCATTTTTTGTTTCTTGCTTTGGTGTAATACAGTTTTCTGCATTTGTATCTTGATCCTTTGTGCATTTTCTGTTTTAGAATTGAGTTCATACTTGTATTTTAGACCTATACAAGTTCCTATACATCATTTTCCATTATGTCTTTGCTAGTTCTTAATTCTGTTTTTCATTCCTGTTAGGATTCCTCTGTTTTCTGAAAACGTGCTTACTGTTTTTCCTTATTGCAATTGATTTACTCACTGAAAAATTCTGAAATTCTGGATTTGTGTTCTTCAAAGTGTTATAAAAGCATAGAAAAAAGAAGTACTCAAAAATTCAAAGTACACAAAAAAT
Organism: Phaseolus vulgaris; assembly: GCF_000499845.2. Lineage (NCBI taxonomy): Eukaryota > Viridiplantae > Streptophyta > Magnoliopsida > Fabales > Fabaceae > Phaseolus > Phaseolus vulgaris. The sequence continues at coordinate 39,989,285 of NC_023750.2, forward strand.
GATAAATAAAATACAAAAAGTGTACAATTCTGCCGAAAAAAATACGGTAATCTGGCAGCGATTTTGAAAAATTTATCTCAATTAATTGGCTTACTGTTTTTAAGTAATACCAGTGCCATTATTGAGTTAACATCTTGAAGTTTCTGTGGTTTAAATTTCATAATCCAGTTCGCTCTATATCATTCCAGTTAAATCAGTGAACATCAAGCACAGTTTGCATAAAAAATATTTTCCAGTAGCTTGTTTTTGTTTTCTTCATCTACTCTAGTGCTTTTCTTTAGGTATTCTTTTGTGTGCCTACTTTTTCATTGAGTTCCTTATTTTCTTGCTTGTCTTTTATTCATTAATCTTTGAGTTTGTCATACATCTAGTTTTCCTTTTGTTATAGCCTTTCATTGCTTATACCTTTTCTTGTTTGTCTTTATTGTTTTATTGGTTTTGTTGTGGTTGGCTTTGAGATTGGTGTGCCTTGCTTTGACATCTTTCATTTGAGGATTCCAAGACCTCAAGATCAGATTGGTGCAGGGACATTATTTCTTTGAGAGTGACTTCTTGTCAAGCCAAATTCACTTCGGCAGTTTGCTACCAAATTACTTTTTGCTAACTTTGTTTTCTTAACTTTGTTTGCTGTTTTGTTGTTTGCTGTTTTCTTTTATACATGGCTTCATATTACAGCAGTGGTTCTTCCAAACAGCTTTCTTCTAGCAAAGCTGCTGCTCTTGATGAATTAAAAAAGGCAAAACGAACCATTAATCTCAATGATGAAGCTATAAGAAAGTTGGAGGAAAGATTACAAAGACTTGAAATGAAGCAAGCTAGGTCTTCTCATTCTATTCATGGAGAGCATCATCATCATAGACCTTCATCAAGAGGCTCTTCCAATGATCATGGACGTGAAGAAGATCATAGAAGAAGGAGACCTCAACCCAACTTTCATGGATTTAGACCATCTCATGCTCATGAAGATAAACGTGAAGATGGCTACTACCGAAATGCAAAGGCTAGGCTACCTTCGGTCCAGCTTCCTTGTTTCAATGGCTCTAGTGATCCTAATGTATATTTAGATTGGGAGGCTAAGTGTGAACAAATATTTGAGACCCATAAGATCCTTGATGAGCACAAATATAAGCTAGCCACCTTAGAATTTAGTGATTATGCCAAAGAATGGTGGCGTACAATTGTAATGGACATTATGTATCGCAAGAAACCTCCCGTGGTTTCTTGGAATACTTTGAAAGAGTATATGCGCGCGAGGTTTATTCCTCATTCTAGGAAGGAACACTTGTTGAAGTTCCAAAGGCTTCCTCAAGGACATAGGATGGTAGATGAATACTTTAAAGATTTTGAAACCACTTTGACTAAAATGAATATGCATGCTAATGAAAAGTCAAAGATAAAATGGTTTGTCCGTGGTTTAAGAAGAGATATTAGAGAATTTATAGAATTAAATGAGTACTCTTCTTTGAAGCAAGTGCTTCGCATAGCCATCAAGATGGAATTATATCTTTTGAAAACCACGTCTACAAAACAAGTTTCTACTACAAATTCTTCTACTCCTAAGTCACCTACCAAAACTTCCAATATAAAATGTTTTAAATGTTTAGGTTTTGGGCACATAGCTCTTCATTGTCCACAAAAAACCTTAATGACAAACAAGGTAAAACAAGACCTACCTCACCCACCTCCCTCACGTAAAAATGAAAAAGACAAAGAAAGCCAAGTTGACATGAGTCTTATCCTTTCACCTCCAAGGTGTTTTCCTTCCTTATCTTTTTCATTACCCAAGGTTTCTATTTCAACACCATCTTGGTTAAAAAGTGTTAGGGATGATTTCATACCTCCTAATGGTTTTCACCACTTAAGAGGCCTTTTTCCAAAAGATATCATCATTCCCAAACAAATTTTTCCAACTTGGTCGATTTATAGAACCTCCTTTTCTGAAATCCCATTGTTTACAAAAACTAAGTCATGTTTGCCTTTTTCTTCTACTTTTACTTGTAAAACTAAACTGACTTTGTTATATGCAGGGATTCAGAATTCGTGGACGAATTCTCTCCAACTCGAGGAGTATGATGAGAATCAAATAAAGAAGGCTTTTATTAATGAAGGGAGAGGTCATTCACCTACACATTTGAAGTTCTTCCTTCTAGTCTTTTCAAAATTAAAAAGAAGACATAAAATAAAGAGAGGATCAAGCCATAAAGCCAAAGAAGTCTACAAGCTTTCAAGAATAGGCTTCATTTAAATATCTCTCTTTATAGTTTCTTTTATAAATTTGTAAATAATATAGAATGTTTAAATACATAGTTTTTAGGAAAGGTGCTTAGAGGGAAACCTTAGATACCTCTTTTGTAAAAGCATCTTTAGGCATTAGTTTAGAATTTTCTAGAAGGTGACTCTTCATGCTTCACTTTAGGTGCTAGAAGTGAGTAGCATGCAAGGGACTTTTGGTTAGCTTGTTTTGTAAGCTTCATGACCAGCCCTTGCTCCTATAAAAGGAGGGCTTAGGTCATTCACAATTCAGATTTGAATTTTATCTAAAGAAACTATACTCAAAATTGGAGTGAGCATTTGGAGAGCTTTGAGCTTCTTTTCTAGTCTTATCTTGAAGGACCATGGTTTCCTCAAGTGGCGGCTTCCACACTCATCTAGGAGCATCCATTCTTCTAGTGGCGTGATCATCCAACCATTCCTCCATCTTCATGAGCATTCTCTTCTCCTTCCTTTCTTCTTCTTCAATTTGTTCTTATTGCCTTGAGTTTTGAGTTGTTTTTGTTTCGGTTCCTTTAATTTTCCAGCACCTATTTTCTGTTTAGTTTTTAAATTCTGTTCGGTTCTTTTGTTTTGAAGTTCAATTCTGTTCGGTTTGTTCTTTTCCTTCTCCTTTGTTGATTCAATTTGACAATATTTGGTTCATCCAAATGAGTTTGGGATTTGGTACTTGTTTTGGTGAGTTCTTGATCTTAGAACTATGATCCAACTTCTAAGAAAGTGCCTCTACATTTTCCAGCTCAAGGTGATTCCTCAAAGTGTCAAGAATCTTGTTCTATGTGGCTATTGGAATCACATCAATTAAGAACTAGATTTAGTAGATCGACTCATCAGGTAATCCGATGAAGTCGACCAAACATGTCTACCTCCTCCATTTTGGTAGCTTGAGGTCTAGGCGAGCATGCCGACCTCCTCCATTCTGGTAGCTCATGGTCTAAGCTGAGCACGTCATTTCGGGACCGCTAGGAATTAGGTCGAGTAGACTGACCCATCAAGTAGCCTAATGAAGCCAACAGAACAGGTCCAAAATGCAGTAAAGTGAGCCTATATCCAATTCGATGATCTTGTTAAAATAATGTTAGAAATAAGTAATCTCGTCACAACGTAATTAATGTGTTTTTAATGCACGAGGAACCCACCTCCTCAAACACTCTAATTCTCTTACACAATATCCCTTATTATATCACTTAAATGCTCTGATTCTCTTGCGTAATATTCCTTGTTATATCCCTTAAATGATCTGATTTTATTTGCGCAATATCCCTTATTATATCACATAAATGCTATGATTATATTACAAAATACTTCGATTTGTATACATGATATTCATATTTTATGAAAGGATCTAATATGGCACATTAAAACATGAAGAAACCAAGGTCAAAGATCCAAGCCACTAGAATTATTTCTCCTTTTGACCACAGCATGGAAAAAAACAGTATTTCGATCTCCATCCTTAAACCATGACATCTTAGTCCTTTCTTTCCAAAAACAAATATTGACAATGAAGAGCATGATCAAGCTCCTCCTTAGCAATCTTTTCTTGACAGAGAAGTCCATCACTATCAGACAAACTAGCAGTCTCTAAGTTTTTTTGAATACCAAGAAGGATACCCTGCTAAAGAAGAACTGCATCGTAAACATTACCAAAAGAATTTTTATTCCAGTCTCGAAGCTCAAGTTTCAACCTTTTTAACTTATGTTGCAAGATAAACATAGGACAACCAACAACCTTATTAGCCTAAGAATCATGAATAAGCTTCAGGCACGAAGTGTCCTAAAGCCACACATCGAAAAGAAACGAAAATTGATAACCTTCCGCAAAGAATTACTAGCAAGAATAGAGGAATGATCAGAACAATTTTTAACAAGAGCCTGATAAGTACAAGAATCACATTCATCCAGACACACTCCATTACATAAAACCCTATCAAATCTTCTATGTATTCTATGCAACCCTCTCCTTCCATTACATAAATCATAATGTGCATTAAAAGTCTTACATAGATTGGTTTTATCATCAATCAAAATTAAGGATAGAGAAATGATAAGAGTAATGGGTCATATGTCGATTAATCAAGACATTTCTTTTAATGTACCACCCTTATCTTTAATATTTTATTAAATCACAATTAGGTCTAAGACCCAAAATCTATTTCACATTAGTTACATTATATAATTAATTTACATTATATAATTTTCTAATAGAACATTGAGGCTTTGTTTGGATCAAGGAGATGTTAAAAAATGTAAGACAAACAATGTCACCTTTTAAAATATTCTAATAGTAATATTAAAGTCAAGTTTATCTTGATGATCGATTGAGATGAAGGCAAATATGAGTGTTAAAAGATAATTTAAGAATCCAAATATGAGTTAAAAAGTCTTACCTTAATTACAAATAAAATAGTTAGATAATATATAAAGAAGAATACTTAGAAAACTATTACATTAATATTTTAGGTTAGATGTAATATCCTCATCTTATATTAATTGTTTATGACTTATTAATACTGAATACCTCTTATATATCTCACTTGAAACATCCTAATGGAAGATTAATTTATTACAATGCTAGTAAAATAGTAACAAATGAATCTCGTATAAATTAATCTTGAATAAGAACCCCATGATGTCACTTCGATTATAATTGTGACTTTTATTAACCATCCTTTTAACACATTCACACAAAAAAAGTTATTACAAAACTAATTAAAGGATCCATAAAAAAGAATTATATTAATCACCCAGTACTTATAATAGTAGAAACAAAATATTTTTGATATCAATCAACCAATACTTTTGTAATTTTTAAGTCCACAAAAGCTATTTCACTCAATATTTTAGTTTATGTCACTCTTTCTCATCTCTCAATAATGTCCTTATTTTATTTTACCATAAGAAAGGAAATAAGTGTTTTCATTTTATTTTATTTTTCTTATTCTTTCATTTCCTAAATTCTTAACATTTTAGTTTTTGAATTTTATTTTCACTAGCTATCAAATTGTTGTTAGATACTCACTTATATATAGTACACACGAGATGTATATGTTTTAACTGTGACAAAAAATATTACAGACTACATTATTTACAAATAAACTAATTTATAGTACATAAATAAGAATAATTCATATCTTACCAAACTCAGTTTTGTAAAAAAGAATTAAACCTAAAGTTACTTCTCAACAATTTTATCTTTTCACGTATTTTTTCTTAAATTTATTTTTACTTAAATTAGAATACTTTTACTAAAATGAAAATAAAATAAAATGAGAATGGATAACGTATCAGACCGACTGGACTTACAAACAAAAAGGAAGGCATGAAAAAACAAATAGATTAAATCTGGGTGACTCCACGTGTCAGTGTTTCGACCACAAGATCAGAGTATTGTAAAATAATACCAGCTATTACTGTACAGCAAAATATCGGCCCTAAGAGAAGACATAAGGATGACAAGTGTCCATTAGGTGGACCCCACGTGTGGCTGAATATCACCTCAAGCGCTTCATATTAAAGTAATGGATGGCGGACACTGCGCCACGTCATCATGGAGCAGCGATCCACCTTTTGATGATCTACCGAGAGAGATGGAGATTTTGGTGGGAAGATATTTTTGACGATTTTCGCGGTTGTGGGAGAAAGCTGGTCACCAGTGAATCAGAATCGGAAGCAACTAAAGAAGAAGAAGAAGGGTTTATTATTATTATTATTGTTATTGTTGCTCCTGAAGACGACGACTGTGACGAGATCAATTTCACTTACTCTGTTTTCTTCTTCTTCCTCGTCGTAACCGATTAGGGTTTTTCTCTTTGGTCGTGGAATGAGCATGCTGTTGTTCGAGAATGGCTGAGTTGAGTGGTACGATGCAAGAGCACGGGACGGACAACAATAATCGCTCTGCAGAAGTGGTTCTGTGGGAGAGGTTTCTACCGCGGATGGTGCTTAGAGTGCTGCTTGTGGAAGCTGATCATTCCACTCGACAAATCATCGCCGCGCTTCTTCGCAAATGCAGTTACACAGGTTTTGTTTCTTCTTCTTAATTCGGAAGAACTTGTTGTCGATTTCCCTGTTTGTGTCGTTTTCTTCTGGATGATGTTTGTGGCATTATATTAGTTGCCTTTCGTTTGCGAAAATTTTACTTCTGTTCTACCGTTTTGATTATGGTCTATGGAATTAGGTTACGTGTATAACAGCGGTGGTATCCAGAGAATACTTTTATTTAATTTTCCACCTGTTGGATCCGGGCAACGTCATATATACGTTGGTCAATGTGTTGCTGTTTTTTTTTCCTCAGAATTTGTAATAAGCTTTTGCAGTCATGATGAATTATGACCTGAGTGCATAAAAAATGAGAATCTCTGTTTTCATTCATATATAGACTTATTCGTCGTTATGTTTAGAGTGTTTTGTTATAAAAGAAAACGCAATAAACGTGATTACCTTGACCAAAGTTTTAAAAAAAGGCCACAACCCTGTGCAAGTTCACGAGTGTACATGGCCACAACAGTAGAAGCATCGGCAATTTTCCGCAGTATCAATAAACACGATGAAACTGCAACTGTAACCGCAATTTAAAATCTTGACTCCCACTGTAATTTTTTTTTTAGTAGAAGTAAATTTGTTTATCAAGGGGTATAGGTCTGTCGGTTAAAGCAGTGTAGTAAGTGAGTTGTTATAAATTCTTGGTACCCAGTTTGTCTCCATCCTTTGAACAAAAAATGAATAATCCAATTTTTTTCATTTCAATCCGTTTCGTTTCAAATAATGTATTTATTTACATTGTATATTTGGGAGATACATTTGTAAGGAAAGTCTGGTAACGTTTATTGTGTAATACATATACATACATATAATACATATACATACATATAATACATATACATATATGCATACATGTAATACATACATGTAATATATACACACATATATATGTGTATATATATATATATATATATATATATATATTTGGTTTGAATATCAAACAATTTATTTTTTCAAGAAACTGATAATGGAAAACATTATTGACGATCCAATTTCAGCATGACATTATTGTTTTCGTGCTTTATAACTTAATGATAATTTTCTTTTCCATGTAGTTATCGCGGTTCCAGACGGATTAAAGGCATGGGAATTGTTGAAGAAGAAGGCGTCTGAGCTAGATCTTATAATAACTGAAGTGGATCTGCCAGCAATATCTGGATTTGCACTTCTTTCTTTAATCATGGGGCATGAAATTTGTAAAAACATTCCTGTCATAAGTATGTTGTCATTTTACTTTGTATTTGTATTTTTAGTCTCAATGTTAGACAGAAATGGCTAATGGGCTCAGGTTTATTCTCATCGCTGTGCAGTGATGTCTTCTCATGATTCTGTAAGCATGGTGTTGAAATGCATGCTAAAAGGGGCAGTTGATTTTCTTATAAAACCTATTCGGAGGAATGAACTCGTGAACTTGTGGCAACATGTATGGAGAAGGCACGCTGTATGGCATATTTTTCAATCTTTTTATAGAGATTTTTTGTATTATTTTCTTCTTTTATAATTGCTTGCTCTTTTAGCATATATTTACTTGTTCCTTTTTTCTTTCCTCTCTCTGCCGTATACTATTTATTCAGAGTAGCGCTCCTACTCAAAATACAACTTTTTCACCAACAAATCTTAAAACTGCCTCCGAGGATAACTCTGCAAGCAATAAATCCAGTGGTTCTGTGGCTTCCTCTAAGAAAAACAACGAATGCAGTGAGAGAGTAAGTGAGACTCAAGTAAGTTTCGCTGCCTCAATTTTGCCAAATTTGTCTTCTAATGTGATTCTTACATATGTCAATTTTCTTAGAGTTTGGTTTGTTGAGTGTGAAGTGATTGACTTTTAATTTAATTATATTTTATATCTGAAATTCTTTCTACAATTTTCACTCTGCATGGATTGAGTGACATATAAAGACATGCAACCTAAAACTATTGCACAATTCATTTACAAAACCACTTCGCTTGAAGAAAATATCCTTTCTAGATTAGTTTTGCTTCTGAAATTTCACATAGAAAATATCTTGTCGAGCACTTGTACCTTGCCAATTTTGGAAGTTTATAGTACATACGTGGAAACTATGCAGGACATGCCCCAGCTGAAAAATTCTAAACAGAAGAAAATTGATTTGGTGAAGCATGAAAAGTTTGCCAGATTTGAAAGTGAATCAGCGAAGATTAATAATGAAACAAGAGGTATACGAATTTTGTTTAACACTTGGATAAGAATATGTTTTTATCTTGTTTTAATGTATTGACTGTTGTGTTATCCGTTAAAACATTTAATACAGATAAATCAATTACAATTGTATCAGACACTGCAAGGTGCGACAAAACTTTTGAATCGACGGATCTAAGGCTAGAACAAGACCATTGCTGTGCTGATACTGAAATTGAGGTTGAAATCTTAAAATATGATTTAGGCATAGGAGATTCTAATATTAGTACTGAGTTGCATGAATGGAGTGATGAACGGGTGAAACCAATTAAAGGAGCTATTGACTTGATTGCTACATTTGGAAATCTTCCAAAGCACCCTGATGAAAACTGTAATCTCAATGGTGGTAATACAACCATGTTTGATGGTGTTACGCAATTGGAACTTTCTTTAAGAAGTGATTTTCCTGGAAGCTCATGTAAACAAGCAAGCGAAGCAACTGAGGAATCTCAAAGATTGAACCATTCACACAACTCTGCATTTTCTTGGTGAGTTCTGTGTTTTCTTGTGACTTTTTTAGTTCTTTAAATGATATCTACCAATACCAGATTCTGTAAAATCTTTCCAAAATCTTTCTACCCTAAGAAACTAATTTTGATCAGTGGAAGGAAGTTCTTTGTGGAGTTCTGTTATATTATTTCTCTCATGTTCTTTCATGTATTTTGTCAGTTTTGGTTATGCTGTTCTATATTAACATTAGTGAAAACTGAACAAATGGTGATTTGGAGTGAAACATAATTTTGAGAGCCTATAATCTATTATAATCTCATGGAAGGATCCAATTCATGGTAAAATCAAATCATCTCTTTCTTAAACTATACAGGTTGGTCCCTCTTTTGTTAAATATGAAACTTCTGCACCTTATGGTTCCCCCAACTCCCTGCAGCCAAAATTAAAGGCTACGTTTAAGCTTTCATCCTTGGATGATGAGACATCAGTACCCAGTTTTTCATTCTAAATTATCTTTCCTAGTGATCCTCTAAAAAAATCAACTGGCATTTCTTAGCGATTACACAAGTTTTCTGACTGTGGGTGACAATTTCTATATGCAGGTATAGTAATAGTAAATTGGTGCACCCTCTTTTTCAAACACCATCAATTACATCAACTGAAGTAAACAACCCCAGTTGGGATTCTCACGAATCCCATAAATTGTCTCGAACTACTTCTGGAAATTGTTGTCAGTATGGTGGCTCAAATAAAAACCTGGAGAATATGATCAGTACAGTTATTGATCAGTATGGACAAGTTAAGCCAAATTTATCAAACAGTCAATGTGGAATGTTACCTGTTTCAGGGGTTATTTCGGATCTTAAGTCCAAGGGACATGGTAATGTTCTCACTTCTGTGTTCTCCGCACCATGCGGTACTCATCCTGTGTGGAGTTCGAAACCAGTCTGCCAGAACGAGAGTTCTTCCTTTCCCATAAGTACCTCCTCCCAGTCCAATCCGGAAAGTCACAACTCTGACCAATATCATGACTGTTCCAATATTGCTCCTTGTCTTAATCAAAATGTAAAGGAAGACACTGATTTGGATCAGGCAAGGCATGATTCTCCTGCTGCTGATCAGAGTACTGGTAACAGTTTATGCCATGATACTTCATATCATGTCAATAGTAGTGCTTATGGAAGCATGGACAGTGGAAATGATGGGCATGCTACTTCAGCTATAGTATCCAAGAACAACCCAGAAGGTTTCAGTGATAGTGTTTGTCATAATTATGATGGGTCTCGAGCCACATATTCTCATCGCACTAGTCAAAGAGAAGCAGCTCTAACCAAGTTTCGACTGAAGCGGAAAGAGCGATGCTTCGAGAAAAAGGTATTACAACCTCCACTGATATTGTTAGTAAAATGCTACTTTACTTTGAAAGTATTTATGGTAAATTTATTTCTATGGCTATAGTTAGGTTGGAAACTCCTGTACTATCTTCTGCTGATGAACTTACTGATAAGAACTCTTAATTTCTTGTAAAGGTTCGATATCAAAGCCGGAAGAGACTGGCAGAACAGCGGCCTCGGGTCAAAGGGCAGTTTGTACGCCAAGTACACAATGATCATCCAGTTGCTGATGCTGGTGGTGATTCATAAAGTTGTTTTTTTTTTGTTTTTTTTATTTATTTAGGTTGCCTGTAGTATTAAATTGCAGCTGACTGTAACACTGATTGCGTCAACAAGGATTAGCTGTAGGTTGGTGTGCGTGTGTGTGTGTTGGTGAAATCTGTTTATCTTGAAGCATTAGGCAAAGTAAGAGTAGGCCAGTTGGGAGATAGCTAAAGGGCAGTATTTATTCTTAAGGTGTTTCCTCCTGACTTTATATTTGGACTGCCACTTGCAAATTTAGGATTTTGTAATATTTAGTGGGATCGATTTTGGTTTTACCTGTGTATATGAATTCTTGGTTAAATACTAATATAGGTCTGTAATTACATAGTTTGTTTCAGTTTGAAAAAATTTCCCTCGAGAACCTCTGGTTCTGCAGTTGAATGATCTTTCTTTGCATTCGATTATTGAACATTGTTTTAAACTCACATGGTGCAGTTGCCCATCTATTTCAATTCGCAACCATTACTGACGTTAATTTTCACTCTACTCCATACATAGGTATAAGTGTGAAAGGTAAGATTGCATACCTGTAAGTCTCCGTGCCACTTGGAAGGTGGTGGTAACCTGGGAGAGTATATAAATTATGGCTTTAATACTGTACGGTTCCCTTGCATGTACATGTTCTACAGTTTTCTTTTTCGTCTATCTTTCAAGTTTCCTCGTCTCTAATGAGAGAGATTGGAACGCAGTTGATCGGAAAAGCTGAATGTTAATGGAAAGCACTTTCATAGCTATTGGCTGCGGCTGTGGATACATTGATATTGAAGAGTGGTCCTTGATGAAACCAGCACATGGACTTGCACAGCAAAAGCATCAATAATGTGCATTTGTGGGACACACCATAATGTCTAGGATGATGTGGGACTGGAAGAGGCAATGATCCAAACTCTGATTAGGAACGAATTAACAAGTAAAACATTGAACTGAAGACACGTTAGCAGTAATGGGCACATCATGCAGAAGCGTGACAATTTAATCTTGTCCATACATTTGTAAAAGGGTTAAGATCGAGTCACATCACCTTCTTCGGCTATTCTTTCTTGGGTAATTACTATGAACCGATTTTGATTTGGACGTGAAATGATAAAAGTATCTTTAGATAAAATAGAGTGCAAATCAAAATAATCTTGAAATCTCTTTTCTGAAAAATGTTTTTGGATTTGAATTTTAGAATACTTACTATGAAATCTAAATATGTTTTTCGATTTGGATTTACAGAATACTTACTATCAAATCTCTTTTCTAAAATACGTTTCTTGGCTTTATTTTCCGGAAATTTTTGGATAGAGATTATTTTTTCATTTTGGAATTGCTTTTTCTGAAATGCAATTTTGATTTTCGAACTTTATTTTAAAATTTTATATTTGGAACACAATCATTTATTTTGGATAATGTATTTTCTTAATTCTAGATTTTCATTTCGGAATGAAAGCTAGTTGAAATTTATAAATGTATTGGGTGCATGTTAAAGAAACCCGGGTGTAGGAAGAATTTTCCTCTTTCTTATTCTTATCATTGCCCGCTTCAGACCTAATTCTCTTAATATTTTTGTAAAAAAAATCAGGAGCGTTCGGTAGAACTGAATTTTGACTGTTTCTTTCTGCACCTCCATATATTATTCTCTCACCTCCATAAATTTTTGTATTTCCAAAATTATCTCTGTAATATTTTGGATTACATAATCTGGAAGTCTTTTCTTAAACTCGTAATTAGTTTTTTGATTACATAATCTAGAAGCCTTTTGTCAAATACATGATTAATTTTCAAATTATGTAATTCGAAAGTCTTTTTAGTTTCTGGATTATGTAATCTGGAAGTCTTTTTTTAAATGTGTTCAGATTACATAATTCGGAAGCTACTTTATGAAAGTGACACAAGAAGGATAAAAATGTATTTTCAAGGAGAGACAGAAAAAACATGTAGAGATGCATGAAGAAGTAGCCTGAATTTTTATTTTTCTAGAAATAATTTTTTGTTTAGATTTGGTCCATCTTCTAAAAATAACATTAGTAAATTAGGTTTCCCATAAATGATTTTTAGTGAAGTTTTTCACAAAAAGCATTACAGAGAGATGACTATTTAACTTTTTTGAGTTAAAGTTAAATGTTTATTACTGTTATTAAATCAGTAAAGGGGTATAAAATTATTATTTTTTGGTAAAAATCAAATCCTCGCTTTGGTTCCTAATGTAAGACACTTATAACATAATTCCGTATGCGTAAAAGTAATTAATTCAGTTTATTTTACTGAATTTTTAACTCAATATTACCAAGTAAAAATTTGCCTTTTATCATTAAAAACTTTTAAAATTCTCTTCTTATTAATAAAAATATATATTCATACTATTTAATATGGACAAACTATAACACACCCTATAATAAAGGCCACCGATTTTTTTAAAACGTATTCCTCTATTTTGATTTTTTTTATCCTTTTTATATAAAATAAGAAATTGTACAACTATTTTATTAGAATAATTTTTTTATTACATTTCTTATTCCTGTAAAATAATATTGAAAGGCATACAAAAAGAAATGGAGAGAGTATCTCAAGGAATAATACTTTTTGAATTCAAGAAAACTCATGTGAATATTTTGTGTATACACTTCAGTAACCAAATAGATTTGAAGCATTTTATGGATTCGCGATTCCTAAAAGTGATATGATATCTGGGTACGAAAGATTTATCTATTGCCAAACTTCCTTTAAGAGTATAATAATTATATATTTCCAATTATATATATGATCTAGCCATAAAAAAAATAACAATAAATAATTATTATAAAATTTGTGATAGAATAACAACTAAACCAATTCATAAGTTATTTTATCATGGAAGAAAACATAATGGTCATTTAACATTACCGTTTCCCATTTTAAGGTTTTTATTATAAGAAAATTCCAATCTAATGAGGTTTGGTTTGTCTTTTGAGATTGAATGACAGAAGCAGCCATAATGCTGACAGTGGTGCTTACACGTGAAGATGTTATATGAACTAAAACTCAAACAGAAATTCGTTAACACAGCGTATGTGAGATTGTGATATTTCACCACTTTCACACCTATGTCATATATGCTTAAAAAAATAATTTTAAAAAATAATTTATTAATTTCTTCTCTAAAATAATAAAATTAATCACTAATTTAGAATATTTATTACCGAGATATCGAATAGTCGTTAGTTGATTCCATACCGGTATATAGGCATCTTAACATAATTTCACTTAAGTATCATCTATAGTATACTCACATCATTAATAAATAATGAAAAGTAAGATAGACACAAATTAGGATATAGTTGAATTTTATTGAGTCCAATTTATTCGTCAGTAAAAGTATTATAAATAAGAGAACATCCAAAGTTAAATGAAATGTAAGGTCAATTTGATCATAAATTAATATTATTTACTCATACCGAGAGAGTGATTGTTAAGGTTATGAATAAGTATTGCAGGTTAGTAGCCATTTAGGTTTAGTAAAAAGCAAGTTCAATTTCGAATGGTTTTTTGTGAGTGATGGAATTTGACTTGTAAATGTGTTGTGTGGATTTTTGGTTGTATTAGGAGATATTTTGTGTGTATTGTTTTGACTAAAGACTAGTTATAAAAATCTGATAAGATAAATTATGATTTATTTTGATGTGGCTTATCATTTCTATTTATAAGATATTTGTCAAATAGATTTTTCATCTTTCTCAATTTTTTTATTATATCACATTACTAATTAAATTACCTACCATTTTTAATTTCTCACTGGGTGTTTGGACTCCTTGAATGCTCAATAATTTTTTTTTCTGGAATTATATCTGTCGAGTTTATTTTTCCTTTCTGCGTTTCTCTAATTAGACTATAACATTTTGTGTTTATTAAACATTTTATCTCCTTTTTTCTTTCATTGTAGTGAAAAACAAATATGGAGATGTTGGCCCAGAACTAAAACAAGTCTATATACTAGATTAACATTTCTTTGATGTAGTTTCTTACCAGAAAATCATTAAATAAAAATCAATTTTAAAGATAAAAATTAATTAATTGTTATATTTTTTTCAGCAAATAATTAATTAAATTAAAAATAAAAGGAACACTTCAAGGGTGTCTCAATCCTTCTACAACCTACTCTCTACATAGTCATGCATCCTGATAAAATTACTATATTTTACAAAACAAATAGTTCATGACAGAATAGAGATTACAATTAAAAAGTTTGTTTCCTTTTGTGGGTTTTGATCCACTCCCTAAGATATCAACAATCTGCATAATTTGTTGCTTTATACCAACAGACTTCTCATGAATCCTCAGGGAACTGTTTCACCGTGATCACATTTGGCAATCGTTGCTCTTCCTAATTATTAATTGTTATATTGACTAAATTAGATAATATTTTAGAGACTAAAAAATTATTGATTTATAAATTAGTTTCTATTATTGACATATAATTTTTAAATTGGTATCTAATTAGTTACTAAGTTTTTTGCTACCTAATTTAGAATCTAAATAATTAGTAGTTAAAATCTTGGTAACTAATTATATACCAATTTAAAAATTATTTATCAAATAAATAATAGAAACTAATTTAGAAACCAATAATTATTTTAATCTCTAAAATAATATCTAATTTAATTAATATAGTAACTAATTATTTTTTATATTTAAAATTACTTTTTATTTAATATTTTTTAGTAGTGTAAATTAGTGATTAGTAATAATCATTTTTCAAAGTTACAGAAATCTAAGCGAAAGAAGAAATTGGGAAACAATTTTGGGACACCATATACTTTTAGACAAATGACACATTCGATTAATTTTAAAAGATACAAATAAGAAGATAAAATTAAATTAACTTCTTCATAATTTTAGTTAATTTTAATTTATGGAAAAAAATATTCTTTTTATCCTCTTATTTTCCTTTTTTCTAAATGTTATCTTTTATTGTTATAATCTCTCCTAAAACCTCTATACTTTATATATAGTTTAATACAAGTATGTGTATAAGGTAATTTATTTTTAATTTGTCTATAAATCATCATATATAAAAGTAATTGCAGATTAACGTTATGTGTTAATAAGAGACTCACCACTGTATACAACAAATTATTCAACATAGTTTTTGTGTTTAATATTTGAATTGAATTCAAAATTACAAGTTAAAACAAGCTTACGTTAATTAATGCATGTTTTCAACAAGAGAGACGCGTCAGTGTGGTAAATAGAATTAAAAAGTAAATTGAGTAGTTGGAAAGATAGATTTTTGTTGGGAGGATTTGTTTGACTAAGTTCATGCTTTCATCAATATCATTGTTCTACGTTTCTTTGTATAAAATGTCTTCTATGGCGTTGAAGGAAATTGTGAAATTACAGAGGAGTTTTCTATGGGATTCGAAAGGGAGGAAGATTGTTTGGGTTTTCTGGAAAAAGGTTTGCGAACCACGGGAAGTTGGAGATCTCGGTATCCTAGATCTAAGATTATTCAACATGGCTTTGTTGGGGAAATGGATTTAGCGTTTACACTCAGATAATGGAGGTTTATGGAAAGAGATTTTTGAATATAAATACGGAGGGTGAAGAAGCCTGAAAGAGAGTAGGATGTACAGTAAGAATTCTCTTTGGTGGAGAGATCTGAAGGGGATTTGGAGTATGGAGGAGTGGGCAAGGAGATTTGAGGAGTGCGTTGAATGAGATGTGGGAAACGGGAAAAATATCTTCTTCTGGGATGATGTTTGGGTGGGCAATGAAGATTTGAAGAGTAGATTTCTGAGGTTGTTTTCCTTAAGTATTAGTAAAGACGCAAATATAGAATCCTTTGGGAATTGGGATAATGATTCTTGGAAGTGGGACATTGTTTGGAGAAGGTGTTTATTTAATTGGAAAAAAGTTCAGGAATGTTAGCTTCTTCAGGAGCTTCAAAGCAGATGACTCGTCTCGAGTAAGGATAATTGTTGGGTTTGGAAGGATGGAGTGTCATTTGGGTTTTCAGTTTGTTCGACATATAATATTTTAAGAGGATGTTGTGAAAGGGATGTAAATCAAAACATGAATAAACGTAAATTGAACACATACAATAATGTTCACATATAGATCTTATCATATTATGATTCTCACACAATCATACAATCAAGAATGAATAGGCACTTACCTTGATCCATGAGTGATCCTAATTGAGTAATTACTTTATCTCCTTCTTTCCAATCTATCTCTTAGCAATTCCGTTCTTGTCACACACTTTCGTGATGGTTAATAGTGAGACAACTATTATTTGCAGAGACAGAACCTTATAGCCTTTCGTTCCCAATCTCCATCAGACGTGGATTTTTCATTAGGTATATCATCAGATATATATTTCTCATGTTAACCAATGGACCCTTTATTATATTATTATTATTAAATCATATTTGGGCCTGAAGCCCAAACTCTAAGTCATTAATCAAAATCAAGGATACAAAAATAATAAGAGTCATGACGGTTACATGTCATTTCAATCAACACATTTCCTTCCATGTACTACTATATCATCATTTCTCCTTAATATGACTTTATAATGAGAAATCCATAATAGGTTCAAACATAATGTCATTTTCATCAATTTTCATCAATAACAACATAATTTGTTTTCCACAACATAATTTACATGCATATACATAAAGTAGAAAACATAAATTTCAGAAACTTTATTTATTCAATGAGCTCAGAGTGTCAAATAAGCATTAATAACAACATTCATCATTCACTAGTAGACATAATGCCCATATTTACAACATGACCAGTAAATGTTTTGGGCGGTAACCCTTTTGTTAAAGGGTCAGCAATCATAAGATCAATGCTAATATGTTCTATTGACACTCTATGTTTCTGAACTTCTTCTTTAACGGTAAAGTATTTCAATTCCATATGTTTAGCACCTTTGGAATACTTGTCATTTTTAGAAAAGAAGACAGTTGCAGAGTTATCACAATAAATTCTCAGCGGCTTGACAATACTGTCAACAATTCCAAGTCCCGAAACAAAATTCCGCAACCAATTAGCCTGAACTGTGGCCTCAAAGCATGCCACAAATTCAGCCTCCATGGTGGATGCAACAATGTCTGTCTGCTTCGCACTTTTCCATGAAATCGCTCCTCCGGCTAAAAGATACACATAACCAAAAGTAGACTTTCGTGTATCCACACAGCCAACAAAATCTGAATATGTATATCCAATCACCTCAAGATGATCAGATCTTTTATAAGTAAGCATGTGATCCTTCGTTCCTTGCAAGTATCTTAAAACTTTCTTTGCAGCTTTCCAATGATCCAATCCTGGATTACTCTGGTATCTTCCAAGCATACCAACTGCAAAACTAATATCTGGTCGTGTACAAGTTTGAGCATACATTAAACTCCCAACAATAGATGCATAAGGTATATTCTCCATCTGTTTCCGTTCCAAATCATTCTTTGGACATTGCATGAGACTAAATTTGTCTCCTTTCTGTATTGGAACAGGAGATGTCGAACATTTATCCATTCTGAATCTCTCTAAAACTTTATTAATATATGCTTTCTGAGACAAACTTAACAATCCTTGTGATCTGTCACGGAATATTTCAATTCCTATCACATAGTATGCCTCACCCATATCTTTCATCTCAAAGTTATTAGAGAGAAACTTCTTAGTCTCACTTAATAGACCAAGATCATTAGTTGCAAGCAAGATATCATCAACATACAAAATCAGGAATATAAATTTGCTTCCACTGACCTTCAAGTATATACACCGATCAACGATGTTTTCCTTAAACCCAAAGGACACAATAGTATCATTGAACTTAAGATACCATTGCCTAGAAGCTTGTTTAAGCCCGTATATTGATTTCTTAAGTTTACACACCATGTGTTCCTTTCCTTCTTCAATGAACCCTACTGGTTGGTCCATATAAACATCCTCTTCTAAATCCCCATTCAGAAAGGCAGTTTTGACATCCATCTGATGCAACTCAAGATCATAATGAGCTACTAATGCCATGATAATTCTAAAGAAATCTTTCTTAGAAACAGGTGAAAATGTTTCCTTATAATCAATGCCATCCTTTTGAGTAAAACCTTTGGCAACAAGTCGGGCCTTGTAACGTTTGATATTGCCACGAGAGTCGCGTTTAGTCTTAAAGACCCATTTACACCCGACTCTCTTGCATCCTTCTGGCAATTCTATAAGGTCCCATACATCATTCTGTGCCATTGATTTAAGCTCATCTTTCATGGCATCTAACCACTTATCAGAATTATCATCTTTGATGGCGTCTGAAAATGAAACTGGATCATTATCAATACCTAAGTCATTTTCTAACTCTTGTAGATAAACCACATAATCATTCGAAATAGCAGACTTTCTTTCTCTTTGAGATCTTCTTAACACTATTTCTTGTTGTTGTTCTACTACAGGTTCATTGTTAACTTCATGATCATTAATTTGTTGTTCTGCTACTACAGGTTCATTGTTAACTTCATGATCATTAATTTGTTGTTCTTCTTCATTGTTGAGTGACTCAACTACATTAGGAACAACAATACTTGAAGTAAAGGTACTAGTTAAAGGAACTTGTACTCTAACTTCCTTAATCTCCACATTTTGTGAAGTATCACTCCCACTGGTTTCACCATTTTCAATGAACCGTGCATTTCCAGATTCAACAATTCTTGTGTTATGGGTAGGACAGTAAAACATATACCCTTTTGACTTTGCTGGATAACCAATGAAATATCCACTGATTGTTCTTGCATCCAATTTCTTCTCTTGCGGATTGTATATTCTAACTTCTGCCTGACATCCCCAAACATGCAGGTGTCTCAAAATGGGTTTCCTTCCTGTCCACAATTCAAAAGGTGTCTTTTGAACTGCCTTACTAGGAACCCTGTTCAACAGATACATGGCAGTTTTTAAAGCATACATCCACAATGAAACAGGTACAGTTGACTTACTTAACATGCTCCTAACCATATCCATTATGGTTCGATTACGCCTTTCTGAAACACCATTTTGTTGTGGTGTACCTGGCATTGTGTATTGAGCACAAATACCACGTCTCTCAAGGAACTTAACAAACGGACCAGGGTGTTGTCCACTTTCATCATACTTTCCATAATTTTCACCACCTCTATTTGACCTAAAAATTTTCACCTTTCTGTCTAATTGCCTTTCCACTTCATTTATATAAACTTCCAAGGCATTCATCGCTTGCGATTTTTCATGCAGTAAATAGACATAACCATAACGTGAAAAATCATCAATAAAGGTGATAAAATACCTTTCTTTATTGAAAGAACTTGCATCAAAAGGTCCACATACATCAGTGTGTATAATTTCAAGAAGCTAAGTACTTCTTGTGGCTCCCTTCTTTGTGTGTTTTGTTTGTTTGCCTTTAATACAATCCACACATACATTCAGATCAGTAAAATCCAAACTTGGAAGTATTTCATTCTTTACTAATCTCTCCATCCTTTCTTTGGAAATATGTCTCAAACGTTTGTGCCACAAGAAAGCAGAACATTCATTCACCAAACTACGTTTAGTGCCAACATTATGATGCGAGGTCATAAGAGTTTCAGCATATAGATTATCGAGATTCAATCTATATAATCCATCATAAAGAGTACCAGATCCAATCAAATAGGTACGCTGATATAAACTGAAACAACCATTCCCAAATTTAAAAGATTATCCGGCAACATCAAGTTTAGACAATGAAACTAAATTCCTAGATATACTAGGTACATAAAAAGTATCCATTAAGTCTAAATAAAATCCAGTGTCAAGGATTAAACGATAAGTCCCGACTGCTTCCACTGGAACCTTCTCTCTATTCCCCATGAAGACAAACTTTTCATTTGGCTTTATGGTTCGGGTTGAAAGGAATCCTTCCATCATGTTAGAAACATGAGTTGTGCATCCAGAATCAATCCACCAAGAATTATGTGGAACTTCAGTTAAGTTTGATTCAAAACATACATAATAAGCATTAATGGTGGTTTATGTACTCATTAATGTCTCAACAAGAGACTTATCAGTTGTTTGTGAGCGCTCTTCCATAGACTTCATGAATTCTTTTGCATTCTCAGTTTCGGGAAGAGCAGACTTAATATTGTTTGCTATGCTCATCCGCATAAACATTAGGTTAAGTCTGTTTGACTTTTCCCAAGCCCTATAATGAGCTTTCTCCTCATTGCTACTATCATCAGTAATAGCAGCAGGTTTCTCGATTCGAATGGCCAAATCAAGATCCAATACACCTAAGTGAAATTGGACTTTTTCACTCCATTCAGAAAAATTTAGACCATTAAAGACTGGAACAGACGTAACTTGCGAATGTAAGGCTACAGGAACAGATACTGCAATCACACATGCTTAACATTAATACTTTGAGTCATAAACTAAACATACAATATAGATTCAGAAAACATTCTATGTGTACTAATGTTCTCCTTTGGGAGATTCATTAATACACAAAACATAATGATGCTAATAGTATTAACTTTATTTGGCAAGATATATGCATTAACTAGAAACATTTGTTATCTTTGGATATACAAGCAAAAACTAATAACACATACTCACTACCAACAATCATATCCATTAATCATAAGGACAACTAATCAACCTTTGGGCGATCCAAAAATGTCTTATAATAACGAATTTTCATTTACCCATATTTAAATAATTTTTAGCATTCATTCTATAGGTAATTGAAATAAAATTTATCAATAATCTGGAATTAAATAGAACTTAAAGATTTGATCACTTTGGTGATTACAAATCTATCATACAAATAATTCCATAAATAATATCATTAATTGAAATAAAATTTCATCCATAATTTGGAATTAAATAAAACATAAAGATTTGATCACTTTGGTGATTACAAATCTATCATGTAATTAATTCCAAAATTTCAATTTAAAATTTAATACATAAAGTGGAAAATTAATTTTTCATTCCTCACTTTCAATCAATTAATTAAACTTTAATTTAATGAACATAACAAAATTTCATTAAAACTTTAATTTAATGCATAATTTAAACATAATAATAAAATTTCATACATGCATAATTTTATTTTATTTTTTTATTTTTATTTTATTTTGTTTTATTTTTAATTTCCCGTAACACAAATGCAACCAAAATTAGTTGATACATGATACTATTCACAATAATAGGTGCATGAAAAAAAAAAGGAACGTAATGTGCAGGGAAGAATATAACAAAATTTGAATTAAAACTTAAATTAAATTTTGATGAATAATGAGTCATTCCAAACGGGTCAACTATTTCAGCCCATTTCACATTTCTCATGAAACCCTAATCCAGAAAACTAGACCTCCACGTAATGAACCAGCAACGGTGACCCTAAGCCACGAACCACCGCGACGTCAAGGGTCCAGAAACCTCCGCGTCGCAGCCACGAACCACCGCGCGCAAAGAGCCACCGTTCTGCGCGAACCACCGCGCCGCAGCAGTAGCAGCCACCATTCTGCGCAAACCACCGCGCCGCAGCAGTAGCAGCCACCGTTCTACGCGAACCACCACACCGCAGCAGTCACCGTTCTGCGCGAACCACCGCGCTGCAGCAGCAGCAACCACCGTTCTGCGCGAACCACCGTGCCGCAGCAGCAGCAGCCACCGTTCTTGCGTTTGGGTTCAAAAGGTTTTACGCCGTTAATGGCGTTGATCCATAAACCCTAATTTTAAAAATTAGGGTTCTTCAATTGGGATTAATTAAAATTAGAGTTCTTTAATTTTGATGGTTTAGGACAATTAGGGAGAATGGAAACCTTAATTTATAAACCCTAATTTTAAATTAGGATTCTTAAATTGGGAATATTTTTTAAAATTAGGGTTCTTCAAATTTTGGAAAAACATTAATGGAGAATCACAAAAAATGAGCAACGAGGATCTGATACCACATGTAAATCAAAACATGAATAAACGTAAACACATACAATAATGTTCACATATAAATCTTATCATATTATGATTTTCACACAATCATACAATCTGAATAGGCACTTACCTTGATCATGAGTGATCCTAATTGAGTAATTACTTTATCTCCTTCTTCCCAATTTATCTCTTAGCAATCTCCTTCTTTCCAATCTATCTCTTAACAATTCCGTTAGCCTTTTCGTTCCCAATCTCCATCCGACGTGGGTTTTTCATTAGGTATATCATCAGATATATATTTCTCATGTTAACCAATGAGCCCTTTATTCTATTATTATTATTATTAAATCATATTTGGGCCCAAAGCCCAAAACTCTAAGTCATGTGAGTCATTTTATAGAAATTAATTTACATAATTTCTTACAAGGGATTGTTCATCTTTGTTTGCTTCGTTTTGGAAGATTAAGGCTTTGTCTTCAACAATGCTTGGAGGGTGTTGGGTAACTCGATCGCTACTAAAGCTAACTTGGTTATACGAGAGGTTGAAGTTGGTAGTACGTCTTGTTGTATGTGTGGGGAGGAAGAGGAGACGACAAGACATTTATTTTTTGAATGTAGAATTGCTTGGTTAATTTGGAACCTGTGTTATGATTGACTTGGGGTGACGTCAGTTGATCATAATGATACCATTTCATATTTTTTGCATTTTAAATTGTGCAACGTTCCAAACTCTGTAAATGTTGCTTGGGGAAGTGTTTGGATTGAAGTTATTGAAGAGATTTGAAGACATATGAATAAACACATCTTTAAAGGAGGAGTGCTCGATCATTCTGAGATTTTTTTCTTGATTCAATTAAAGATTTGGTCTTGGTTAACATCTAAATGTGATTCTGCTTGTTTTTTTTTTAATTGGTGTCATGATCCGTGGACTTGTTTGTTTTTTTTATCAAGAACATTGATAGTTTTGAGTGGGTGAATTTGTGACGTTTCCTTTAGTTATCTATGTTGTTTTTTTATGAGTTTTGGGGTCTCTCTTTTGTAAGGAGTTGTAATGTAAAAATGTTAGATCATTCCTGAAATAGTTCATATTTATTTATTTTTTCTTAGTGGTAAAAAAAAATATATTTTCAATATTATCTGACATTGAATATTCTCTAACTTAAAAGGTGTAAACAAATTAGATCGAATCAAATCTTGAGATTTGTTTGTAAAATAACCTATTGCAATCAATCTTAATTGGAAAATTGAGTTTGATATATTAAGAGAATACTAAGCTTGAGTGTAAATGGTTTAACTCCTTTATAACTTAATTAACTTCATTTTTTTTTATGAAAATCTTAAATTATTTTTCAAGTTTAGCAATATAGTATCTAAAACTTATTTTAATACTAATATACTATTAAAAGATATGTATAAATTCTCAGAAAAAATGATTCATATATATTAAAAAAGAAGTTAGTATTTTTTTATCAGAAAAAAAGTTAGTGTTTTATATAAGTGCAATTCAATATTAATTAATACAACATAATTTTTGTTCTTTAAAACAAGTGTGTCAGCATCTCAATAAAGCTTAAATAACACCATATTTCTAAAAGAATTAAACATATAATATATAAACGAGTTATATGTCAATCTTTAATGTCAAATTTTAAAATTAAAATTTAATGTATTTATTTAATAAAATCCAAATTAAAGTTTAACTTGTTTATTCAATTTAATAAACGACACATAATTAATAACTTCTAACTAAATACTTTACAAATAATTTCACTACGATTTACCCTATTTCTAAGGTATATAATGTTAAACTAATTCATTATCATTTATTTGTTCGAAGAGCACTCCCTAACTAGCTATCTAACATTTTTTAACAAAGATGTAAATGCTTCTTATGGTTAACTTTAGGGTTTCTTAACGTTGATAAAAGCAAATAAAGAAAAGAAGTTGGATAAAGACAAAGCAAGGCATAAAACAGAAAAAATAAAAGTAAAACACATAGCATAAAGTGTGATCAATAATCAACCAATGATATGATCCAAAAAAAGACTTAAAGAGAAACACAACCCTTATGCTTTGATTCCAAGTTTCCCTGCTTATTCCATCTCATGGATTTCCTTTCACTTTTTCACTTGTTCATCACTTATATCCACACCCTCCACCATTTGTAGCTGTTACTTCTACATTCATATGATACACATAACACTCACACAACCTCTTTAACTAGAGATCAACCACTCCTCCCATGGCAGAAATGCAGATACACCATCAAGAAGACCATAACCGTATCCCTAATAATCCTAACCCTAACCCTAACTCTAACCCCAATCATAACCCTACTCATTACACACACTACCGTTTCCCTGGCAAAGTTCCCCACCATCAAGTCCACAACATGGACAAAGCTACACCTTCTCGCTTCAAACCCAATGCACCCAAACGTGAACACTGCATTTGCATCACCGTTTTCGTCCTCTTACTTGGCATCATACTCCTCATCCTGTGGCTCGCCTACCACCCTTCCAAGCCACGTTTCACGGTGGCCAGCGCCGCTGTCTACGGCCTCAACGCCACAACGCCGCCATTCATGTCCATCTCCATGCAATTCAACATCGTCATAAGGAACCCTAACAAGCGTGTCTCCATTTCCTTTGACAGGCTCTCAGCCTACGTTTCCTACCGAAACCAACCCATCACGCCGCATGTCATGCTTCCCCCGCTCTTCCTGGAGAAACACAGCGCCGTGTCGCTGTCGCCGGAGATCGGAGGCGTGCCGGTGCCCGTGTCGGTGGAGCTCACGAATGGACTGGTCATGGACGAGACTTATGGGGTGGTGGCTGTGAAACTTGTGTTGTATGGAAGGTTGAGGTGGAAAGCTGGTGACATAAACTCAGCACATTATGGATTGTACGTGAAGTGTGATGTGTTGATGGGTCTGAGAAAAGGTTTTGTGGGTCAGGTTCCTCTCCTTGGATCTCCCGTTTGCGACGTCAATACATGAATAAGTATGTTCAGTTTCACATTTCAGACGCGATTTTTCGCATCTTTAACGCGATTCTTCTATAACATGTTTGAAAACATGCTAGAAAACTACCACATATGATCTGATTAATAAACTACAGTGTGTGCATGCATGTATCTAAGTGATCCTATTCCTACTACATTTTAATATTTTTTTTGTCAAAAACCAGCAATTATAGGTATAGAAGTTGGGTTTTGCATTGGGTGTTTGAGTGATATCTATGTAATATGTAAAAGAAAGTAGAGATTTGATTATTTGAAGTCTTTTGAGTCTCATTGCACAATGCTGTGTTGAGAATGTAGAAAGATTAATAAACAAAAATCATAAATATTACAAGGTAAAAAAAATCATGAAATAAAATTTAATTTTAAAGATAAAAAATAATTAATTATTATTAATTAATAATTAATTTATTAAAATTTATTTATTAATAATAAAAACTAATTTAAATATTCATAATTTTTTAATTTTTAAAATAATATATAATTTAATCGATATAATAATTTATTTTTTTTAAATTAATTTTTGTTTAATAATTTTATAGTAATATTATCAATTTGTGAATGATGGTTAAACAAATTCTTTGAAACCGTCAAATAATAAACAGAAAATCATGAAAAAAAATCAATTTTTAGATACTAAAATAATTAATTACAATAATAACTAAATTAAAAATTATTTTAAAAACTAAAAAAAAAAATGATTTATAAATTAGTTTTTATTATTGTTAAATAGTTTAGCAACTAAGGTTTTAACTATCAATTATTTAATTTTTAAATTTGGTAGTAAAAACTATGATTTGTTAATTGATACTAATTTAGAAACTATTTAACAATAATAGAAATTAATTTAGAAATTAATTTTTTTAATTTTAAAATGTTATTTAATTTAGTTATTATTGAAACTAATTATTTTGATTTTTAAAAATTAATTTCTATTTCATGATTTTTTTTATAGTAAAATAATACCATTTATAATAATATAATATATTTTAAATTAAAAATAAAATAAATATAATTAAACTATTAATTTATTAAGATGTTAATGTGTCAGTTTTTTTACCATTATCACCCTTTAACAAGTCATTTTTTATTATCAAGAATGATATCCAAGAGTGAAAGATAATTTTGTAATTATATAATTTATAAGCAATCAAATAATAGTTGTCAAATCATGATTTCCATTAAACAATCAGCACCGCTCTGATTAAAAAAAAATCTATCAGCATCTTTGGTTTGATTGGTATTTTGGATTGACGTGTTTGGGTGACAGAAAAAAAGTTTGGAGGAATGTGAGTTCAAGGGACAGCAATATCTAGTTGTCTTGTCTGGTCTCTATCCTAAATAAAGTGCTTACTGCTTTTGTAAAGCCAAAACAACGTATACTTATTATTTTATTAACTCTACTCTTTACTTGTTCAAATGGAACTATTAAGAATGGGTAATTCATTTATGAGGTATTATTTATCTCATTATTTCAAAAGTTAACGATTTTTCTGACTGATATGATATCTCCAATACAAACACTTGTTAGGATAATGTTTGAAATGGTTCTGATACTTTTAAGTCTAATTCAATCTCAAAAAATTAGCTTATAAGGATGAGGTTTGCACTAACTTATATATTATAAAAGACTCTAATTTTTAATCGATGTGGAATCTATAACCCATAACACAACACTTTGGTAAATACAAAGTCAATTTATTCTAACCATATGGTTAGTCTGCTAACTTTAAAAAGTCAGTTCATCTAGAAAAAACTTTGTGAGAATTTATCAAAAATTGATAGTAAGCTATAGAAGAATATTAGATTGGATAGATATTTTTAATTTATTCTAAAATATTTAAGATAGATAAGCTATACACTATTTTTTCAGTTATTATTGATATTTATCTTAGGAAAAATAAAATTATTCATTATTGTAATTTATAATTTTTATATTATTTTATTTCTTAAATCGTTATATAATATTAAAAAATATAATTTTGTTGTTATATACTATAAAAAAATTATTAAATAAAAAATAATTTCATAAATCAAAATAATTAGTTAAATTAAAAATTATTTCATTATATTAAAAATTATTAATATCTAAAGTAGTTTTTATTATTAATAAAAATATATAAAATATTTTTTTTAATTAATATCTAATCATTATCAATATTTTGACTAATAAAATTTTAGTTAATTCAATTTTATATTCTAAATTAATCTTTATTAATTATTTAAAGATTAATTTAAAATCTAAAATATTAGTAGTTAAATATTGATAACTAATTTAAATATCAATTTAGAAATTATTTTATAAATTTTTATTAATAATAGAAACAACTTTAAATATTAATAATTTTTTAATCTTTAAAATAGTATATTTTTTTATCAGCAATAAATTTTAAAATAGTATATAACTTAATTAATATAGTAACTAATTATTTTTAATTTTAATTTTAATTATTATTTAATACTTAATATTTTTCTTTAACTTTGATTTAACAATATATAAATTTGAATAAAGGATAGTTTTGATGTAATTTGTTTATGTAATGAAAAAAAATATTGAGATAAATCTATTTTTTAATTATATATATAAGTATATAAAGAATGAATTGAAAATGAGGTTTAAATTTTTTGTCATATAGATATAAAAAGATAAAGGTGGATTATTTTTTTTAATATGTGAAATTGAATTTAGAATTTAAATTTTAAATTTCCAACCACAAACATGAATGATTACAAATAACACCACAATGAGAGTGTCAAATCAAAACTGAAATCAAATGATTAGATATCCACTCATAATTCATTATGCCTTATTTTGACATCTATCTTTATGCTCATTTTATACGTATAAAATAAAATAAGTAAAAAGTTCTTAGCACCTATCTTTATATGTAAAAATAATAGCTGCTTTTTTTTTTAATATTATACCATTAGACGGCTCATATATTCTTTCTAAGTGTTGAATCAGAAATTGTTCTTTTATATATATATATATATATATTTTTTTATGGTTGATAAAGAAAAACACATAATTCTACACATCTCAGATCATTTGGGAAGCTAATTTTTTTTTAATGTAATCTCTATTGAGTCATGAATAATTATGTCTAATTCGGCAATTCAAATAGGAAGATTGACTTTGTAGAGGGTAGGTTGTATAAAGGTTGAGACATTTTTGAAGTATCTTTTTTATTTTTAGTTTAATTGATTATTTGTTGAAGAAAAAAAAAATTCCTTCCACACGGACAAAATCCAAAAAGAACATTAATAAGAAGTTTTTTTTTTTTTTTCTCTTTAGTTTTTAAAGGGATGCTTGTGTGCTAAACTATTTTTTTTGTAAGATTGAAGTATTTAAGTAGCACCCATTGAAGGTTTTGAGAGATGAATTTTATTTTATCTTAAACTTCTATTTTGATATTTTGATTACATATTAAATAACATTTTTCTCCTCGTCTATCTTTTTTTTAATGTGGTATAAGAATTTCTTTTATCAAAAATAGGGATGATCCAATTCATGTGCAAAATCGCACAAAAACAAACAACTCCTTCTCCCAAAAACTTCTCACTAACTTCCTACTATAATAAATACAGTTTGACCAACCTAAGTAAATAACTTATTTTTAATTGAATACATACAAACCAGGGGATTCAAAGACCAATCGAAAAAGGAAAAACAAGTAGAAGGGACTTTAAATGTTATACAAGACAAAACCTTTAGTTGAGCCATGGAGAAAATTTCAGAATGATTAATCACTCCACCTTTAAAGATGTGTTTATTCCTATGTCTCCAAATCTCACTTACCACCGCAATTCAAACACTTCCAAAAATTAAATTAACAAAAGTATGTGTTTCATGTATATTAAACTGCAAGAGATGTGAGACAGAATGTAACCACTTGAAGCAAAGGTTCCAAACCAGTCAAGCAATTCTATAGCCAAAGAACAAATGATTTGTTGTTTCCTCATTCATCCCACACAAGCAACATAAAATACTTTCTAATTCAACTCCACGTCTCTCCAAGTTGACCTTAATAGCTAACTTATTTTCCAGCACCCCTCCAACCAGAGACATGGGCTGAAGACGCCTTTATCATCCATAAAGAACTATACAATCGTTTAGCTTTCCCTTCTTCCTCTCCCCTTAAGAAACTATAGGCAGAACTAACAGAATACTCAATAGACTCACCATCATTCCAAACCCATTTATCCTCATTTTTCAGGATGAGACTCAAACTGTGCACGTCCTCAAGAAGCTGACTGACTAACCTAGTTCTTCTCCCACTCGAAAAGACCCATTCTCCAAATTAAATTCCACACCCAAATGTTATTAACCCAATCCCCACATCAGAAAAGCTTGGCATCTTTAACCACAGACAGAGAGAAAAGTCTTGGGAATCTACTCTTTAGATCACCGAAACCCACCCAATTATCTTCCCAGAAGAAAACTACCTTCCCATTACCCATTACCCACTACCCACTTAAAGCGATCTTCAAAAATCCTTCCTCAGTCCTCCAACTTCCAGATCTCTTTCAGATCTCTCCAAAAAAAAAAATCAATGTTGTTTAACCTCTACTCTTTCTCCAACCTCCAACCTTCAAATGTTATATGTTATATATGAAATAACCACTGATAAAAAAAATACTTATTTGAGTAGTATTATATAATAGGTTAAAAATATTTCTTTTTGTTAAAGTAAGAGGTTACAGAATACCTTATTTTTCTCAATTATATTATTTATTTAAAAATATTGATACACATTAAGGGACCAACCATCTTTGCTTTCTCTATTCTTTTACTCCCCTAGACAAGCAACTACACTTAGTCAACTACGGAATTGTGCAATTTTTTAGTCCTTCTCTTGATAACGAAGATAAATGGATCTGGAAGGATGGAGGTAACACTGATTATTCAGTTAACTCTGCGTATGTTTTTTTTTAAAGAGTTCGATAGAGGGGGATTCCTTGAGTTTGTATAACAAGTTTGGGAAGATTGAGGTTTTGCCTTTAGCTCACATCACTACTTGGAAGGTTATGGAGAATAAGATTGCTACTAAGGTTAATCTGGCGAGACGTGTGATTGTGGTGGATAGTTTGCTTTATTGCTTTTGCAGGGAGAAAGAGGAGACTACAAACCATTTGTTCTTTGAATGCAGAATAACTTGGTTGTGTGGAGTTAATGTTATGCTTGGGTAGGGTTGAAGTCAACAAATCATCTTGAGCCTGTTTCACAGACGCTCCTTAATTTAGCTTTTGGAAATATCTGGATTGCTTTGGTAAGTGAGATTCGGTGTCATAGGAATAAACATATTTTTAAGGGAGGAGTGATTGATCATTTTGAAATTTTCTCCTTGATTCAAAGGTCTGATCTACTTCTAAAGTTCCTTCAACTTGTTTTTCCTTTTCAGATTGATGTCTTGATCTTTTGGTTTGCATGTTTTCAATTAAAAACAAGTGATATGTCTTTGGTTGGGTAATTTTTTTTTTATCCAAAATGTATAAGAGTTTAATTACCGCTAAAGTGTTTTACATTTATTTATTTTTTCTTGCTCATATATGATGAAAACATTCAGAATGAGATCAAATTTATAGGTGCAGATCTGTTGCCACGTTTTTGGTCGGCAGGAAAACTGTACCTTAATGGCATATTATATTGCCATTTCATCATGGTTCATGCCTTAACCCCAACCTATAGAATACTATTCAAAATGTTTCATAACTGGATTCTAAATATTCCTCGGAGGGTTCAACACTTTTACGGTCATACTTAATATATACCTTTAAAAGGGGTTTTAATGTTTTTTTTAATTGTTGATGGTAGTAGAATCTCTTATTCTGGTTGTGTAAGGAGTTTAGAAGGGAAGGTATCTTAGGTTGAATTACTTGAAATATCTTTGAAATACCTTTTATATATTTATTTTTATAATAAAAAAAATTTAAAAGATAAAAAGAAATCCAAGCTCATTTGTTGGAGAATACTAAAGGCTATGGCATAGGAATATGTGTTGATCAAACATATTATTAATAAGTGAATTTTAAGTTTAATTTAACTTTATAAAATTAACTCATAAGATGAGGTTTACATTCAATTATATACTATAAAATGTTCATATCTTTAATCGGTATGTGATCTCCAATACACTACCATCAACTCGAGACTGTCAACTCGTGCATTATATAATTTAAAAAAATAGACTATATGAATACAAATTCATTTCAATCATACCTTTATCTTTCCTTACAAAAGAGAGTGAAAATCATTCTCTATTTTTATCTTTGTTCCAACATGCATCTCCTATGTGGAACAATTATCCATCCAAAACAGATTTTACTAAAAAAAAAGAAAAATACTCTGCTTTAGGAAATTTGAGAATGAACTTCATAATTTGAGTATTATTATTTGTTGATAAAAAAAATACAAAAATACTAGTTTTATTTATTTTAAATTAAGTAGGATATTTTTAGATATGATATAATAGTAGAATTAATGTATAATGTAAAAGTATAATTGAAACTTAAATACAATTATAATAATTAATATTTAATTAAAAATTACTAAGGGTTAAAAGATAAAATTTATAATATTATATAATTTTTTATTTTGTGATATTTTGTGTTTATCAACTATAGTTGTATCTTATATTTATAGCAACGTCTACCTACATAGCAACTAATTTTACATCTACCCAACTAATATCAATTTTTAATTAATTTTTAAAGAACTTTTAACTCCTTACATTAACATTAAATAAGTAGTGGAAATTCATATCTAAATATAATAAAGGCACAGCAATTTTGCCTAATATTTTTTTTTGTGTTCTTTCTGCATGTCACTGTGGAACAGATGTTATTATTCATTAAAAATTACTAAACATTGAATGTCCCATTGGAATATACTTCTACATTATTTGCAAAGGACAAATAGGGCAACTCATCAATGTTGTGCAGACGAAGACTTAATAACTCAGATGACTTGTTTATTGAATATAATAAAATAACAAAAAGATCAAAACATATTTTTTTATTATTGAATGTCCAAACTAATATTCTTTCTTTTTCATTCACTTAAAATATTTTTATTTATCTATTTATTTAAAAGTGTAAGGCAGCTAACATCAATTATTATTTTTTAAAATTATTTTATCTTCACTTAATTCATAAATATTTATATATTTACTATGAATAAAAAATAATAGCAATAAACGTCATATTAAAAATAAAGAATAACTTGACTGGAGCATATCAATTGAGAAAAGTGTTAAACATTCATAAATATATGATATTATTCTCATTTTTTCTTTAAAAAGTATCCTTTCTTAATAAAATCTCTTTATTTTTTATGAACTACATTAAAATCTATCTGTCTGATTACTTTTATTATAAATAAATGAAAAAGTTGGTGGAAATATTTTATTTAAAACTGTAATAATACATTAGCTTTATCCATAAAATTTCTTAATTCATTATTTAATGTAAACATCTTTAACCATAATAATTTCCAAGATATTTTTGTATACTGTGTCTGCAGTGACAGAAACTGTGTCTCCAATGACAGTACCAATCAAAGAAACACGATATTTTATTAACGCACGAGAAAACATGCCTTCTCCTGTCATATTCAAACACCAGTTGGTGAAGGGAAGATCAGATGGAAACTTTTATATATATATATATATATATATATATATATATATATATATATATATTTATTTATTTATCAGCAATAAATGAAAACTTATATAAAAGGATCTTTCTCTTTTAAGTGTTCTCAATTTTTATTTTTTTTATATATCAATATTTAATTTTATTACTATATTATGGATATGATTATTTTCTATTTTTTTCTTAAACATATTAAAATAGTTATCAAACATTTTTAAATGTAGAAGAGTGTTTTTTTATTAATTGTCTGAATTATATTTCCATTTCTTTAATTTTCACGGTTGTTTTTTAACTTAAATTTTTGAAATTTTATTATCAGCATTTTTATTTTATATTCTTTTCTTACTTTATCTCTAATAATCTGACTCTCTAAGTCTTTCATATATACAAATAGACATAAATTTATATTTCATTTAAATAAATATAAAATATATACAAATACATGTAAATAAATATAAATATACATATAATAATAGTAAAAAAAAAAGATACGCAGTACTCCCGCACTTGTGTTAATGCTAGTTATTAAGAAAATTTATAAATTAATTTATCAATTAATATTTATTAGTTATCAATATTTTATATCAATTTTAAACCTTAATTAATAATTATTTAAATATTAATTTAAAAACTAATTTATAAATTTTAAAAATAAAAAAAATATTTACATATCGATATTTTTTAATTAAAAAATATATAATTTAATTACTATAATACTATTTTTTATTTTTAAAATTTATTTATATTTAATAATTAATTTACAGTGATTCGAGAAGATAATTTAGATAATTTAAATAAAAATATAATAAAAGAATATACATAATTAATATAATAAGTTACAGAAAATTGTTATAGTGTGAACAAATTAATTTTGACTAAAGATACTAATTATTTAATTAGTGAAGTATCTTTAAAGTTTATCCAAATGTAAAAAATTAAGTTTATTTATAGTTTTATAAATAATAACAATTAACCACGTTTACAAAAATCAATATAATATAAATAAATAAAAAATACGAGACTAAAGTTATAGAAAAAAAGATTTAGTTTTTTAAATTTATGACAATGATTCAAAGGATAAATAATGTTTGAAGTTTTAAAAACATTTTGATCTTAAATTATTGCATCTTTCACGTGGCATTTATATTTCTGGCATTTTTTTTATTAAATTATTAGTTAAAATATGTTTTTCTAAGTTAAAGTTTTTAAATAATCTCATTACAAAAACAAATGTTTCAAAGGTGGTGTCAAAGTCATGTATCAATTTTAACATCATATTACATAAGACCTAACTTTTTAGTTTGTTTGCTTGCATATATATATATCATTGAATTTTTTAGATAATTTTTATTGCACATAAATTTTATTTGCAAGTCAAAGAAGGTTGACCAACATTATTATGTCGTCAAAAACAATTTATGTCTCCTCCTCGTGCATGAGACGTCGTAGTATCATTACTATGTTCTTTTATTGAGACATCTCATAAACAATTAATGCATTCTTGTATTGTATGCTAGTGTTTAAAAATCAATAGATGATCTCAACTATTTCAAAATAAATAATAGAGATGTATTTAAAATTGAATTTAACTTTGATAAATATAAAAATATAAATTTTAAGAAAATTATATTTAAATTAATAAATTTATCACATGGCAATTTGTAGTTAAATAAGAACATTTACTTTTTAAAATATACAAAAGTGAGTAAAAATAAATATTTTGAGATACCGAATGCCTTTAGAAAATAATACCCACGTTATATTTTTAATTATATATATTTAATTAACTTAATTTTTTTTTATAAAAGTTTTCATGTTAGGCATCACTATGCAACTTGACATCTTAGGCTGACACCTTAAGTAACAACAATCATCTGCTATTACATGAAAAAAGTATTATTAAAAAAATAAAAAATAAAGAAAATACAAAAATATGGGAGGACTAGACCAAAACCCACATGTTAAAAAAAACGATACATACGTAGACTATACCTATTATAAAGAATTATAATAATAATCAAACTATCAACACCATATTATCACTCTTAATTTTCATCAAATTATTTTATAATTAATTCAGTAATTTTGAACACTTATCATTAATATTATTATAATTATTATTATTATTATCAGATTATTTTTTTTATTTTTTCCCACAAATATCCTTATTTATTTCATAATCCTGAAATCCTTCACATTACAAGCACGTTAAAATTTTAAATCATTTATAATATCCCATACGATTATTTAAGTAATTCAACCACAGCCCCCAAAATGGACTGCGAATCTTATTTAAAATAAAATGTAAAATTAATATCATCTAGAACCAAACACACTCTGTAATAGAAAAATGTACAGTATATAATTTCTTTTATCAATTATAGAGGTCAAGGAAGTTACTTAATTATACAAGTTAATATTTTTTTATACATCTTAAAAACTAGATTTATATATATTTTTAAGCATTTATATCATCTATTATCACAATAATTATAATTATTTTTAAATCTAAATAAACACTATAATTCTCCAATTATTCTAAAAAATTATATATAACAATATTTTAACATACATACTATTTCACAACCATTCACATGTTTATAAAATAATATTTCCTAACTAGAGGTAAGAACTTACTTGCCAACAAATTCAGATCACCACAAGGTCCCAATTAAGTTACTATAACTCTTTACTTTAAATTCTTTAACATCTTTAATTAAAATTTCAAAGATACTATATAATAAAAAAATGTCTTCAACCTATCTTAAATCTTCTAGATACCATCTCCCATGAATATATTAATTCAACGTAACAAACTACTTATTAAACTCTAATATTAAATAGAGTTTAGAGAAAATATTTTTAAAAGATGGTTTTTTTTATGAAGTAAAAAAAATTATAACTTATTTATAAAGTTTTCATTATTTATCTATTTTAAAATTATATATTTAAAGAATATTATAGGTCTTACTTTTTTTATCAACTTAAATTTTAATAATAATAAATAAATCATTTTAATTTGTATATTTATTTATCTAGATTTAATGTAATGAAGAAAAACTTCATATTAGTTTGCCTTTATTTAAGATTATTGAGTGTTTGAAAAAAATTCATGAATAATTTGATGAAAATACGCTTAAAAACATTCAATAAATGTTAAATTAAAAACTATGGAGACTCAATTTTAAACAAATTGAAAGTAGGAAATAACTTAAAAATTAGAAATTAGAGTATAAGACGAAAGTCTTATATAATGTAGTTAGATGAGAGTCATACCAAACATGTGAGTTGTCACCATAAAAAAAATCTAAACGACATTATCGAGAGTTACTGAACTAATTTTTAAAAAATGTTTATAATAAATAAATTAAAATAAATAAGCACAAAATATGTAAATAATTTTGCAAATTATAATAAATTTGGCCGAGTCAACCTATTCCAAATCCAGAAATTATAATATTCATAAAAAAATGAGCAATAACTTTTATGATACATAGGCTTTGCATTGTGTTTGTACTCTCATTCAATTATGATTTATCATATTGGAAAAATTTAACATTTTCTATAAATAATTTTAAAAATCATTAATGTTTTATTAATTTAAAATGTAATGACTTTTAAGCTGATACTATATACTTATTAAACTCGACTTTTATTGCAAAATAAATTCTGTGCCTTATCTTATCAATTAAAAAAGACCTTCATTTTTAATATACTTAATTTTCCTTAATAATAAAAATATTAACAAGTATTTGTCAGCATCTCTAATAAAAGTTTGTTACGAGCTCTTTTTTTTTTTTAAAATGTCACGACTAATACGTAAAAGAATTAAAAAGCTATTGAAATAAGTTAAATATATTTTTATTAATGTATTTTTAAACAAAATTAGTTTTTGTTTTTAATTTAAACTTTAAATTTTCTAAATATTTTTAATAAAAAATTATTGAAATGATTTCAGTAAAATGTTAAAATATTTTATACTTATTTAAACATTATAATACCTTACAAAAAATAAATTAATTCTAATAAAAAACATATTTAACTTTTATTAAAATTGTAAGTCAGAATGAAAAAAAATAATTAATACATTAAATACTATATTTCTTCTAATGTTATCCAATAAGATAACTTTATTAACTTTAATATCAAGGAGACATTTAATACAAAGAAAACTGTAACTCATTAGGAATATAAAATTGATATTTTTTCTATTCAATGTCTAACTTATTAAGTAAAATGGAATTTATTTTAGAAAACACTATTTTCTTAAAATATCTCTTAACAAGATTTCTAATAAAACTGATTTAACAAAAATATCGTAATAAATAATTTATGTTATTTTTAAGAATGCGCACAAACATTTCTAAAAATAGCAATGACCAACTAAATACGTTATAAATTCGTGATTCTGGGAATTCATAACCATAAGGATAATGATTTTGAAAAATAAAAAAAATTCAATTTTGTCAAACATCCTCTTAAAATCATGTTGATGACGTTAACTTTTTTAATTAACAATATATTTCCATAAAATTCGATTAATTAATACATGTATAAAAAATGATGCAATTGTCTATTTATAAATTATAATATACACTAAATTCATTAATTGATAGAATAATTATATTAAAAATATACCTATTGTGCTTTTATTTCTAAAAAAATTCGGCAACGGATAATTTTCAACTAACCCTGCTAAATTAAGACTGCGAATGAAAGAAGGATTCAGAATCAGAATCAAGAAGGAAGGAGGGAGAGAGATCCAGAACGGTAGTGTCCATTTTTGTCACGGTGGGTCCATGCCATTATTTTTATTCTAATCCCTTTTCTCTCTTCTTCAACCTTTTGCATCTCTTTTTTCCCTTATCACCTTTCTTACACCCTCTTTTCATTCTTCATTTTTTTCTCTCTAATTTTTCGTAGAATCGCGTTTCCATTTTCACGACGGTAGAACCCTAAACCCAGAGCTAAGTGAGTCGTCACTTTTTTTTTTTCTTAGCAAGATAATGAATACCTGTGTCTTGCTTTCTTGAGTTTTTTTTTTCCGATTTTTTTTTTTGTGGTTTTGGTTTTGTTTCAATGCTTATGATTTGAGGCTGTGTTGCACGCGTGCGTGGTGATTGCTGATTCGGTTTTTTTAGTGGCTCTCGGTGGAGATTATTTTGGAATTCAATTTTAATGTAGTTTAGGTGACCCATCGCTGTGTTATGCTGTTGCAAATTTTTTGTTTCAGGTTCCGTGAATTGAATATTTTATTCCGTCTCAGAACTTGATGCGGGTACAGTTGTACAGGAGATTCAGTCACCTAATCAATTGAATGCTTCGTGTTTTATTGCATCGTTTATCTGTCTATGTTCATATGCGAATTTAAGTGCTTCCATGCTGATGTAGTTATACTCGGTTCTTGGCGGCGGAGTTTACTGTGGTGTTGACTAATGAAACCCACCACTTAATAGTCTTGCTCTTTGCTGACTTGATTATTTTGCAAATAAAGTTGTGCTTCAAGGATTATATGGGCTGTGCGGGTTTTCCACCCCTCTACTGTATTGATATTCTTTATATTGTGCAATGAGGTTTTGGTCTTCTGCTTTTTGCTCTGCTGTGCTTGGTGTAGGTTTATGTTGCACGTTAATTTGAATTTTTGGAGTATGTCTGCGATTCATTGACTATGTGCCTATTACTTGTGGCTACTGAATGAGTGTGTTGCATATTTTTATGAATAATTATTTGAAAAGAATTGGTGTTTGTGTTACATGTTAATTTTAATTTTTGGAGTATGTCTGCGATTCATTGACTTTGTTGCCTATTACTTGTGGCTACTCAATGAGTGTGTTGAATATTTTTATGAATAATGATTTGAAAAGGAATTGATGTTTATGATTGATGCGTAGGCGTTTTCCTGCACTTGTGAAACTATTTGTTCAATCCCTACTTGGAGTGTGACTGTAAACCTTTTTGGGGCTTGTCATTTAATAAAACATCACTGAATATCTGACTGAAGTAAAGTTTGTCTGGCTTGAAGTTTCATTCTTTCTGAGTTTGTTCATTTTGTTAATCAATGGTAAAATGTTGCCCTTGTAATTTACAAGTTGCTTGCATTTAATTATTTGTTTTCTTATGAAATTCTTCAGTCCTGGGTTTTAGATCTGTTTTACTATGTTAGTTCATTTAAATTAGTCAGTCTGTCATGTTTCAATAACTGAATTAGAAATAAAATTCTGTATATAAAATATATTTGGCTAAATTTATTAGTCAACCGTATCACCGTAA
The DNA here is from genome assembly GCF_000499845.2 of Phaseolus vulgaris. Taxonomy (NCBI): domain Eukaryota; kingdom Viridiplantae; phylum Streptophyta; class Magnoliopsida; order Fabales; family Fabaceae; genus Phaseolus; species Phaseolus vulgaris. The sequence goes on from NC_023750.2 coordinate 40,028,762, forward strand.
TTATTATCATGCATCAACTACCCAATGATTAGTTTTGCATCAATGCCCTTATATTTGTAACCGTGGATAGTTACGTCATAAATTTGTTATTTTTAGGAGTATTTGAGCGGGGATTGCAATTGCAATAAGGCTTTCTGATTTGGCGGACTCTTAGTCACAGTATGTTCTGACCTATTCTTAATGTATCTTTCTTTAGTAGGAATTTCATTTTGTGCTTTACAGGTTAACACTCATACTAATTTGCTTACCTCAAGTTAAAAAGGATTTCCTTTGTTCTAAAGCATATTTTCCTGAGAAAATTGAAATTTAGCTACCTTCTACACTGGCCTTTTGAATCATGGTTTTGTGCTGTCTCTGTTGTTTGCCTCGAAGCATCCCTTCTTTACCTACTCTTAAATGGTTTCAGGCAGATTGAGAATCTGACTCTAGTTTAGGCTATGTAAAAAAGTTCCAAATTGACTCTTTTGTTCCTCCCCCCCCCCCCCCCGCTAATTTATACTGAAATTATTTACACTCTTTTCTCATTCAAAGCAATGCATTTATTGAACAAGTGAGGCTATGTCAGTTAAATTGTCTTAAGAAGTGCTATACTTGTTCTTCATCTTAATCAATGTGAAAAAACTTTAATCAACAGTCATTGTGAAACGAAGGGGAGTATTCATGGTGAACTTCCTGACTTGTAGCTCATAGGCATCCCTCTCTTCTGTGTCTCCATTCTCCATTTCTCAAACATCTCCTCCAGAGCTTCTATACACGATTCCATTCCTGTGTTCACCATCCAACCCCCCACCCCCACATTTGAAGAGGGGGATTTTATTGTGGGGTTTATAAGCTCTGGATTATAACTCCAACAACAACACCTAACTTTTGATACCTAACTTTTTTTGTGTACTTTTTTTGAGGTTCTTATCAGTTTACATTGACCTTGACCAGGGGTTTGATGTTTGGCTTCTATTGCCTAGAGACGCAAGTATCTTTTGAATGCAAAAAGAATATATCTTTTTTCTTTCTTTTCATAGTCCAAAGGGGAGTATTCATACTGTTGGCTTCAAATTTATCCTTCAGTTTCTTAATGTTGCTTTTCTCTACTTGTCAGTAATGTTTTCCCTGCCATACAGTGATTTGAAATATGTATTGTTTTGAAAATTTCTACATCCTTCGTTGTATTATTGAAAACAATTATTCTAATTAAGAAGATATTAAAAAGTTTGTTTCCAAAATATTTTTTTTTTTTTTTTTCATTTAGTACTTTATTTATAAAATATTAGGAGGGTTTGTAGAGGAAGGATGTGTTAGGAGGATTTCAGCATTACTCAATTCTATAAGCACCGTTGCTTGAGGTCTACTTATTTTGCTATTTGTTTTCTATAACATCTATGTAGGTATAATTGTGACACAATTTTACTCAATTGACGACATATGGTATTGTATCTAACACTTTTAACTGAAAAGAATTACATTTTATATTCTGTCATATAAAATGATTTTATTTTACTTTGATTTTCTACTCAGACTACTCAATTGTTGCCTGTGTATTAAAAACTAAGCACAGACAGAGACACATAGATCATGTGGGCTAATGTAAAGTCTTAAAGAAAGTCATTGTGATCTCTAATTTATTTATAACACCATTGTGTCAAGTCTTAAAGAAGATCATAGATGTACAATTGGATAATGGTTGATACAGCTGCTCAGCGTGGTATCTGCAAACCTTACTTTTTGGCCGTTATTTTTTAAGTACTTATTCTACTTCTGGAGTAGTGTCCCGTGGGATCAAATTGTCCCAGATGAACATGAACTGTAAAAATTTATTGATATTTGAAATATTTACTTGTTTATGTTTGATGCTTGGAAGCGTTATGTTTTTTCTCCAACTCAAAAAATGATTTATTTTTCTATATATTGTAGATGGAAGCACAAAGCTCTCAGCAAACGCAAGTTATCGAGATCAGTGGAGATTTTCCTGATGGCGGAAGAAAGATTTGTGGGGAAGCGCCATGTGGGTTTGCTGATGCCGGATCCATCATCAAGGATTCTGAAGAAAGATCAATTTCTATGCGAAAGCTCCTTATGGCAGTGATCCTTTGTGTTATTTTTATGACTGTTGAAGTGGTTGGTGGCATCAAAGCTAACAGTCTTGCTATACTGACTGATGCAGCACATTTGCTTTCTGATGTTGCAGCCTTTGCCATCTCCTTATTTTCTTTATGGGCTGCTGGATGGGAAGCTACACCTCGCCAGTCATATGGATTTTTCCGAATAGAGATTCTCGGTGCCTTGGTTTCTATCCAATTAATATGGTTGCTTGCTGGTATTCTGGTATATGAAGCCATTGACAGAATCATTGCTGGTCCTAAAAGCGTGGATGGTTTCCTAATGTTTTTAGTTTCCGCATTTGGTCTTGTGGTTAATATCATTATGGCTTTGTTATTGGGTCATGATCACGGCCACGGACATGGCCACGGACACGGACATGCCCATGGACATGGCCACAGCCACAGTCACAGTCACAGTCACGGATTTACGGTGTCTACCCATCACGATGCAACAAAACATACAAAAGATGAACACCATCACACACATGATGATCACACAGACCATCACGATGAAAAACATTCAAAAGATGCTATCCATCACACTCATGAAGATCACTTGCACCATCATGATCACGAAGAACTTGCTCAACCTCTTCTTGACGAATCAAAAGTTGAAACGAAGAAGAAGCAAAGGAACATAAATGTACAGGGGGCTTATCTCCATGTACTGGGAGATTCTATACAGAGTATCGGAGTAATGATTGGGGGGGCAGTTATATGGTATAAACCCGAGTGGCAAATAGTTGATTTAATTTGCACTCTAATATTTTCAGTAATCGTTTTGGTGACAACCATCAATATGCTGCGAAATATTTTGGAAGTCCTGATGGAGAGCACACCTCGTGAGATAGATGCTACTCAGCTTGAAAGGGGGCTGTTGGATATGGAAGATGTAGTGGCTGTTCATGAACTGCACATATGGGCCATTACAGTGGGGAAAGTTTTACTAGCTTGTCATGTTAAAATCAGACGTGAAGCAGATGCAGACGTGGTGCTGGACAAGGTTATAGACTATATCAAAAGGGTCTATAACATCAGTCATGTAACCATACAGATAGAGCGCTAGATTTCATCTTCTATTGAATATTTCGTGATAGTGAAAGATTAGAGGGGAAGGATTTAAGTAGGACTTGAGGATTATGCTTCTGAAACTCAAATTTCTCTATGGCAATAAAACTCTTATATTCTTCTTTCTAGCTCTTTTAAGAGGGCAGATTTGAGCATTAAATATTTTCATGTCAAGTTTTTATATCTTTGATATATTATTGGCAAATGCTTTATTGTTAGTTTTTTTCATACATAAATTATGTGAATTTTATGAAGTAGTTTGAAACTTTATCTGCTACTATCCAATACAAGTTTGCCTTGCTGACTTAAATTCATTGTGGGTTTTAATACCAAAGGGTTACGTGCCACCAGATGAGCAACTATTATTGTGTTTTGGAGTGTATTACCGACAATTGTTGTGCTTCACAGACATGAGACTGTAAAGCTTCTAAGCTGTCTGTTTTACTGCCATTATGAATTGATTTTAACACGACTTTGCTTTTCTATCCGATTCCACACGTTACCAAACACAAAATGCACAAGAAACATATGTGTGGAATCATAGGTTCTATTCCCTCAAAACACGCCCACAGTATTTTGATGAATCACCAAGTTTGATAGGGTGTCCTTGGTGAACAACGACAAGATTCTGCAGTCAACGTCTCACTGAGTTAGAGTTAAAATAAATTAATGTTACAAATGCTTCTGCTCTTAGTTTTGCACGTTATAGAGTGTGAGAATACGTATGATTGTTGTTGAATGGGTGTAAAATTACTATGCAAGATATTATACCCTCAATAAGATGCTATGAGTAAGAAAACTACAAATTGAAGTACGATTAAAGGGTAGTCACATGTGCTGGATATTGAGTCCTGAACTAGCAGTACAGACAAAGGAAAACATCCCAAACTGTTCCCACCCTGAGAGCCAAGGCATCTACAGTGTGAGCTTGTAAATTTAATTTTGAAAAAAAAAATTTTGTAAGTGAAGTGATTCATATTTTAATGCTCTCTTTTATAAGTTAAATTTAATTGTTTCTTTTAAAAAAAAATTATACGATTTTGGTCTTTCTACTTTTTTCTTCTTCTAAAATTATAGCTTTTAAATTTAGAAAATTCACAATTTTGAGTTAATTATCAATTTTTTTATATATTTTAATTAATTAAATTATTTTTTATGATATTTAAATGATTATATCAATCTGAAGTCTTATTTTTTTTTTCCTTGTGACATTATCATTGTTATTTATAATTTATTCGTATTATTTTCAATCATCGAATCTACTTACTCTTTTTTATTATAAATAAGAGTATATAATTTTGAGAATGCAACTTTCCTTTTTTCAATATTTTATTTCTTCTCTTTGAAGGTGCATTTTTTACAACACTCCCACAACCAACCAAAAACTCATCCCTCAATTATTTCAAAACACTCTCATTTGTGTTTATCTATATCTTTTAATTTTCTTTGCAATCCAACTATTTCAATCATTCATTTTTTATCTTTATTTTAAAATTAATTTTTAATATTTTTTTGAAAGAAGTTGTTAAGTATTAAAAATAAATTTATTCATAATTTATAATTATCCATTGTAAATCGAAAATGTAGTGCATATATTTTAAAAAAAATAACATTTATTTATAAAATTTAATTATATTATAATTTATATATTTAAAATATTTATTAATATGAATTTTAATATATAAACACATTTATTCTTTGAAATGCAAATTTAAACCTTAGTTACTAATTACTTTATCACTTTTTTTTACATTAAGATTTTATATGTTTAAATTTCCTTTTATATTAAATTTGTTGAAAAACAAGGAAAATACAATATGGAGTTGAATTGAATTTGAATTATTTTTTTTGTCCTTTTGCAAATATCGTTTGATGATGACTTCTTAAGCAATGATTTGGGCACCAAATGATAAGATAAGAACTTTTGGATCTAATAGAGAACAAGATATGCAACTTAATGATTTATTTCATTAACTTAGTTTAAAATAGTTTAACAAGAGTTTTTTTTCCAAAATAGATCTCCTTCTCAAGTTCGTACAAACAATAATGAATATTTAGTGTAAAGAGAAAGGAAAAATTGCATAAAGTATTTTTATATTGGTTTATTTGTCAGTATAAACTACATCCAGTTCTATATCCACAAATTAAGTTTCATTAAGTAAACTAATGATGTGAAGTACAATGCGATTATTCTTTAGACACATAGTCACTTCTAACTAACTCATTGAGTATTCTTTCCCACAAGCCACTCTTAGTTTAACAAGTATTCTTTCTGCTAACAAGCACTCCTAATTGACCCCATTTAAGAATTCTTTTCTACAAGTCACTTCTAGCTTAACCAAGTATTCTTTCACAAGTCAATCTTGACTTCACCAATTATTGTGTTCACAAGCCACTTTTGGCTTCATTGAGTATTCTTTGAGCAACAACCATTATTGATTAATAATGAAGTATTATTTACCAAACAATCACTCTTGACTAAGATTTGTGTGGTGATCAAGAGATCACGTTGATACTTACTAGATAATCGTCTATAGATGAATATGAAATTTGACCACACTATTCCAGTTTGCTAATAAAACAAAAATAATGTTTCAACAAAGTCTCTATCCACAGATTAAGTTTCATTAAGTAAACTAATGATGTAAGTACAATGCGAGTATCTTTGGGCACATAGTCATTTCTAACTAACCCATTGAGTATTCTTTCCCACAAGTCACTCTTAGTTTAACAAGTATTCTTTCTGCTAACAAGCACTCCTAACTAACCCCATTTATTTTTTACAAGTCACCTCTGGCTTAACCAAGTATTCTTTCACAAGTAAATATTGAGTTCAATTATTGTGTTCACAAGCCACTTTTGGCTTCATTGAGTATTCTTTGAGCAACAACCATTATTGACTAATAACGAAGTATTATTTACCAAACAATCACTCTTGACTAAGATTTGTGTGATGATTAAGAGATCATGTTGATACTTACTAGATAATCGTCTATAGATGAATATGAAATTTAACCACACTATTCCAGTTTTCTAATAAAACAAAAATAATGTTTTTTCTATGAAGCTTTGATGGGTGTAGGAATTTCAACAATGTTCTAGAACTGTACAACAAAGTCTCTTTCTTCTTCTTCTTGAGTTTCTTTATATAGGTTTAGAAGAAATTAGCTGATGTAAATCTTTTTCTAGCCGTTGAACAACTTCAGTTCTATGTCCTTTTACATATGACGAGCTTACTTGAGTATAATATATTAAATACACTTCATGAAATATTAAATACTCTTTTCTTCTTTTATGTAACTTCTCAATGACTAGATGTGTTTATCTCTTCTTGGGCATTGTGCCTTTTGTTTAACCTTTCCTAAAGTGTAGCACCATACAAAGTAGATGTTATAAAAAAACGAAGAGCTAAGTTAAACCAAGAGGGGGAGTGAACTGGTTTTATAAACTTTCTCCTTCTTGAAATTCTTTTTCAAAACCTTTGAGACTGAAAACTAGATAGACCTTTATTTGGAATCTAAATTGATACAAAAAAGGAGTGCAATACATTAAAGAATAGAGAAAGCAAGAAATAAAGCACACAAGAATTTATACTGGTTCAAATTCTCCTGATCCTACTCTAGTATCAACAATTCAACCTGAGAATTGTTGGTTCCACTAACTTTCTCAAAAGTTATATAACAATCAATTCTTGAACCCCTTCAAGAGGATATATAACACACTTAATATTAAGAGGATATGCAACCCTATTATCTCTCACGCCATGAGAGAATCTATAGCTTTATCAACTCTTAATCACTAAGATAACAACTCTAGATAGTCAACCCAAAAACAACAATAAAATACAAATTAAAAAAATACAACTACATAGTAGAAGCAGCTCACAAAATTAACACTTGAATACAATCTTTCTTGAATTCTTTGAGTGCACAAACAAGTATATGAAAATTGTAAAAAGCTCTCTGCTTACTTGAAAAATCTTATGCTCAAAATTTGTTATTCAAATGTTGAGACAAATGCTCTATTTATATATTTTGAAGTCATTGATCAAAACAAATTTTAATGCAATCAATTATTAATCCATTTAATCTTTATCCTTTATAAATAATATGATGCTTTGTGAAGTTTTCATAAAATAAAAATTGTAAAAAGCAAAATTTAACAATAGTTTAAATTGAGAAAATAAAAAAATTAATTAATACTAATTCATGTACATAAAATGACTTGTCCAAATAAATAAAACTAATACAACTTATAAAAAATAAATAAAACTAATACAACCTATAAAAAATAAATAAAAGTATTAATTTTTTTATAAGAATTTAATTGTTTATAAAAAATTTAAACTTATAATTACATATATAATAATATATTTTTCTCATAACACAAATTTCATTTATATAATAAAACTTAGTCATACTATTTTATATCATTTTACATTTATCAACTAGTTTATCAACTAGCATTTATCCAATAGCTAAGAGCATATCCATTGGCAGAGTATGAGGTTTATTTAATTTTTTATATCTTCCAGTGTGCAACATTCCTGACCATTTTGTAATTTTTACTCCAATGCAATGGTAAGAACAGATTCTTATTAATATTTGTTATAAATCCAACAAATACTTGCTAGGATAGGTTTGAAATGACTCTAATACCATGTTACAGAGTGAACTTTAAGTCTAACTTAACCTCATAAAACTCCTCATAAAACCGGTTCATGAGGTTGATGTTTGCACCCATTTATATATAATGAAATGTCTTCATCTTTAGTTGATATTCGTTGTCGTCGGTAGAAATATATATTTTTTTATTTTTAATAATTACTTTAAAATTGTGTTAAAGTTGATTTTTTATAGATTGATAATAGAGTAAATTAAACTAGCAGTATCATCAGAATTTTTTTTAATTTTAATATTTTTAAAGCAATTTTTTTCTTAAAATAAAATATAAATTTTGAAAATTGAAATTTAAAAAAATCTTAAGTATATGAAATTAATGAAAAATTTATTTAATGGTGATTCGTAAATATTGCATCATCACTAATACTGGTGTAAAAAAGTTGAACAATTATTAAAACAATAAAAGAAATTACAGTAAAAATATTCTTGAATTGGATTGTTAGTAGGGGAAAAAAAAAAGAAGAAGATGATTTGATATAAAATCTCAAAATATATATGACAAAGAATGCACATGAATACTACTTAGAAGTATATAGAGTTAGAGATTAACATATTTTGAAGAGTGAGATTGAAATTGAAAGCAGTATTTGAAGTTAATATAGTTTAGAATGTTGGTGTCTGCAAGACTGAGCAATAATAATATATGGAGTACATCTCAAACTGCACCTTCCCAAAGAGGGAAGGTATCTAGACACAGTAAACAACTCTGAAACAATTAGAAACTTTCACACCAACTCATTTTCAACCCTACTAATGTTTCAGGACAAACTGGAAAATATTTTGTCTTAATCAATAAAAAACTTTACTCACATATTATTCTCATTATAATCTTTATCAAAATGGTGGTTTATATATATATATATATATATATATATATATATATATATATATCACCGTAAGAAAATTATTTAATAAAAACTAATTTTAGAAAAAAAAATAATTAGTTGTTATATTAGCTAAATTATATATCATTTTAGAGACTAAAATTTTTTTTTTTCTAAATTAGTTTTTATTATTAATAAATAGTTTCTAAATTGGTATCTAATTAGCTACTAAATTTAGAATTTAAACAATTGGTAGTTAAAACCTTGATAGCTAATTAGATACCAATTTAGAAACTATTTATCAATAATAGAAACTAATTTAGAAACCAATAATTTTTTTAGTCTCTAAAATGGTTTCTAATTTAATCACTATATATTGCAACTAATTATCTTTGTTTTCTAAAATTAGTTTCTATTTAGTGATTTTCTTGTAGTGTATATACACTTTTAATATATAATTTTATAATATGTATTTTTTTTCAATTTTTAATACAATTTTAGATGAGTAGTTGATTGCAGCATCTCAGTTTAGTTTGTACATGTATGTGATATTAAACTTTTTTTTCTTTCATAACTAATTTTTCTTTTTTATATTAATTAAATTAAGAGTATAATTGAAAAAAAAAGTAATTTATCTTAAACACTACAAGAAAATTATTAAATTGAAATTAAATTTAAAACAAAAATATCATTATATTAACTAAATTAGATATTATTTTAAAGACTAAAAAATTATTAATATTTAAAATAGTTTCTACTATTAATATAAATTTATAAAATAGTTTCTAAATTAGAATTTATAAAATAGTTTATAAAATGATTTCTAATTCAATCAAATATTTGATTTGTAAAATTAATTTATATTTAAGGATATTCTTATAGTAAAAATTTAAAAGAATATATAAAAAGAGAAAAATATACATTTTTTTTTACATTAATTTGTTTAATAAAAAGATTCTTCCTAAAAAAAATGGATGTCGTTCCCATAAAATAGTTTTTTAAAGAGTGTAAAAAGTTATAAGAAAAAAAATTGATACCAGCTTTATCATTATATCCTTCCATTTTTCATCTTTTTTATTCCCTCTCTATTACTAAACACAATGAATCAATAACACAAACACACTTAAGTTTTATCCACAAAAAACATTATTCACGTAAATTTCTATATTTGATAGTAAATATGGAACTTTTATCATGTGTTTGGTCTCATAATGTAATTTCCAAAAATTTAAAGTCATTCTAAAATTGTTGATGAAAACTAGAAAACATAAACTTGTAAGTTTTTTTGCCCTATATATTAATTTCATAATTTAGAAAAATTTATCACTTTTGTATAATCTGTTGAAAAAATGGCTGTGTAATTTTTTAAAATTAATAGAATGGATACATTGTAGAAAAATGAGAATAATGAAGAGTAATACATGGATTACATCTAAAAAATGATAGAAGGGTTTTACTGATATAGAAGGAAATACAAAAATCGCCTTATACGACACACAATAAATCATTGTAGAACAGTATCTGCGTGAGAGGCCGAGTAAGAACCATATCCATCTACGAGGGACATTGGATTTCCATGCACATGCTTTGTTTTTGTTTGGCTCTTATATGCAAATTGAAACCCTATTACTGAGTTGGAGATTTTCTGCAAGATCTTCATATATCCTTCACACTCACAAAACCAGATAACGTATGTAGAATTTGAGGCCAACTATTGTTGTGCCTGGTTCCACACTTGATACATATTCATACGTGGTTAATACCAGGTTATCCAATTCTACCATGCTTCCTAAATCAACCACCGTCCACACTTTTTCTATCTTATCTGTAAACATTCATCTTCCACTTCAACAATCTTAACCATGTTTTTGAAGATTATAAGTTCAGGATTTGCATTATCATATGTAAATGATAAGGTAGTCCTACATGTCTCCCTATACCAATTATTATTCATTAATTGGGTTATGCAGATAAAACAAAATCAACCATTCTACTTTCTTCTGTTAACTTTTATTGTTTTAAATTTTTCTGGTGTAAAACAATCTAAAATCTCATGCAGATTATGTAAACTACCATCAGGTTCATCTTAGCAAGTTTGCTTTGACGTGTTATTTGTGTTATAGTGGTTAACTTAACTATGGCCAAAACAACTTTCAAATGAATATCAGATAAAAGTAGAAGAGTTGAAAATAATTATTGTTTTTCTATTTTGATGTTTGAAATTTTATGAACAAAAAATGAAATACATTCTTGGAAAATTGGATTCGATTAAAACAAAACCATGTTCAGACACAATGAATGCTAATCTAAAAGCTGGCTGCTGCATGGGCCCCACTCCAAAATTCCAAAATTTTATTTGGACCAAAATACACAGATGTGGGCCCTTGGATGTTAATGAGAGTCAACTGCGCCTTGCTAGGATATCAGATTTTTTTTTGGATCAATAATAATTTGGATATCTTTGTAATTATACGATTTCCTGAAATTAAAATTTTAATCTATTGGCTTAACTAATATATTTTAAAGTTATAGCTATTTTTTTAATTACTTCATTAAGTTATATTTTGTACATCTAAAAAAATTTAAATTATGAGTTTAGGATTTAGAGTTTAAAATTGTTAGAAAATAAGAGTTACATACACAATTTAACCCTAAACCCTAAAATTTAACCACTATCACAAACACAATTCTTTCTTTAGTATTCTTATGATTTTTATTATATTTATTAATAATATGAATATAATTTATATTATTATTATTAATATAATAATAATAATTATTATTATTATTATTAATATGTATAAATTATATTAATAATAAGTATAATAAAAATGGTAATATGACCAAAGAACTTGTCTGGTCTAGTGGTTAATGTTTTCTTGGTCACTGAAATGACTTGAGTTATATATAGTCTCACGCATGAGTTGAAAGTCTCGTCTTGAGGGGAGTGTGTTGGAAATTCTACATCAACTAGAGATTATGACATTTCTTAATATATAAGTGAGTGCAACCCTCACTTTATAAGTCAGTTTTATAAGTTTGAGTTAGACTTAAAATGCATCTCTTAATAAACATCAACAAATGACATGCTTCGTTACTTTTTTTGCTTAATTGTTATCACCTTACTTCTCTCTCATGTGTGTGATAGTGAAGCTTCATATATACTCTTGTGACCATGACAATGAACTTCTCAAAACACTTCTTGAGTACTTAGCACTTTGTTGATAAAGTCACACTTGACTCTTGTAATTGATAAAAGTTTTTTTTTTATTAATTATATAAATTTATACTGCAATTGATAACACTTTTTAAAATGATTTATTTGTTGTAGTAAAACTTAAATGTTATTATTTCATATCATGTTGTAAAATTTTTGTTACTTTTATTATATGATTTGTTGTTATAATAGATGGACAATGAATATGAGAAAGGGCATGCTACCATGTTCTAGAATTTTTTTTTTTTTTAGCAATGAATAAATTGAATAAAGAGACACTTCAGAGTGTCTCAATTCTTATACATTTAAAGCTCAAGGTTTCTCTTACTTTCACAGTTGGCCAATACCAAATTGCAGATAGGTCATAATAAAAACATAAAGATTTCATATGCAACTAGTAATACAAGATTTCCATATTTCTAAATCTATATTACCAATAAATCTTGACTCCATTTTATCCAAAGGTTTCGTTGTTATAACCAATCTACATAATCATCCCTGCAAATCCAATCCATCACATATATCTCTCTATCCTAGAGTTATGATTAGTAATGATAGACCAAACAGTTTATCCAACCAACATATGTCTATTCATTTGTTATACGACCCCCTCCACAAAGAATCTTCCTTCATCTATATTAAAATGATAAACAATAGTAACCAAATGCATGAATCATAAGACCACCCTGCATGTAGACCGCAAAAAACCTATTATTATCTATCTCTCCCACCCAATCTAACCCATCTTACTTCCTCATTTAGTATTCCATAAATCCTTTCTGGGCGTTCAAAACCTACGTTCTTATTACCCCACCTCATCTTCATGTCTTCCTTTTTATAGATTTCAGGCATTCATTTGGCTCCATACACCATTGAGAGTAAATCAACATAGCTAGATTTCTTTACTAGTTATCTATATGACCATGCCTTGAGTTGTGCCAGTATAAAGATCTCTGAGCTATCAACTCTACCATTCTTGAAGATAATTAAGTTTCTTTGTTTTCAAAATTTCCCTACCACTGCAATCTACATACACCTCCACATTCTGTTTATCTTCTGTGTTTCCCAGCCTAACTTAAAAAGCATGAAGTGATTTCTAGTTTCCTAGTGGTACACCGTACTCTTCCCTATCCATTGACTACACATGCACCATATTCTCCATGCAACTTTACATTTAAAGAAAATATACTTCCTTGTTTCCTCTTCCTCCCCGCACATAACACAAACGTTACTTTCCAAACCTAACCCTCTTTTATCCAGATTAACCCTTGTAGGGAGTCTGTCTGTAAGAACTCTTTAGACAGTCGTCATCGTAGATGGTAAAACCTTAATGGTCCAAAAAAACTCATATAACGGTCTTAAGTCTCTTTCTACCTCCATCCTTAATCTCCTGTATGCCGAACTAACTGTGTATATTAGTTTTTCACTCGCCTTCCATACCCACTGATCCCCTATTCCTTGTGATAAGGTTTTGTCATCTATAAGTTGCTTTAAATTATTCTCCTCACCCACCTCACATTCAAATAGAGTCCGTCTCCACTCCAATTTCCAAATCCATTTATTATTGTCCCAATCGCCTGTCTGAAATAGACATGCTGTTTTATCTGAGGAGATTGAAAAGAGTCCTGGGAATTTAAAACATAGAGTCCATGTATCTATCCACTTATCCTCCCACAACCTAATTGATTTTTTTTTGTCTCCTATCCTCCATGTGACATTATCTTCAAAGTCGTTCCCCCCATTCCTCCATCATCCAAAGTCTCTTTAAGTCCTTCCACCAGATAGATTTCTTTAGGTTTCTTCCATTTCTTTTGAGTTTTCTCCAACCTCCATACTTTGATTCTAGGATTTCTTTCCATAATCCACTCTCATTTGACTATAAACGCTAAATCCTTTTTCCTAACAAAACATAATTAAAGAGTCTTAAATCTATGACTCCTAAACCTCCTTCCTCTTTGGATTCATAAACTTTTCCCATACAACCAATGCTATTTTTTTCCATCCTTCTCCAATCCCACATGTCCTATAATGTAAAGAATAAGAAAAAAAGTCTCAAATAAATAAGGTGTAATACATAATTTTATTTAATGATTTAAATGAATTTGCATGACGGGTAAAATGTTTTATTGACATGTGTTTCTTTAAATTATGTATACTATATTTTCATGAGTTCATGCATTTTATTTATTGTTCTTTAAGTAAGCACTCTTTATTATGTGTACAATTTATTGCAAATAATGAATGAATAATTATTGAATTCACATATATTTACTATGTAATTGTTTAATAAGAAATCAATTAATTAAAAGATTTTAAATTTAAAGTAATTTTAAATAATAAGTAAGATTAACGAGAAAAATGGAGATTTAAGATTTTTTTTAATAAGAGAGTAAAAAATAATCAAAAGGTCTTGAATTAAAGATAATGAAAAAAAAATATTATAGAAATGTGGAGATTGATTTTACCAACTTTCTCATGTAATTATTCTTTCCTTGTCTAACAAGTTCATATCAAGCAATTGATATTAAAGTTTGAGATTTAAACGTGAACTAGTCTTACCCTCATTCCAAGTTTTAGGTTGTACCATGTTTCTTTTTATGTAAATTCAAAATCTACAAAAGGGTTTTTTTTTTTTCAATTTGAAATTAAAATTGTAAAAATCGTGATTTAGTTAGTTGGGTGACAAAGAATTTTAAAAAAAAATATATTTTATATAATGTTATTTTAAAAAATTAAAAATACTCACAATAAAATAATCAATTATTATTTTATAAAAAACTACCCTGGAACAATTTTCTTAAGCCAAAACAAGTTATAAGTTTTTAAACATTTTTTAGTATTTAACTAAATATGATTTTTGATATAAATGTACTCTCAGCATTTTATAAATCTTACCATTAATACATTTTTTATTCTATTTTATGAATCCGAATTATTCATAAATTTTTGCACTTTTTTTATATTCTTTTTATCCTAATCTAAATAATTGTATTACTGATTTTGTTTTTTTTTAGAAAATAATAATTTAAAAATTCTTATAATTATATATAATTTTTGATGTAATGAATTTAGAAATAAATATAAAAATAAATATATATAATAAAAAATAAATTTATAATTAAATAATATTAAAATATTAAAATAATAATTATAATATGATTGTTTAAAAAATTAAAATTGTGAATGTATCGTTACTTTTTTTACTATCTCACTTCTCACTTTTTTTTTAATCTAAACACAGGCTTAGAAAACAGAAGATATGGTTGTCTAGAAGTTGTTGAAGCTAATTTTTTTGTGCGAATGGATAGCAAACGGAAAGTACAAGGTAAAGTCTCTTTCTTCTTCATTGTTTTCTACTCAACACTATACATATCATTTATATTCATTCTTCCTCCACATTAAATTACAATACTCAAATCAGATTCATTATAACCTTATGCTTAAATTAAAACTATGCTAATGCTCCTAGTTACCTAAGGTTGAGTTTATTCTCAAAACAAGTATTAAAAGAGAAATTAAATATAATTCATCCTCATAAAATAATTTGTAAATTAAGAATTATTTTTAATTAATTTTATTTTTGTTCTAGTAAGATGTTTAATATATCCTCTTACATCAAAACATAGATATATTGATATAACGGTCCATAATAATACATAACAAATTTAATTAAAATATATTTTGATATTATATTAAAAAATAAATTTATTTTATAAAATTAACTTGTAAAATAAAAATTGTTTCACTTATATTATTATAGATTTGTTTTTTTATGCCTAGTCAAAAGTTAGATTTCTAACAAGAACTACAAATTTATGCATGTTATTTATCTATTTAAAATGATATCCTTGGATTGTTATATATGTACACATAAATAAACTAAAAAAAATTAATTACATTATTTTCTGGGAACAATATATTAAGTGAAAGTTTTTTAATCATGTGGTTATAGTTAGAGTATATTATTAGTGTGATAGTGTATATATTATTGGGATGTCTCCAAGGTTCATGCTCTCACTTTTTTAGTTATTTGAAGTATGTTTGAATGGTGAAATATAGATTAAAATTGGAGTGAGTGAGAAAATAATAATAATAAAAATATGATGTATGGTATGTGATTTTGTTGTCATGTGTAACTAATATTAGCCTGAATAGGAAATTGGACATGATCCATCATCATCATCATGCAGACCACACAATCCACAGAAGGCCTTTCCAGCCCTCTGCTTCTTTCTTCTTTTTTCCATTTTCTTTTTTCTCTTTCTCTCTCATCTCATGACATAGAAAGATGGGAGAGAGAGAGAGTCCCACAACTGTCTGTCCCCGCTGTTGGACAAAACTGCCACCGCCAATAATGCTTGGGACCTTGTAAACCAGACAAGTAACTCCCTCAAACACACTCTCTCTCTCTCTCTCTCTCTTACCAACTCTTCACAACACTGTTTCAAATGCATCTCATTGCAAACCAAAGCATATCTCTTCTAACCCCAGTTCACAAGTTTCCACCTTTCGTTTCTTACCACATCCCTCTCTTCACCCTCTTCCCATATCATCCCCTACTTTCTACTTCTACTACTCTTCTGTGACCTCAACCTTCTTCCAAACAAACACACTATTTATTGTTTTTATTATTCATTATTATTATTATTATTCTCTCTCTGTATATATATAAGAGGCTAGCAAAGGCATCAGAAACACAAAGGAATATATTGCGGGGGTGTTAGTTACTCGAATGGGGTCTCGCACTGCTTCTCCTTAGGGCTTACATTTATTACCATTCTTTTGTTAGTATCACTACCATACGGAATGTTGGTCACCCTCATAGAAGCCTAAGGTAGCAGCATTTAAGACCATATACTTTGATCACTGCTCAGCTTTGATGGAGAGGCTCCAAGGACCCCTCAATTCCTGTGTATGTGTTACTTACTCTACTACTACTATTATACTACTAATTAATACTACTACTTTCTATTTTCTACTTTCTTTCCACACTCTCCCAGCCACCCCTTTTCTTCTTCCTTTTCCTTTTCCTCCAACCCCATTTCTGGATACAAGAAAAGTACTGCATTTACTCCTCAAGACGTATGCATTAAATGCACACCATTGTGTTACTATTTTCCTGAAAATACATGTATCTGCTCCCTTCTTTGACATTCCTCTTTAGTTCCTCTTTTATTGCTCACTTTCCTGTATATACTTACTCTCTTCTCCATTCTGACCCAACCCCAACACCATTAATGGAGCCGTATATTCCTTTCATTATTCTTTTCAATTCAGTTGGGTGTGAGAGTGAAATAAAACCAATGCCTTGTTATTATTCTCTTGCCATTGTTTCTCACTCCATGTGCTAAATTCCTTCTCTTACAGTTCTTTGGAGACCCCTTGGGTGTGAATTGTTTTGACCAAGTTCTGGTTGATGAAGAAAGCCTGAGACTAGAGGAGGAAGAGCAGCTTCTGATATCAAGTTTGGAGGACAACATGCCTTTCCTTCAGATGCTTCAGAGTGTGGAGTCCCCACAATTTTTCCCTTTGAAAGAGCCAAGCTTTCAAACACTTCTGAGACTGCAGCACATTAAGAAACCGTGGGAGGGAATGACCTATGTTCCAAGAATGGAAGCACAAGTTCAGACAGCATTGGAGCTAGAGAGTTGTGTGACACACGACATGTTGGAGATGCAGTCGCCAGTGAAGTCAGAAAGCAATGAGCTCCAACACCCACTTTCAATTTTGTGTGTTGAGAAAGTGAGCTATGAGTGCAACCAGGAACCCCACAAAGTATCACAATCATGTCCCAAATCTCAGCCAGCAGCCACAAGGGAAAGGAGAAAGAGAAAGAGAACAAGGCCAAGCAAGAACAAGGAAGATGTGGAGAACCAACGCATGACCCACATTGCTGTTGAACGCAACCGGCGACGCCAGATGAATGACCATCTCAGTGTTCTAAGGTCCCTCATGCCTCCTTCCTATATTCAAAGGGTATGCATTATATGCACTCAATTTTTTGTTGTATGGAGTCCAATTGTCAACCCCATTTTTCTCAAAGTGATTATTTTTGTTTACTCAGAAGAATTGGAGTTTTATTTTGATAATTTAGATAATAAAAGTGTATTTAAGATTTACAACATAAATCCCTGAGGTCCATTTAAATTCAGACTGGAAAACAATATCCATACTGAGGAAAGTTTTTTTTTTTCCTTTTCCAAGTCCCTTCTCTTGCTTTATCCGTGCTAAAAATCCAACCTTTTTCAGTGTGGGATGCTGAAAAATTTTGTTTTTGTTTTTTTACCCTTTTTATTGACACTGATGTATTGGATGATTATTCATGGTGTAGGGTGACCAAGCCTCAATAATTGGGGGTGCAATAGATTTTGTGAAGGAGTTGGAGCAGTTGCTTCAGTCCCTTGAGGCACAAAAAAGAATGAGAAAGAATGAAGAGGGAGGTGGTTCTTCTTCCACCATGTTGTCTAATGCCCCTCCACCATCATCATCTTCATCACCACATGGCTATGGAATGAGGTCATCAACCAGTGAGGAAGTGAACTGTGGGGATGAGATGAAGGCAGAAAACAAGTCAGAGGCTGCAGACATAAAAGTGACCTTGATTCAAACCCATGTGAACTTGAAAATTGAGTGCCAAAGGAGGCCAGGGCAATTGATAAAGGTCATTGTTGCTCTGGAGGACCTTAGGCTAACCATTCTGCACCTCAACATCACCTCCTCAGAGACTTCTGTCCTTTACTCCCTCAATCTCAAGGTATTACTATGTCTTTTCACCTCAATTGTTTTATTTTTAAATATGGTCAACTCTACAAAGTGGAATCAAGTCAGTGTACTATTATTTTCTGACTTGCAATCTAAGCAAAACCTGCCTTCCCTATTTCCAACATTGTCTACAATTATAATTATAATTATAGGGAGAATTTCTTTTTGGACCTTTGGTAAATCACTATTCATTTAACATTAGTATATTCCTTGACTGTACTACACTTCAACTTTCTTTTATTTTATTTTGGATGATAAATAATGGACTTTGGCGTGGTGTGGCAATAATGCAGATTGAAGAAGGCTGTAATCTTCGTTCAGCAAGTGACATTGCAGAAGCAGTTCATCATATGTTCAACTTCATTAATGGTAGCTAGAGACTCCTAGCTCTCTAACCTTAGGGAGCGGTTGCAGAGGAATAAAGGACAAGGTCGAATCATTGCAAGGAAGATGGAGAAACGGGGAACACAGGGCATCCATTTCTTGTCTACATATCAATATGAGGTGTATAATGTTAGGTGGTAGCTGAGAGATAATAGATGATGGTACTGAAGGGAGGCTAAGGCATGTGATATTATTGTTTGCTGCTCAAATGGTTACTCTTGTGTTGATTTAATTAAAGTGTTAGCTTTGTTGTATAATGTTGTGGTGAATTGCTTGTTAACTGTTTCTTTGGTGTGATGAGAATTTGGATGGATTGTGGTGGGGTATAGAGGGTAGGGTCTGTGAGAGGAAGGACCCACTTTGAAAATTTTGGAGTTCTCATCATTACGAATTACTAGGAGGGGAATGATGCATCTCTTTTTATATTGACTTTGCGTGATAGCCGTATACTATAAAAGATGTTTCATAATATATATGCTCACTTTCTGATGGGTTCTTTTCGGCCTCCTCCAGTTCATGCCAGCATCATCCCTTTTGCCATTATCTAACCAAATAAATAAATAATACTGCAACCAAAGAGAGGTAAAAAGAGAGTACTGTACAAGTTTGTTCAGTTTTATCATATATAAAAGAGTGATTTTTTTTTTATATTGTATGTTTACACATACAAAATAACACAGAAAGAGTAAAAGAAAATTTTGATAGAAGTTGGAGAAGTTATAATGTGAAGGCCTTCAAGATATTCTCCTTGAAAAGACAGAATGTGCACTTGGGAGTTATATCGAAATAATATGGTATTTATGTTACTTATGATTAAGACATAGATGATAAGGACATGTCTATAATATGTAAATTATATCAGATGTATAATTTCCTAAATTCAAAGTTATTGTCGTATTTGTGTTCCACTTCACAAACCCATGTTCTAATCAATGATGGTTAACATAATAACAAAGTAGAACAATCCATTTAACAGGATCTCAGCAATGCGATGGTTTGAGACAAGAAAAGAACCATATGTCAATCATCCTATGCTGTCAATATACATAGCATTACTATTTTGATGGTTTTCACAACAACGGCATAACGTGTGTTGCATTATGTTGAGGTGTTGGAAGTGAGAATAGCGAGGTTGAGAATGAAGTAACGGTAGGAAGTCATATCGGGTGAGACAGAGGATGGCACAAAGCCTTGTTGAGAGCAGTTTCAGGTTTGAAAATGGACGATTTTGCTGCAAAATGGTTCGTGCATCTTTGGTGATTAGCATCATTGGAGACAAGGGGAAGGAGAAAAGAAGGAAAAAGAGGAGAGTGACGTGGTGGAAAATTCGCTATGGTGAAAGGTGTTTGACGAGAAGGTGTGTGAAGGGTAGGGTGAAGTCAACATAATGATGAAGGGGCAGTCCCTATCCCACAGCCCCACACCACAGCATCCTGTCCTCTCTCTCTTTCTCATCAAATTCTCACTATAATATAATATAATATATTTGTCTCTCCAAAAAGCAACTTTCTTTTTAAAAAAAAAATAGATAAGATAAATTTTGAAAAGTGTCCAAACTCAAATACTTGTAATGAACTAAAGGGTCTTCTTAGTCTTCTCTAAACTAATGAACTTTTGCTGTTTCTATGAACTAAATCCACATTGGTTTGTCTAACATATAAAATTACAGAATAACATATTTGTCTCTCCCAAAAGTAAAATTGAATAATACATTTGTCTTTCTCATTCACAATGAAAGAGAGAGAGATAGAGGAAAAGAATGGCTTAGAGAGGAACAAAAGTAGCAGCCATCCCCATGTGCAAGTGTGTCAGAAGGACAAAACCACCCTCTCCTTTTCAGGCCCAACCCCAGCCTCAGTCCTATTCATTTTTGGTCCTCGAGTTGCTGGTGCCTAGTGGTGTACCTCTTTTTCCCATTGTTCATGCCTTTCTCCTTACCTTTTCTCTTCTTTTTCTTTTCCTTTGTGTCTCCAAGGGCTATAACTTCTCTCCCAATTAATTTACCACCCCATCATCCCTTCCAAGGCCACTAACTTTTCTTACTCTCCTCTCTTCATTCATCACTCATCATTACCACCTTTGCTTCTTCTACTACAGTACTATTTTGCACAATGCACTACCTCATTTTAGATATCAGAGTTCACCAAGTCAAGCCACGCGCATACAAAGCCAAATTTCTTGGCTGGTCCACTTTCAGAATGCCAACACAGACACTTTGTTACACTTAATTGCCTATTCATTACAGATTATATCCCCCCAAACGCTTAGCAAACATGGAAATGATCACGGGTTTCATCTACACAGTTTCACCATTCCAATCATTTTTCTGTGATATTGACATGGAGGAGCAAGTTAAACATTGAAAATGCAAAACTATAAATCTTCTTATTACATTTTTATGTTTGTAAGGCATTCAATATGTTTTACCTTTTTATGAACCATTGAAATAGGAACATAGAATGTGATCCTTGAGGTAGATTGTAAATGATAGTAGATAGAATTGTTCAACTAAAGGATGATGTACCTAAATTTGGTGCCATCCTTGAAGATCATAGGCATATGTTCACTTTAAATCTAAACATTGGAATTGCTTTTATTAAAAGACAATCCCTAATAAGGGTGGCTACATCTCATCCTAGTCCCCTACTCCATTCTAACTTGCATTTGACACTTCCTAAAGGAACTGTGATGAGATTTGTAAAAAGTCACAGTATCATTATTTTCTTTTGGTGGATGAAGTAGCTTCCTTGATTAAATGTCATCCAACTGTATTGTCAATCACTGAGTGAGATGATGAACTCTATTGAAACTATTCATGTTTTCAAAAGCATGAATTACATGTAAAACATGCCAAATTTTGTGAAGAACTCTTCAAACAAAGTTTTATCAATAGGTTTTATTGCAGAAAATAATTTATCAATTAGCATCTTGCTTTTGCATGGCGCCACAACATTGTCCTCGGGCAACAACAACCTTGACATTAATGAACCCAGAAGAAGGAAAACTGGTCAGAAGTTCTTGGAGTAAGCAACTTTTTATTGGAAAAGAAGAGACATCCTTCGAACTTCACGCTAATTAGTCTCGTATTTTCATTCTATCATTAGTATGATTAAATTAGTATGATTAAAAGAGATGTATAGGATATCCAAGAATAAAGCACAGCACATTTTTTCATAACATATTTTTTTATTAAATAACTTAATCAATAAGAAAGTGAAAGTATTATTCAACTTATAGGATTAAATATATTATTACCACAACTTTGACCTATTCTAATATGTTATTAAAAATAAACGTCTATAAATATTCAAGCTGAAACAAAATACAACGAGTTTGTTTCTAAGTAAAAAATTCGTAATTTTTGAATTCTTCTAAAAGTATTTATTTTTCTAAAATAATTAGTTTTCAAACATGCTCTATGTTTGTCTCATATCTAAACTTTATAATGGAGAAAGTGATTAAATTTTTATCAAAATTGACATATTTTAAAAAAATTATCCATGAGTAAGTAATGTAAATATGATATAAGTTTATTATGAAAAAGTTATATAATCATTACACAATTTAAATTTGTCAAAGTAACTTTAAATTTGTCAAAGTAAA
Source organism: Phaseolus vulgaris (assembly GCF_000499845.2). NCBI lineage: Eukaryota > Viridiplantae > Streptophyta > Magnoliopsida > Fabales > Fabaceae > Phaseolus > Phaseolus vulgaris. The sequence goes on from NC_023750.2 coordinate 40,051,398, forward strand.
GTCTTGTTAATATGACACAATTTTAGTGTAAGGAAAGAATTTGTTTTTGATCCACATCACTTTAATTAATCTTAATCAAAACTTTTTTTAAATGAAGTTGTGTAAAAAATAAGAGTGTCATGCTAATAAGAATAAATATAATATGATTTGAACTAAAGTTGTGTCATGTTGTCACAATTAAAAGTTGTTATCCTACTTGTATTATCTTTAACTTGTCTCGGAACAAATTTCCTTAATCATCAACAACATTGATCCCCACTCTACTACAAATAAAAAAACTTTGAAAATGGTAGTTCTGACAAGAGGGTTTGAGAGTTCTCCTACACTTACCACCTTTACCTTGCATATAAACAAATGATATGTAATAAGTGTATTTTTCTTAATCATCAACAACATTGATCATTCACTCTGTTTCAAATAAAAGACTTCGAAAATGGTAGATCTAGCAATAGGTTGGAGTGAAAACTACAACACTCTTATAAGTTAATATAACTTTTATTTCACTGTTGCTTTTTAAATAAGAATACAATCTCTCTAAATAATCTTACAATAAACTTTTCAAATTCTACATTCTCTCTCATAAAACCTATACTACAAATTACATTTAAAATCATAGTATAAATGACATTATTCAAAACTAGAATTAAAGATAATAATTATTGACCCATTCAAATTTCTAAATAAAATTGATGACGACATTGAGTTTAATGCTAACAAATTTCCTTATTAAACCCAAACCTTTCACATTCTTCATTCAGATTTTTTGATGGTCATCACCCAAACTTCCAATTTTGTAAACCTTTTTTCCAGGTTATCAAATTTTGCTTCAACACTCTCCAATTGAGATACCAGGACACTCATTTCATTTAGAAGATTCTGCTTTTCATTAGTAAATTGCATAATTCTTCCAAGCTACTTGATTTTTCCCTTAAACCTTCAAACTCAATTTTGTCATCACAAAGGAACTTCTCCAGTTATGTACTTTTAAGTCGAGTCCGAACATCTGATTCTTCGCCATCTCCACAATTGCAAGCACTCGTCCATTTTCGTCCTCCAAGTGCAAAACCCGATCTTTCATGAAAACCGAATAACCTTTCTCCAATAATTGTCCAATATTGAGAATATTACTCTTCAAGTCAGGTACATACATAATAAACATCCTCCATAGTTTATTGTTTTCCATCCTTTTGAGAAAAAAACATATTTTTCCTCGACCTTTGATAAGAGCTTTTCTTGAGTCTCCAAAAGACACATGTCAATCTTCTATCTCTTGTATATAAAAAAAAGAGAGATGTTTGTGCCCACACATATACTAACACCAGTGACCTTGTCCCACCAATTTCGTTAGTTCATTTGTCCCCTCTCTTCATTGTTGTTTCCATGACCACGACCTCCATTGTGATCAAAATCGCAACCTCCGCGTCCATGTCCTCTTCTTCGGTTGCACATACATCACTTTGTCTTCTTTGATGATCATCTTTGTTTGTAAGGCTTCCTCCAAGACTTCTTGCTTCTTTTTCTTTTTTCATTGTTCATGTGCTTCAAGAGAACCCGAGAGATCATCAATGGTCATCTCTTCCAAATTTCTTGAGTCCTCGATTGCACATACAACATTTTCAAGAATTTTATCCACTACCCTTGAATTTGTGACCGTCTCTCCGTTGCGTTTTAGCTTATTGTCTACTGTTTGCACACAACTGATGTAACTAGATACATCTTCTAAATCATTCATCTTCATGGCCTCTGACTCACCCCGTAGAGTTTGAAGACGCGTTTGTTTAACTCAGACTACACCCTTGAACACCTTTTCCAAGATGTCGCATGCTTCCTTTGAAGTGGATGCACCAACAATCTTCCTAAAAATTGTCACACCATGTACAAAACTGCCTTATCTTTCCATCATGTCTCTTCCAACACTTTGTTTTGGGTCGTTGAGTAACCAGTGGTATTGTCTGATTCTTCAAAACCTTTTGAACCACCTCCCAAAAATCTTGAGATCCCAGAAGAACTTTCATTTGGATGCTCCAATTGTCATAATTGACCATCTTTGTTAGTCGAGGCATGGATGAATTATTGGTTATACTGGTCATAGCTCTAATATTACTGTGTGAACAAAAAAATATAACTTTTTATTTAACTGCTGTTTCTCAAATAAGAATATAATTTCTCTAAATAGTTTTACAATAAATTCCTCAAATTCTACCTTCTCTTTCATAAAACCTATACTATAAATTATATTTAAAATCATAGTATAAATGATATTCCAAACTAGAACTAAAGATAATAATGATTGACCCATTCAAATTTTTAAATAAAACTAATGAAAGATTTGAGTTTAATACTAACATAAAAATAAATAAATAAACCATAAAGTATCATTAGCAGTACAACGAAGTACTGTTTCAATATCATTTAGATGAATTTGGATTTTACTTAATTATGTGGCTTACATAACCTAGCTAAAACCCATGATAGGTGTTGGTTTAGCTATGACAAGTCCAACACCTATTACTATGACTAATGGTTTGGACGTAAATCAGAAGGCATGGAAAACGAGTTATCCTCTCGGGGGACCGCACTACGACCATTTTATCAGAACCAGAATCTGCACATTATTGACCCACGTACACACCACTATTCTTCTTTGCTACTTATTATTATTATTATCATGCTTTGGTACTTAGCCCCTCACTGGTTACGTGACTTTATATACATGATGCATGTATAAGACTACGTTCCTCTAAGGTTGGTGATGGGGATGGGACAATGCATAAAATCCAACTCCATTTTCTTCTAGACAAAAAGATAATCATGAAGTTAACGTTGTTTTTTATCATTATTTTGCAAAAACTACACTACACAATTTCTATTCCCATCCTTTAACCACCAAATTCAAACTAATTTTGACCCACTGACAAATTATATATACACAAATAGCACAGTACAAGTGGATGTTTTGTTTCATCTTGCCCATGAATCACTTCTACTTTAGCTAAGCTTCACCTAAGTTTAAGTTGAGAAAAACAAGCTAAATTGGAACTTGGTGGCTGCTTTTTTTTCTAATTCACCAATTTTCTCATTCAATCAATTTGGATTACAATAATCACTTTTTTTTTTGTGTAACACTGTTAATGTTATTAATGGAAATGAGTTTTGTGGAGCGTTCACATCTTGTGTAAGTGAAGTAACAAAGTAATGGATTAAAATATATTGCCCTGATCGGCACGGTACATAGAAAAATTTGAAAGTTTTGTCTAGAACTTGTCTCTGAAATGTTGACTTGTATGATGTTTTTAGTGGGTTTGGTAGTGCGTGCCATTGTTTTTGGTAGGAAGGAGGATGCATGCATAGTGATGAGAGAGAAGGAGGCTGACAAAACAAACACAAAGGCATCTGCAGCAGCTCTTAGTGTTGTTGATGTGTGTTTTGACAGAGTGACCAAAATCTTAATAAGTTCCAAAGCTAAGATTGTTATGCGAAATTGGTAATTGAGGAAACAGTGTTCGTACCATATAGCACGAGCAGCAACAACAACAGCCAGATCTAGCTACTTGTCTTAGGCGCTTCAAATTCCAAAGAGAACCTTTCTGACCTTGCCCTCTTCCATCAACTTTACAGCATCACCGTGAAAAGTTAAAAATGGCAAGACTTTCTTTCTTTCTTTTCCACTTTGCACTTATTTGCAGTTAGAAATTAGGTTCTGAGTTGTGATCAGAAGGCAACATATACAAATAAAATAGTTGAAGGCTCCCATTTCAGCTGATAGTAATAGCCATATTTTTCTTTCTTTTGCTTTGTTTTGTGTGTTTGTGTGATGTGTCTTTGACCATTGGTTTTGGGAGGGTAGGAGTTAGGAAGTGTGAGTGTGGGGAATATAGGTCAGAGATTCGAATCGTGAGGTATGCAGATCATTGACAGAAGACAGAGATCTTCTCTCATCGGACTCTATTGTTTTCAGGAACCTAAGCTCATTTTTATCCTCTTGCATTCTCACCTTTCTTAAGGAGCTCTGCTCCAGGACTGACTAGTCAATGTTTCAATAATGTTTTTATCTTAAAAACATATTTTTTAATCCTAATATTTTGAATAAAGATAATGATATTTTACAATAAAATAATAAATAAGTGTGTAAATTTTATTTTGTAAATAAGTTGTATAAGGTTAAGTTAGATTTAAAGTTTTTCTTAATATCGTATTAGAATTTATCTTAATGAAAATTTGTTAGATTTATCAGACTATCCTATCTATAATTATAAGTATAAGTTGAGAATCTCGATGTATAAACCTTATAAAAAGTAAAGATTATAATATGAGGATAAGCTTCACCTTATAAATTATTTTTCATATAATTTAAAATTTGCTTGTTATTATGTTCCTAAAAAATATGTTTGAAAATAATTATTCATTAATACTTGTTTACAATAAGTGAGAAGATTTGTATATAAGTTCTAGTTTAGTTCAAAAGGTTTTGAGATAGTAAAGTTATTGCTAATTATGTGACACTAAATAATATTTTCTTCAGTACGGATTTGAGTCCACTACTACTACTGTGCGGCCACGCATGCTTCAGATTAAAGGTAGATTTAGGCTTTACTTTCTCTGTTATGATGCAAAAGTTCAGACTAAAAATTTATTTATATATACATTTTATTTTTAATATATTTCTCAGTATATGTCACACAATTTTATATATTTTCTTTTACCTTATCCCTTTTTAAAAATAGCAGTAGTAAATGATCTTCTCACATCTTTCACACTCTCTTTTTTATTTTAAAATTTCAAGTTTTTTCTCTCTCTCATATTCATCTTTTCTTTTTAGGATAACTTTTAATTATTTGATCTTAATTATTTTTTCTTAAATAATATCTCATATTTAAACAAAAGCCACCTGAAATAAAAGATTATATAATAAGTATATGTATTAGAAATATATTAAAATTAAATTTAATATACATATTAATACATAAAATAATAAAAATATAATAATAATAATGATGAAATTTTAATTCAAAAAATAAAATGGTATGATAAAAATCCACATACATAAATGCATTTGGACATGTGTTTAGTTTTAATATATAATTCTTTTGACATTCTTTATTTAATTGGTTTAGTTGATTCTTTTTATTAATAAAAAGTAATATATTAAAATAAAGTTTTCAGTTTAATCTGTTTGCTTGTAACAATGTTAGCTAACATAAAATAAAATGTATAATTGATGTATGTCCAGCTTAGGAGAAATTATTATGTAACTTTACACAATCAAGTCAACTGTAAATCCCACCAAATGTTGATAATTTGGTTTACTCATAAATAACACACAATATAATTTTAGTTACGGGGAATTTTAAAATTTGGACAATGTTCTAAAAGTTTTGTTTAAGTTAATCAGGAAGAAATTACAATATTAACTTGATTTTAAAAATTAAAAAAATTGAACTTTCTTTATTAATAATAAAAAATGGAGGAAGACAAATTTCTAAAAGTAGATCTTATTCTTACAAAGTGGATTTTAAGTCTAACTCAACCTAAAAAACCAACTCAATGAGATGAGGTTTACACCCACTTATATTCTATGAAAGACTATAATTTCTAGTCGGTGTGAGATCTCCAAATACTTATTGAATTAAAAATAATAATGTATAAAAAATTTTAAAAGTGGATCTTAACTTCTATGTTTAGTAATAGTATGAAAAAGGGAAAAAAATGTTATTTTAAGAACTAAAGGGTAGAATGTAGCAGTTTAGAATCTTCTAAAAGAATTCAATTTTCTCACGACTATCATTTTTTCTTTTATTTTCAGCAGTTTTATTCTAGATGAATTCACTGTCTAATTGTGAACGTATGAGGATTGATGTGAAAAGATAGTAGATGTTGGTGTTACATGCAAATGAAAAACCCTAAACAATGACAATATCAGTATAATAGAGCATTGAAGTATTGTTTAGTTGAGGAGAAAAAGTGAAGATTGAAGAGTATGGTTGTGGTGAGGAAGGACAAGTAAGCGTGGGTGATGAGGTCATAGAGAAGCAAGAAAATGATGATGATGCCGTTTGGATAACTGAGTTTGTGTTTAGTTTGTATCCTGATATGAGGAAAAGATGGCATTGGAGTGCATGGAAGCACATGATGGATAGGGATATGAAGTTAGAGCAGAAGACAAAACACAGTGGTACAATGGGGACTCATGAGAGAGACAAGTGGTCCTCTATATGCAAGTAAAAACAGCAATCTCATTCTCACCTTTCAAACATTTTCATTATTTACTGTCACTCTTTCTTCATCTTAAACTTCCATTCCTCCTTGCAATTGCTTTCTTCTGCAGATCTGCTTACTCAACAAAAAATGCTTTAAACATAGCTCAAATCATGGAATATTGATGACCTAGCTCTACCAATTTACATGTCACCTGTTATTTTAAAGAGAACAACCATACTTTTACAACTTCATAATCTTTCAAAATCTTTCCATCCCCTCACCAAAACTCAGAAAAAATTATTTCTCCATTTACTTAAGTAATTTTTATATTATTCAGAATTGTTTTGGAAATTGGACTAACGACACTACAATAAAATCATGAAATAGAAACCAATTTTTAGAGACCAAAATAATGAGTTGCAAGACTATCTTAGAAACTAAAACAAAATTTGATTTCTAAATTAGTTTATATTTTTGTTAAAGTTAAATAGTTTCTAAATTGGTATCTAATTAGCAACCAATGTTTTTGCTACCAAATTTAGAAACTAAATAATTGGTAGTTAAAACTTGATTACTAATTAGATACCAATTTAGAAATTATTTAACAATAATAGAAATCAATTTTTTTTTAGTTTCTAAAATGGTCTCTAATTTAGTTACTATTGCCGCTAATTATTTTGATCTATAGAAATTGGTTTCTATTTCATTATTTTTCTTGTGGGAATATATATTAGTAACTCATTTTCTTTAATATATTCCTCTATTATTATTGTCTAAATTTTGTTAAGATTAATGAAGTTTGGAAGATGTCAAGGACATAATTTTGTGAATCTAAATAAATTTTAACCAATATTTAATAAACATGTGGAAACTCTTCTTAATCAATACCTAAAATACTCGCTAACGAATTAATAATAGAAAAAAATGGTAAGGACTTGCCTGTATTTTTTCTTGATTAAAATTGTGCAGTAATTTAAAAATAATGATTAAATTTATATTATATTTAGTCTTTAATTTATTTAATGGTGTGTTGATATAAGTACATGTGTTATATGGGTGATGTAGATAGAATATGATTTCAAGCCTAGTTACACTTTAATTGGGTTGAGAATAAGAATAGTTAATGATAAATACATAAAAGAAGACTGTGATACGATGACAATTTTCATATTATATAATCATTCAATATTATAAAATTTTGTTTTTTTATATTTACTATTTAAATATAATATTTTATTTTTAAAAAGGTTTTGTAATAATATATATAGTTGTAGTAGATGTATAATAATATACATTATACTTGGATAATGGTAGTTGTCAAATATATCATGGTTATAAAAAAAGTGGGGGTTGGACTTTTATTATATTTTAGTCAAAAGTAGTAGAAAACAGAAAAAATATAAAATAAAAGAGGGTGAGATTGGGAAGTGGAAGGTGCAAAGAGTAAATTTTCATATAAGAACACATTAGTTTTTTTTTTTTTTTCTTTTTCTTTTCTCTGTTCTCATTCTTTTTCTTTTTGTTCCAAAACCTTAAAAATAAAAAAGAAGAAGAAGAGAGAACCTCCCATCCTTCCACGGGATAAATATAATTTCAAGATAGTTAGGAGTTTTATAGAAGATTTATCTTGGGTGTTATTTACTTACAATTTGTTTGTTGTTGAAATATGATTGTGAAATTGAACTAATTTTAGGTTAGGGTATGAGTAGATAATGTTTGACAAAATTTTAGTTTTGTAAAATATGATGTTTTGGTTAAAAAATTTGGTCATGTAGAAGATAAATGTTGAATGTACCTCACTGAATTCATAACTTGTCATTTTAGCGAGGGCAACGTGAAATGTAACTTTGGTTTTATAGGAAACTATTAAACAAAAATAGTTCACTTAAAACATATACTCTTGTATTTTTATAACTTGATTATTTTAAGTTAGTATTTTATAAAGGTTAGTTATATGATCATTATAAAATTTTCATATTATATGATTTTACAATTACTTATATAGATGAATAAATTATGTTGATATAAGAATATTTGATTTTATCATTTTGTTTAACTTTTATCTTTAGAGATATGTTGATAAAAAAGAAGAGTATGATTTTGGAAGTAAGATGATTATTTATAATATGTTTGGAAGTAATATTCAGTATACTATTTTAAAAGTTATGAAGTTTTAATATTACTTTATTTGAGTTCTTGGTGTATTTAGACAGATAAAGAATATATTTAATTTATTATTCTTATATAAAACTTTATAAAATTCTGATTGACATTTTATATAATTTATTTATTGTTTTATTAGCTTACATGGTTTTGTTTGGCGTGATTTTGTAACAGTGATGATAATGTATTAATACTCATATTTAAATTAACATCTCTAAAATATTCTTAACTATAATACTATTGAAAGGAAAAAACTTACCTATCACGGCAACGATAATGCTACTTATTAATTTCTTTTTGCCTTCGGATCTCTTTGTTTGTGATAAAAAAAATTGTAAAAAAGTGAATTATTTTTAGTTGATTTTTATATATAAAAAAATTAAATATATTTATATATACAGTAAAATAATGTACTTTTTTTAAGTTTTTCCAATTTCTATCATATTTGTTTTTCTATAACAAACAATTTCAAGTTTCTAAAGAAAAAAAAAAGTTTGTTTGTTCCTATATTTTTAAATAATTTTACTCAAATGCGTGAAAATTATAATAAATAATTAATTTTTTAGAAAACCTTTTTTCTAATTCTGTTGAACAAGCAGACCCAAAATAAGCTTCCTAGATAGTGTTTCAACAAACTTCTTTACAAATACTTAAAATAAAAAAATAGAAAAAAAAACGAAAGAATACATTCTTTGGTTAAAATTACTTTTGTTTAAGTTAATTTAAAGAAATTCTATTTTATAATGTTTTATATATAAAAATTAATTTTAACTTCTTAACTTATTTTACCTTTTCTTTTAAAAATGTTTATGGAGAAGTGGTCCAAACATATATTGAAAGTGATGATGCCCTATTATCTTGTAACCATTTTTTTGAAGGCATTTTGGGGAGAGTTTTGGGTCCAAAAAGCCCAACCAGGAACCTCCTATCCTCTGCAATACCATAAAAGCCTATCTTGCAGCCATGTCAGCACACTATCCAGAAGAAAAGAAACGAGTGGTTCTGCTGCAACTCCAACACTCATTTTCAAATTATGAAACACTAATGAAATTAACACACCAAAAAATTTAGAAACAGAAGAAACATATCAATAACTTAAGCCACTTTCTGACACCAGAAAAAGGGAAAGGAACTTGATCCATTTTCTGTCCCTGGTGGACTTCAGAGTCTTTCATAGGACAGTAAATTGTAACCAGAAAAAGGTTCACTACCAAACACACCAATGGCCTCAACCTCTTCTGCTCTCACTATATCCTCTTCTTCCACACTTTTTGATGGCAAGGCTCCAAGACAGTCACCACCAGCTTCTCCACAATGTCTGAGCCTTCCCCTTCCCCATTTGCACTCTCAAAACCGTTCATGGAAGACCACTGCTTATAGTAAGTCAATCATTCTATATTGCACACTGCACACTGCTCACACCCTTTTACCAAAATCATGCCTTATCAATAATATGTTCCAGATCCCACATTTTGGTTAGTAATATAGCAAAATTAGTTAGTATAAGTTGGAGATAAGATAAACCTCCTTTTATAATATAACTTTTAAAGTTAAAGTTGGAATTCAAATTCTAAGATGGTGTCAGAAATTATCATAGTAGATAATTATTGAAGGTTAAATTCGAATTCAAATTCTGAAATGGTATCAGAACTCATCTTGGTAGACAATTTTTAAGGTTAAGTTCAAGATGGTAGCAGAACTTATTTTAGTGATGATTGCTTTTCAGATGGCAAGATTGCTCGAAATGTTATGGCAATGGCCACAGGAGAGGCACCAGCTGAAGCTTCCTCTACTGAGGTGCCAGAGATTGTCAAGACTCTTCAAGAAACTGTAAGAGTCTCTAGTTCCTTTAATGCGTATTTTGAGTTGGAGTTTTTTTTTTCTGTGTTTCTGACTTGAATTACCTGATGTTTGTTGCACAGTGGGACAAAGTTGATGATAAGTATGCAGTGAGTTCGCTGGTTCTGGCTGGTGTGGTTGCATTGTGGGGCTCAGTTGGGTTGATCTCAGTAGGTTATTTAAATGTTTATATTTTATTCTTTGATTGATTATCACAGCCTGCTAGTTACAAATAACAATTCTTTATGATCATATATGTTTGAAACTGTCCTAAGCAGTAACTGAATCACTTGTAACAGGCAATTGATAGGCTTCCTTTGATTCCTGGGATTCTTGAGATTGTAGGCATTGGCTACACTGGGGTAAGTGAAATATATTGCTGCCATGGTTACACTATTAATGCTTATAAGAATTGTATAAGAACCTCAAACGATTTCGTATTAATTTCTTAGAATGAACTCATAGAAGAAAAAAGAAGACTTGTGACAAATTCATGTAACTTAACTTTTTCATAAGCTCTCTCGTCTTGTAGGGAGGGATATCAGAGAAACCACATAAGCTAGAAGAGTAAGAACCCACATACACAAGGAGAGCCTAAGGAATATATAGGCTAGTGTACATGCATGCATATCGAAAAACAGAAAACACAAGGAGTCAGGAAATACTGCTAACACATCTAATATTGTTCATAAGTATATGTAAACTCTTAAAAGTACTTTTTCCTTGAATTAGGAATCAAATACTTATCCCAATTGAAAACTTTATAAGCTAATTTTTGTTTAGAGATTACATATATACTAGTGATAACAACATTTAATAGTATATAAGTTTAATAGTATATAAGTTTTTATGCCTTGGTTTCTACTATCTCCTTCTAAATGGTTTAAGAAAACCAGAGGGGGTTAACAATTGCAAGTACATATCAAGGCTTGCAAGTTGTAGTACAAGATTCCATCTGCATGAAAATCTATTATTCATCTTCTCTGTTTTTCTTTGCAGTGGTTCGTATATAAGAACATAGTTTTCAAGCCAGACAGGTGAGCACAATTATTCTTGAATAATTTACTATAGTTTGGTACAATGCATCATTGAGCTGATGATTAATGTTTATCAACACTTCCCCCATGAATAGAAGTTATGTCTTTAAACCTGTTTAATGGAATACCAGGGAAGCTTTGGTTCAACAAGTAAAAGACACTTACAATGAAATACTCGGGAGCAACTGAAAGAGGTAGGAAATGCTGAGAAGTTGTAGGCATGAAAAAGTCATATCTTGCAGCTTCCTGTTGAAGAGTTCATCATGCTTCATTTTATCGCCATAAGCTTCTGACCATACTTTATCCCAAGCAATGTGTGTATGAAAAAATTGTACCATTTTAGATATCTTAATCCACTTTTAAGACAATCTCATTTCCTCAATTATCTGCAGTGGTTGGTTACAGGGACAAGAAAAAGCAATTGAGTTCATTAAGCTGAATTCAATGACTTTGAAAGAGCATTTTATGACCATATTTGTTATCTATCTGCATGCAACATGCTTGCATACAACCCTGATAGCATATTTCCATTTCATTTGATGTTAAAGTGCAAATAGATCTCAGAATTTGATTCCTACAATTTTTTCTACATTTAGGAGAGAAATGGGATGAGAAAAGAAAGACGTGTTAGATAATACAGTTGATGTAACGAATACATTGAAAATGTATTAGATAATACAGTTGATGTAATCTCAGAATCTAATTATATTAAATTGTAAAACAATATTCTATATAAACTTTCTATCAATTAATAAACATCCTAAAAAATATGCAATTTTGGAAGTTAGGGTTCATTTTATTAGCTGAGTGGGCATTTAGTTAACTTAACATTGACCTCCTTTTTTATCCCTTCCATTTCCATTATCAAACATAAGGTGCAGAAAGAGAATTTGGTTTTGCAGTTCTTAAGCACAAATATTTGACTTTAAGTAAACTGAGGAACCCTTACAACCAATTGTTGTTAGAAGAGAACAAATTGAGGAACAATTGTTTATTCTATTACTCATTTAATTTCCACATTTTGAGGAATCAAAACGTTGTTTGGTTAAGGAATCATTTTATTGACTTTGAATGGGATTATTCAATTCCAAAAACATCAATATTCTGAAATTAAGTTTAGTTTATGGTTTGGTTTGGTTTGAATTATCCAACTAGTTCCCCTCTTCTCCAACCACCCCTATAATTTACTAGGTTTGAGATGTCATTAGATTCCAATAGTTTTTTTTTTCTTCAAAAGAATTCATTACAAATAAGTAAAATTTTCCAACTAGCAAAAAGCATTGAGAAAGTCAATAGCAGACACTTTTCTTTCTTTGAACAACATTGTCTTCTTCCACGCGATTTCATCAAATAAAGTGTCGCAATCATCATAGAAAAAACACCATTTTTTTATACCCGAATGATTTTGATTCTACCTTATTATTTTTGTCGTTACTGATAAATTAAAGGGTAGAACTTACCAGGCCAATAATATAAACTATGAGAAGACCTCAAGAGTGAGGTATGGAAGTTATTCCAATATCTTTTAAGTTTTTTTCACTGCTCTTGCACTAATTCTTTGGAGAATGCTAGCAATTATAGTCGGCATAAGGGAAGAAAAATAATTATACAAAAATTGCAAGCATAATTTTCAGTATTTTTATTTATATATTTACTTCTTATACCATTTCAATACAAATTTCACAACTCCATTATATTAAAATATATTAAATTTGAAGTGATTTTACACTACAAAATCAAAAATCAATTTTAGAGACAAAAAATAATTAGTTGTTATAGTGACTAAATTATAGATATTTTAGAAAAAAAATGGTTTCTAAATTCGTTTATATTATTGTGAATTAGTTTTTAAATTGGTATCTAATTAGCAACTAAGATTTTTGCTACTAAATTTATAATCTGAATAATTGGTAGTTAAACTTTGATAGCTAATTAAATACCAATTTAGAAACTATTTCACAATAATAAAAATTAATTTAAAAACTAATTTTTTTTAGTTTCTAATTTAGTTACTATTCCAACTAATTATTTTGGTCTTTAAATATTGGTTTCTATTTTATGATTTTCTTGTAGTGTTATTTGAATTTTTTTTATTTTAAAATGTTATTAAAGTAATTCAACTTTATTAAATTTTAATTAATTAATTTAGATAAACTATTTTAATTATCATCAAATAAAAAAAATATTTTAAAACTATACCAAGCTTAATCGTTCCAAAATATTAAAATTGATGTTATATTTTAATTCATCTAAATTGATTTTTTTTTAAGTTTGTTAAGATTTTATCAACTAATATGAACAATACTTTTTTTTAATTTCGAGTAACCGATATCATTTTTAGTTCATGTGATTATAGTATTTTTATGATGTTGATTTTTATTTTTATTTTTGCTGACTTTTCGACTGATGTTGACCGAAAGTTTGGTAAAATATTTATGGATTAATGTTGCACAAAATTATTTTCAGTTAATATTAAGAAAAATTATTTATGACGTTGTTAGTTGAATTTTTTTTATTAATCTTGACTGAAAAATTCTCCTTAGTTGATCATGCATTTATTATAGGAGTGAATCGTTTTAATTAAATTGTTTTAAAAATTAAGATATTTACTATTATTATTACATTATTTTTATATAAAGGAAATTATATCTTTTAAACTCAAGTAAAAAAAAATCTAACTATGAAATTAATCTAATGTTCTAAAAGGAGGAAAAGTCAAAATAACTTGTGATAATAAAAAAAAAAAGATCAACAGCAATATATGGTATAATTATGTGGAAAATTGAGTACAACATGATACCATGCAACAAGAGAGAATAGTAGAAGAAACAGTTGCAGACACAGTAGGTAAAAGGATGGTTTCTACTTGAAAAACTCCATAATCCAGAAGCCAGAGACAGAACAAACGAATCTGATGCCACTGAATCCAGAAGATAATGCCAATTCCATGAACTCATTTTGGGTTCTCTCTTTGCCTCCTGGGTTTGAAACCATCATCAAGATGTCAGCTTGGAAACCACTCCTCGCACTAACTGTGTTCTCTGGCAAATCAGGAATAATCAAATCCACAACAATCACTTTTCCATCACTCGGAATAGCTTTGTAGCAGTTCTTCAGCAACTTCACACACTGTTCATCACCCCAATCGTGAAGTATCCACTGAAAATTTTTATACACCAAACCTCTCATGTTAAACAAATACATTTACTTACAATTTCTTTTACATTATCTTTCAATCACGTATTTACATGTATAATTAGGATTCATTTAGGTAACAGTTAAACCAATTATGTTCAACACCACATATTTATTATTTAAGCACTCCACTATCACATGTTGGTAGGTGTAGTTTTTTTGTTTTTCATAAGCATGTTGGTAGGTGTAGATAGTTTTTCTTTTGACTAATATTTGCACGTTTCACTTTTTAAAGTCCCATTACCATAGTATTTATCTCTTAAAATACAAAAAGTGGGAAAAAAATTTGAAAGCTTGGACCCATATATAGTTTTTGAAGAGATTGAAATCTACCTTCATAAAAATGGCGTCTCCATTGGGAACACTCTCAAACATATCTCCTGCTACATGTTCCACACCTGCAACATTAAAATAAAGTTAAACTGTTACATATTAATTAATCTTAGTTTTCTTTGTATCAGAAGATGCAGGAAAGAAATTAGATGAGTAGAAGATACCAGGGTAGGTAGGGGCATGTTCTATGACATGTGGCAAGTCAAAATTAAGACCTTCAACATTGGGATATTTAGAAGTGATTAGTTTGAGATTGCTCCCAAGACCACCACCAACATCCACAAGCCTCTTAATGTTCTTGAAACCATCGTAGACCTCAAGAACCCTGTTTATCATTATGGTGGTAATGTTGAACATAGCTTTGTTGAAAACATCATTGTACTTAGGATCAACAGCTGAATACTCAAATGCGTTCATCCCATGAACCCTGTCGAATGCTACGCCACCTTCCACGATGGATCCTTTCAGTTCGGTCCTATGTATTATTCAACACAAACAAAAACACAAGCACGCATCATGTCATTATTTTTATGAAAGAGTCATTGTCGTGATATGCACACATGTCATACGTAAAAAAAAAAACCACCACCTCTAACATTTTTTTTCCAAAAGATATGATATGTTCGGTGGACTAGAAGTATAGAATAAAAGCTTTTAAGTTGCCTATTCAAAACAAAAAGGTGCCTATTTGATAATTCCTACCACTAATAATAAAAAATCAAATAATGATATTGAAAGAAACCTAATTTCTTTTGTGAAAATTTCAAATAAATAAAAAACGTAAAAAGATTATAAGACTGTGGATTATATATATTCACCATGTTGAGAAAAGACATAGGAAGCAGAAATCACACACCCCATCTTCAAAATGAAGATTAAAACTAATAAAATTTGGAGCAAAATATACTTGAAACACATGATTTAGATGAAAAGGAATAGAAGTAAAAACTGACCAGCTTTCCAAGAAGACCTTGCCAAGAATCAAGTTCAAGGAAGCTCCAAATGAGACACCATCAGCATCAGGAACAAAACACTTGGATGCATATGTGAGGCTATAGAGCCTCTTGCCAGAATTTTGGCCATCTTCACCAAGACATGAAGATAGCATGGAGTGACTAGCCAATAGCCTCAGAATCCGATCCACCATAGTTGGTGCTTCTGGATTCTTTATGCCAATTCTTTCTGCAATCTCTTCTGCTGAGAGCTTCGCACCTTCACCTGCTTTGGCCATGATCTCAAAGATACCGAGCTCATTTGCGGTCTTAACAGCAAGAGGGTACACCACAGTAGAAGCCATGTTCATGGCAAAGAGGAAGCCATCGTGGTCTTCTTCAACGTGTTTAAGTTGCAGGGCTTCACCATTATTGGTTTCCTCTGATGTAGCCATGATGGTGTTATCTTGATTAGTTGCAGTCTTATTGAAGTATGTATGCTTACAGGGGTATATATAGAAATTTGTTTTTTTAACTAATGAAATTTTATAATTATATATTGTGTTATTATACAAACTATATTTCACAAGCTTAATCAACTTTCCAGTGACAGTAAAATACATTCACTTCACACTCCAATAAATTATTATTTTAATTATATATTTTTTAATTAAAAATATTATTATATTATTATAATTGATTGTCACATGACGTTTACTATTTGATGTCAAAATAAACTTTTCCTAAACTTTCTTCATAGACTTATATGACATGACTATACATGGACGAGGTGTGTATGATACACTATTCAAAATAGTAGTTATATTGATTTATGCTCAACGTGCATATTTATTTATAAAAATGAAGGGAAGAAAACACCGAAAAGGCTGCTTCTTCCTCCACCTCCATACTTTCTTGTGCCACCCCATATATTTTTTATATTCCAAAAATACCCTTTATTAATATTCTGGATTACATAATCTGAAAATCTTTTTCTAGATCCAGAATTAGCTTTTGGATTATGTAATCCGGAAGCCTTTTGTGATTAGCTTCCGGACTACATAATCCGGAAGTCTTTTCTATACATAAAATTAGCTTCCGGATTATGTAAACCGAAAGCTTTTTTTTTCAGAGGAGTGATTAGCTTCCGGATTACATAATCCGGAAGTCTTTCTAAATATGAGATTGACTTCCGGATTATGTAATCCATAATATATCCGGATTACATAATCCATAGGCTTATTTCAAATGCAAAAAAGAGTTTCGGATTTTATAAATCTCAAGAACACTTCCGGATTCCAAAACAGCTTCCGGGTTATGTATGGAGGTGGGACAAAAAAGGAGAAAACGGTATTTTTACATTTAGTATGGGGATGGCAGAAGAAGGTATGGAGGTGTAAGAAGAAAGAGTCCACAAGAGGTGGGTCTATAACCCATAACATATTAAAGGCCCAAAAAAGAGAAAAAATAATCTATAACAGCAACTTTAATATGGGTGTTTCTTCCTTCACCTCTACATTTTTTTTCTGCACTTCTAAATTCTTCAAAAATACCGAAATTATCCTCTACAATTTTGAATGTTTCTGGAATAGTGATTTCGTAAGTAAAGGGTATTTTCGGAATTGAAAATCTATAAGCAAAAAATTATTCCAGAACATTTTTTCTAGAACATATTTTTTATTTTATTTTCAGATTGATAAATCCAGAACTCAAAATATGTTGTGAAAAAGATGTTCCGGAAATATTTTAAAAAAAAACAATTTCGAAGTCATTTTTTAAAGGGAGCAAAACAGTCTTCTCCAAAAATGAGTGGGTGGAGGAAGAAATTTATAGAGGTGCAGGAAGAAGTTGTCCTTTAATATTACACCAAAAGTGAAAGGCTTTTGAGTAGTGCACACAATCAATTCTAACCTAACCTAACCTAGGGTTCTGTTTCTGCACCCCGTCAAAGTTCTGCATCCCCATTAAATAGATGAAATGACTAAATGCTCTATCTAATTTCTTTCATTCCAGAAAGTTATTTCCGTACCACATTTTGAAACTTATTATATATATGTTCTGATTATATATATATATGTTCTGGAAGTTTATTCTAAAAATATCTTTCCAGAATAATGGAAACTATGTTTCAGAAAGTCAATTTAAAAAAAAAACATAAAATAGTTTTTTTCAAATGTGCAGGAAGAAAGACCCTCTAATCTATACTCTATCAATTTTTGAAATTTTATAATTATCTTTGCACTGTTCATTACGTTTTGGAATTGAAAATCCAAAATTAAAAAATATATTTTAGAAAAAAAATTAAAATATTTTAGTTTGCGTTCTGAAAATGAAAATTCCAAATAAAATTGGAAAATCAAAACCTTATTCTGAAAAGACAAATCTGGAATAAAAAATAATATATTCCAAAAACAAAAATTTTAGAAAAAAATCCAAAAACATATAAAAAAAAAAGCGATTCTAGAAAACAAACTCCAGGAATATATTTCAGAAAATAGATTTCAAAAACAAAATCCAAAAAATATTCTGAAAAGATGTTATAAAAACTCAAATTTAAAATTATATTCCATAATATATTATAACTTGCAACCCCTATCCTATTTAAAAATTAAAGAGGATATTTTTGTCATTTTACATATAATATTTGAACTCACTTCTATTAAAAAATTATTAAACAAAATTAAATTTAAAAAACATAAATAATTAATAACTATATTTACTAAATTTTTAGATATTATTTTAAAAATTATAGAACTTAGTGATATTTAAAGTAGTTTTTATTATTAATAAAATTTATAAAGTAATTTTTAAATTGGTATCTAAATAACTATTAAATTTTTAATTATTAATTTAAAAAATAATTTAATTTTTTTATTGTTAATAAAAATTATTTTAAATATTAATAATTTTTTAATTTTTAAAATAATATTTAATTTAATTAATATATTAATTAATTATTATTTTAATTAGTTTTTAATTAATAATGTTCGTATGGTGATCTATTTTACTAAAATTTTTGTATGAATAAATTTTTAAGAAACTAGTCTCCGTATTTTTATATTTTTTTTTTCTTTTTTTAATAATTTTTTTATGTGATGGTAAATTATTGTTGTTATTTGAAGTGTCAGCTTAGCTAAGATGTCAAGTAGCATAGTAATGCCTAACATGAAAGTTTTTTTCCAAAAAAATATTTACTTGTATAAATTTTTCCTCGTCAAATGTAAAAGATATATGTGGTTACGTATCAAATATTAAATATATATAAAAAAAATTGTATAAAGTAAATAAATTTTTCAAATACTCATTTATATATAAATTTTAATTAGAAACTTATATGTCAAGCACTCATATTTCCACACCCATATTTACTCAAATTTAGTACCAATCAATTTAATCAAACCATACAAATTAAAAAATACTTTTTATATTTTTATTATTTCTCCTCTATCAAATAACTTAACACTTAATTTTATTTCTATATTTTTTTATTAAGATTTGCCTTTAATATTGCTATGTGAAGTTTAATCTCATCACTTGGTTTGTGTAAACCGTGTTTAAAAAAAAACATTCGTACCCGAATTTATCTCCGACAAAGAAGCAATTTTAATCTTTTATATTATATTTATTGGATCCCTGTATATTTATACTCATATATGATACTTACATTTTATAAATTAATAAAATTATTAATTAAAAAGTTATTCTAAAATTTCACTCTTATATTTGAAAATATAGTTTATTGTCTACACTGTGTAACAAACAAATATTTAACATAATAGTGTCACGGAAGCCGCGAAAAAAAAATCTTATGTTATACAATATCTGTAAATTAATCAAAATAATGACACAAGCATTACAATAAACAAATACATGATTAACTTGATTAATATGGATATCACATATGGTATTGGGGGAGTATTGAAAATAATATAATTTTATTCTTATAATTTTACAAGGAAAATTTACATGTATTTGTAGTGTAACCTTTTTTTAAAAAAATATGTAAATATTTTTTGCGAAAAATATTTTACTTGAAAAAATGTTATCTCTTTTCAGCCAACAAACTTTAACAGAAAAATTTGTATGTAATAAATGATTTTCTACTAGCTAGTGATCTTTTCCTTGATTAATAAATGTTTTGCGTGAAAATATGAAAACAATTATTTATATTTTGGTTATACAGTAATTTTTTACTCAATTTGGTTAAAAATGATTTTTTACTTGAAAATGTGAAAATAATTATTTATATTTTTAATTATAAATATGAATTCTTTTAAGGTAATTAAATTATTTTGACTGGTTCTATTTTTTATTATATTACTTTCATTTTAAATTTAATCATTGTTCAAAGGAAAGAAGATGAGAAAGATTATTATAATTATGAAAAAATGAAAAATAAAATTCTTCAAAGACTACCTTCAATATTATTGAAATGAAAAATCAGCAATAATAACACAAACAATAGTTAATTACTATAATTTTTTAATAGTTTAAATATTTTTTTATATTTTCTTATTTAAAAAAGATTTAACTTCACACATTTATTTTAAGTAAATATTAATTTTATATTTGTTTAATTTTTTAAAATTTTATTGAAAAAAGTAAACAAAGATTTAAAATACTAAAATAAAACTATATATTACAACATTTATACCTATATTTGGGTTATGGTGTGGTAAAACCATATAAAAAACATAAAAAACTGAGTGTAATATTGCAAAATGGAAAATAGAGTTGCGCACAAACCTCTAAAACCCTCTTTCGCAGATGATGAACATCCGAAATCCTTGTTTGCAGCGGTTGAACGTGGGAATAGAGTTCAACGTTACACAATCTAAGGGGATCTCTAGAAACGGTTCCTACCTTGAATGAGTCACTCTGAATGTGCGTATTCTCAACGAATCCATATATACTATGCACTCTTCGTGAAGACGCATTCTTCTTCTTCGCAATAGCTCGAAACCGCCTTGACCGTGGGAAGCAGTTTGCTCACGTAGTGGGATGCAATTATTTTTTCCTTCAATAAATATAACATTCCCCTTTGCTTAGATCATCAATCACAGTGCTCATTTCTCCATTTCTCCTCTCACGCTTCATCCTTCTCTCTTTCTCTCTTCACCATTTTTAATTTATTTTATTTTATAATTATTTTTCTGGGTTCATTGGTTCATCCTCTTTTAAGAGTAACTTGCTAGTTTTGATCATCAAATTTTTTTGAGAAATTCATGTTATATCTTGAGAAACTTGCACAATACACCACGAATAAATCCTTATGGATAATGATCGCTCAATCCTCGAAAAATTAATTTTAATCGTGTTTAAAGCCTCATTTACTCCAATAATTTCGTATATTTTGCCTATAGACTAACCCTGCAACCTATTAGTTAATATGTAGGAGTGAGCGACCCCATTGCCATCAATAGTTTCCATTTCAGCCTAAGGTTGGATCCATATTTTTTAGTAAAAACATTTCACGTGTGAATAAACTAATATTTTATTTATTTTTGTTTTATTTTTTAAATTAAAATATTATTATATTGTTATGAAGCAATTGTTAAAGGTATGCTATTTAGACGGTATCAAAAGAACTTTTCTCCATTTATTACCGTCCTTTGAAGGACCCAACATGTCGTCATCTATTGGTGATTCTTGATGACGGCTCCGTCACCACCTTTAGTGGTAGATTTATTAAATTATAATTTTATTTTTTAAAATATTCATAAACTTCCATTAAGTCTTCAAATACAAAACAAACTCGCACATCATTTTTTAACAGATATGACCAATATTTGTACCAATCCATTCCATTGCGATAAGTGATTTTTTATTTTATTTTTTTCAGCAAAAAAACAAATTAAAAATTATCATGAGCACTAATAATCAATACGTGCACATCACATGACGACTTTTTTATACTTGAATATAAAAAGTCAACCTAAAAATTCAAAAATCTTGAGAGCTTTTCACCTAAATTCAAAGGGAGATATGTTTGGTGAGCACGAGGGGGCTAATCTTTGATTTCAAGCCTTGAACATGTCGACGCAGGTTTCTTTTGAAAGTCCTCTGTTCCAGAACTTGTCATAGTATTCTCTGTATGTGAAGCTTTTGTACTGCACAGGATGATCATCGTCCACGAGTTGAGGTGCTGGTTTTATGGTTGCGTCAGGTGAAGGACAGTAGAATGTTGGAATGGACATTCTTTCCTTCTCACAATTCACCAATGCTCGATGCAACACACTCTTGTACCTGTCGTTGCTTATCACCTTTTCCAAACCAGCAGCAACGTATAATATAAGTATTTATACATTATAATTACATAAAATGTCTACTTTTAAAACCATGAAAATTTCATCAGTCTTTAACATACAATTATAACATGACTCTTCATTTATGTTTAATCACAATACTAATAACTGTGATAATAACTGAGGAAGGTTTGATACAGTGATCATTATATAATTAACAAAACATGATGGGGTTTGTAGCTACCAATATACATAAAATATTAGTCAAAGAGTATTTTTCTGTGCT
Source organism: Phaseolus vulgaris (assembly GCF_000499845.2). Taxonomy (NCBI): domain Eukaryota; kingdom Viridiplantae; phylum Streptophyta; class Magnoliopsida; order Fabales; family Fabaceae; genus Phaseolus; species Phaseolus vulgaris. The sequence continues at coordinate 40,073,626 of NC_023750.2, forward strand.
ATATATCAGTCCACTAGTATTAACAAATAGGTTAGAGAAGTAATGGTATTCAATTTGAAATTTCATGCTAAAGAGTGCAAGACAAACTAGAAGTTGAAAACCTAACAGTGAATCTCATTAATTACTACTATTTTATGCAGAATAGTTAAAAAATCTTTCATCTGATATTTGAAGTTAGATTGAAATGAGTACCTGAATTTGGTCACCAATGTTGACTATGAAGGTGTTGGGAACAGGATTAACGGATAACCAGTGGCCGTCATAGAGGACTTGCAAGCCAGGCACATCATTCTGGAGCAGAATAGTGATGGCATTTGGATCAGCATGTGGTGGCAATCCATATGTTAACTCTGGCTCAGGACATGGAGGGTAGTAGTTCATAGCCATGTGCTGTCCATGTTTCCCCAGTGCTTTCTCTATGTAATCTCTCTCCAACCCCAAACTCTCTGATATTCCCTCAAGCAGCTTCACTGATAAACCCCTCATTTTTCTACTGTACTCCGCAACATCTTCCCTGAAAAATAACATCCATTCATCTTTAAAATCACAGTTTTTCAGTACTTTTCACCTGATTAATTTTACAGATCAAGTCCACATTCAATCATGATCAAATCAGCATTAGCAGGGAGACTCATTTTTCACCTCTACAAGTAGACACAACAAAATCTTCTCTTAATCAAGCACTATACACCAAGATCAATCTATTATTTCTATGCTATTTTTTATTAGTCAAGCATATATAAAAAAAAACTCATCACGTGACAGTGTATAAAACACAGCGACAACAATATATTATTATATCTTTTGTTGGTTGAGAGTCTAAATCAGTGGTGAGTTGTTCTAAACTTTTGTGTGTGTAAAAAAAAGAAGAATATATATTGTAGTTTTTGACCTGAAAGATGGAGGATTTGCAGGCCATTCCAGAATGTAATCCTCAAGGGGGTGGCAGTGAAGTCTCAAGAAGTCTCTCCAGTTGGAAACTTTCTCAGTCTTGACATTGAAACTGGTGGAAAGCCTTGTGGTCTTGCAAGGGTCGTCGGAGTAATTCTTCAGCCTCTCACTCTCCGGCAACCCAAAGAACTCCTTCGACACGTTCACCATCTTACTCACCAACTCCTCCGGAATTCCATGGTTCACAATCTTCAAAACAATTAGTTAATCAAACATCAGCTATATTTCTACTTTTGTCCGGTGGCAGTATTATTAAATTTCATCAAATCAAAGTGATAAATTAATAAACTAGAATAACAACAGTGTATATAACATGTAGTTTGGTATATATACTTGAAAGAAGCCATAGTGTTGGCAAGCATGTGCAATGTTTTGGATGATTTTGGGGCGATTTGGACCGTCAAAGTCATGAAGGTCGATGATGGGAATGGAAGCTGAGAAAGAGTGAAGTTGGTGAAGGTTTGGACGGTCAGAAAGGGGTCTGATGAAGTTGGAGGGAACACGATCGATGGTGGAAGCTAGGTCGGTTAAGAGTGGCTTTGTGGCGGTGGCGGTGGCGGTGGTGGCGGTTGCGGTGGCCATTGTTATGAATGTTCGGTGTGGCACTGTTGCTTTAGGATATGACAATTGATGAGGTTGGGACCTGAATTTATAATGTGCATTGGGCCAAGCAAACCTGATTCATGCCTACGTAGTATGCATGACTCCATCTTCAAACCTTTTAATGACGTCATATACTTTTCTGTGATTTTTTTTAGTACGGAAGATAAAGAAACTTAATAATTAATAGGGTATCTACTGAATATTATTATTTATTTTTACTGTTTTATATAATGCAGATTTTATTCTATACATATCCCACTTAAGCAGGTATTTCCCTTTGTGAATTATTATGATTAATATTCTCTACATTATTAAAATTATTAAAACTTTTTATATTCTTAATATTGTTAATAAAAATATTTATATTAATATTAATATTTAATTTATTTATGGGTATAGATTTCTGAATAAAATTTGTAGATATTGTAAAATTTATCTACGAATAGAGATATGTGAGTAATAATATGTAGATAATGTTGAATTTACATATGGATTCAAATCTGTAATAATATTTCGTAAATAATATTAAATTTACCTATGGATTCATATCCCTGAAATATCTGTAGGTAATACTGAATTTATCTATGAATTGACATCGATAAATAAATTTTTTTCGATAAATCTGATTTTTTTTAGTGTTAATTTGTGAAAATATATATTTAATATTTTAATTTTAAATATATTTGCCTCTTAACTCAATAAATTTATAGTAAAAATATTTAAAAATTTATCAAATTACTCTTGTTCATATAATTACTCTATCTTTTTGTTAGGAATAGATCAAAAGGATATTAATCATTCTCAAGGAGAGAAAATATATTTTCTTCACACCGAAAAATAAGTATTTGTGTGGAGTGGAAATGGAAGCCATAAAAAAAACATTTCTTGTCAAATTGGAGAGGGTAAAAAAATAAATTTTGTAGAAAAAATATTCTAATTTTATGATATTTAAATATGTTTATATCAATATCGTATATTTTTCTTTTAACTTTTTTTTTCTATCAAATAACCTAAAAAAATCCCACTTTATCATATTTTTGTTTTACTTTATTTCTTTTCTTAATAAAAAAAGCCATATACATATATATTTTCTCTTTTGAAAAAATTTAAGGATTTATTTAATTGGATGGAAACTATATAGAACAATTTAAAGAAGATCAAATTAAACAAAAAAAGATAAAGTTATGTTTCATGACTAATTCTAGCTATTAAAGTTTTTAATTTATATTATATTTTGTAAGTTAATACGATTAACCCGCATGGTGAAGAGGTAACAATCACCCAAAGCACCAACCAATTAACAGGGGATGAAACCCTAAACAGGGAAAGGGAGAGAGAACAAAGAGAAACTAAGGGAGTCTGAATTGTAAAACTGAATGACACAACAAAAATAATCTTATTGAATTCAAAAGAGTATATATATGTACAGTGCAAACAGCAAAAACACAAATTACAGATAGAAAAACAGAAGCCCAAATAAAAGGTCTAAAATAAAGAGTACATTTATTTTATCAGCCCCCCTCAAGCTGGGAATATATGTTTCTCATTCCCAGCTTGGACTGAAGCTCTTTGTATACTGTTGGAGCAAGGGGTTTAGTAAGGATATCCGCAATCTGCATAGAAGAAGAAATAGGAAGCAACTTGAGAAGCCCAGTGGTGATCTTATTTCGGACGATGTGACAATCAATTTCGATGTGCTTGGTACGCTCATGAAACACTTGATTTGAGGCAATGTGTATTGCAGATTGGTTATCACAGAAGATAGTTGCTGGTTGAATATAGGGAAGTCCAAGGTCTTGCAGGATATAGGTTAGCCATTGAATCTCGCAGGTGGTTGTGGCTAATGCTCTATATTCGGCTTCAGAAGAGCTTTTGGAAAGGGTTTGTTGTTTCTTAGATTTCCATGAAACAAGAGAATCACCCAAGAAAATGCAGTAACCGGTTACAGATTTTCGGGTTTCAGAACATGTAGCCCAATCTGAATCACTGAAACCGCGAAGTTGGAGAGTGCTATTGCTGGGAAAGAAGATTTCGTTGCCAAGATTGCCTTTCAAGTACCGAATAAGACGAAAAGCAGCTTGCTGATGAAGGTTGGTGGGAGATGAAATAAATTGGCTGAGGTTGTTGACAGCAAATGAAATGTCAGGTCGTGTGTTTGTAAGGTATATGAGCTTGCCAATTAGTCTTCTATATGCAGAAGTTTCAATGTCAGTGAGTTGTGTGCCTGTGGAGGAGGAAAGCCGAGATGAGTGAACCATGGGTGTAGGCATAGGAGCAGAGTTGATCATACCAGTGTCATGAAGAAGGTCTAGCACGTATTTTCATTGACAGATGTGGAGCCCTTGGCTGTTTCTGGCCACCTCCAGGCCCAAAAAATTATGTGAGGTCTCCTAGATTCTTGATCTTGAATTGAGTGTCCAACAGAAAAGTGATATGGGCAATTTCTTCATGATTGTTTCCAGTAAGCACCAGATCATCAACATACACAAGAATAATGGTGATGTTAGGACCGTTACGGTGTAAAAATAGAGAGTGATCAACGGAGGATGAAGTGTATTTATGTGAAATTAAAAATTGAGACAGTTTTGCATACCATTGGCGGCTGGCCTGGCGAAGTCCATAGAGTGATCTTTGTAATTTGCAAACATGTTGAGGAGATGGAAGTTTGAGGCCTGGCGGTGGTTGCATGTAGACTTCCTCAAGGAGGTCCCCATGGAGGAAAGCGTTGTTCACATCAAGTTGTTTAAGAATCCAGTTTTGAGAAGTGGCAACAGCAAGTAAAAGTCCTAAAGTGGTTAGTTTTGCAACAGGAGCAAAAGTATCTAAAAAATCGAGACCTTCTAATTGTGTGTAGTCTTTTGCTACCAACCGTGCTTTGTGGCGATCCATGGTGCCATCAGATTTGTATTTTACCTTAAAAACCCATTTGCAGCCAATGGTTTGCTTTCCTGGAGGAAGAGTAGTTATCTGCCATGTGTTGTTAGCATTAAGAGCATTAAGCTCTTCTAGCATTGCTTGTTTCCGGCAAGAATGCTTAGAAGTCTCGGTGTAGGAGCTGGGTTCAGTGTTAGAAGATATAGAAAGTATAGTATTTTTTGAAGATGGTGAGAGAGCAGTGTAGGAAAGAAAATTATGAATGGGATACCGATTGCTTACAATGTTGGTAGCAGGTAAACAAGTCTGGAAGTCCTCTAAGTAGGTAGGGAGTCGTCTTTGTCTACTGGAGCGTCTTGGTGGAATGATGTTGTCTTCAGTGTGAGTGATAGGACTCTCGTGCTCATGGTTATGACCGTTATAACCCAACAATATATCATCACAGAATGTATTATAGTTAGCAGGAATGGGTAAAGATAAAGTGTCGGGGCTCCGTATGTCATCATGATTCAATATGTATGGAAAATGATGTTCATGAAAGATCACATGTCTTGAAACTTCAATGCGATGAAACTTTAAATTTAAGATGATGTAACCTTTGGTATTGTGTGGAAAACCGAGAAAGATGCCATGAACAGATCTAGTATCTAGTTTCTTTCTATTAGCATGAATGGTAGTAGAATAACAAGAGCAGCCAAAAACACGCAAGGAAGAGATATCACAAGGTTTTCCAAAAAGTTTTTCATATGGAGTAATGTCTTGTAAAAGGGGAGTGGGTGTGCAATTTATGAGGAAAACAACATGTTGGACAGCGAAGTCCCAAAAAATATGAGGTAAATTAGCTTGAAACAGTAAAGCGCGAGTGATGTTTAAAATGGGTTGGTGTTTACGTTTAGCTAAACCGTTTTGTTGAGGGGTTTTGATGCAAGTAGTTTGATGAATTGTGCCTTTGGAAGCAAAAAATGTTTTCATTGCAAATTCAACGCCATTATCAGAACGAATGCATTTGATAGTGGTTTTAAATTGATTTTCAGCATAAGCAAAAAAATTTATGAGATAGGTGCGAACTTCAGATTTAGCATGCAGCAATATAGTCTATGTATAACGAGAAAAATCATCCACAATGGTCAAAAAATAACGAAAACCTTGCATAGATGTAGTAGAACAGAGTCCCCAAATATCTACATGAATGATATCAAAGATAGCAGTAGTGTGAGAAGTGCTTAGAGTAAAGGGAAGTTTTCTTTGTTTTGCACGATTACAAACATCACACATATGTGTTTTATCAGCAAAAACAAAAGGGTATTTACTTTTCAAGACATGCAACCTTTCATCAGAGGGATGCCCCATTCTATAATGCCACAAATTATTTTTCTTAACAGTGCATGAGACAGAAGGAATAAGGTGGTGTGTGGCAGTGTGAAAAATAGAAGAATTAAAGATGTACAAGCCTTGGCATTAGCTAAACCAATCTTCTCTTTGGAGAGGTTGTCCTGTATAAGACAGTGTGTGGGGGAGAAAATTAAGTTACATTTTAATTGTAGAGACAATTTAGAAGCAGATATAAGGTTGCATGTAAATTGAGGGATGTACAACACATCAAAAAGATAAAGTTTATTTGTAAAAACAACTGTCCCAGAATAGTTTGCAAAAACATGTTGGCCATTTGGTAAATTTATTAGGACAGGTTTGATGGTTTTATAAGAGGTGAAAGCAGACAATACAGTACAAACGTGATCAGTGGCGCCAGAGTCAACAATCCAGGAATTATGACTATGATTTAAAGAGGAAAATGAGTGCTTACCCGTTGAAGACAACTCATGTGCGTTGGGGTCTGTAGAAAAGGAGCCCACTTGATTCACTTGAATAGGATTAGGTGGAGTGTCATTGTTGTTCTGCCTCAAAACATCATTGATAATTTGTATTTGATGAGCAGTGAGTTGGTAATCACGTTTTTCCTGTTCTTTTGGACAAGGCTCAGAGAAAACACCATCAGTGGTAATAAGACTGTTAATCTGATTAGTCCTATTGCTATTATAGGATTTGTACCCAGATGGGTAGCCATGTTTCTTGTAACAGGTATCCACAGTATGACCATTTCTGTTACAGTACGTACAAACTTTTCTAGTGTTGTATTTTGAGTTCCTATTGTCTTGATTAGGGAACCCAACCTTTCTAAAATAAACATTTTCAGTATGCCCATGCTTACCACAAAAAGTGCAATAATAGATGAGGATGTCCTAGTGGAATCAGCATTGTTAATACTAGAGATGCTAACAGAAATGTGATTTGCTAATTGTCTTTCTTGCTGGGCAACGAGAGAAAAAAATCTTTGATATAGGTGGGATGGGTTCCATGAGTAGAACGTGTGATCTAATATTACTATACTGGTCATTTAACCCTCTCAAAAATTGCATAGCATAGTTTTCGCATTTTCTTTGACTTATGATAGAATTAACTAAACAAGAACATTTGACATAACATGTGCATACGGGGATAGGCCTAAAATTGTTTAGCTCGTCCCAAATGATCCTTAATTTTGTAAAATACTCAGTCACAGATAAATTCCCCTGATTTAAAGAAGCTACTTCTAGTTGAAGATCAGAAATTCTAGATAGGTCACCCTGAGAGTATCTGGTTTTCAAATCATTCCAGATGTCCAGGGCACTATCCATCCAAATAATGCTTTGTTGAATAGGTAAAGAGACGGAGTGTACTAACCATGAGACTACCATATTATTGCATTTGTTCCAAATTGGGAAATTTTGATGATCTTTCACTGGGTAGGGATGCGTTCCAAGAACGAACTCCACTTTGTTTTTCGCGTTTAGTGTCGTCAAGATCAAGCGGCTCCAGGAATGGTAATTGGAAGCGTCCAACACCGGCGAGACGAGCGGCGCTGCGGGGTTCTCGCTAGGATGAAGGTAGAGGTAGTTGTTCGCAGGATCGGCTTGAGACGATGCATCGATGCGTTCTTCCGCCATTGCTGCAACAGAAAAGCAAGAAAATGAAAATCAAGAAGAAGAAAGAAATTAGGGAAAATTTCAGAGCGCGCAACAGAGTTCTTCATCGAAGAGCTCTGATACGATAATACGATTAACCGGCATGGTGAAGAGGTAACAATCACCCAAAGCACCAACCAACCAATAGGGGATGAAACCCTAAACAGGGAAAGGGAGAGAGAACAGAGAGAAACTAAGGGAATCTGAATTGTAAAACTGAATGGTACAACAAAAATAATCTTATTGAATTCAAAAGAGTATATATATGTACCGTGCAAACAACAAAAACACAGATTACAAATAGAAAAACAGAAGACCAAATAAAAGGCCCAAAATAAAGTGTACAGTTATTTTATCATAAGTATCAATTATTCTCTATATGTTAAGTAAAGTTAAATTATGATCCTTGAATTAGTAATTTTTAAATAGAAAAGATTATACCCAGATTATCAATTATAATATTGTGTTTTATAACTTTTTAAAAAGTTAAATTTTATACATCATCTTTTTTTATTTAATATAGTGGATGAAGATGGTGGAGAGGTGAACAGTGATTAGTGTGGAAAATCTTGTTGGACGACACACAACTGTGAAAAGAGACGACCATGTACACGTGTTAGGTTACGTTGATGCTCACTCAGACTGCAACTGCAACTAATAAAAAATTCAACGCAAAATTAAAAATGAATTTATTTTTGAAAATATTTTATACTTTTACTGATTCAGTGAAAAATATATTATTCTTCATTTGTTTTTTTATCCAAACATATCATGATTCAGTGAAAAATATATTATTCTTCATTTGTTTTTTTATCCAAACATATCAAGACATAACTCAAGAAGGAGAGTTATTTTTGGAATCCCGGTTAGAGATTAAAGTTTTTTCTTAGTATATAAGTGGGTGCAAATCTTATCTCGTGGTTTTTTTATGGAGTTAACTTAGACTTAAGTTAACTTTGTAATATGGTATTCATTTCGCGTCTATTTTGACGAGTGTTTAATATATATAGTCTCACGCACCAGCTTATATATATATTCATTGCAGTAAATACATTTTAATTTATCTAATTTAATATTTCTTGTGATGGTTAAATCTTCATTTGTTAATACTAGATTAATAATCAAAATTTTCATATATTTATTTATAATTTTATTTATTAATATTTTATCTTTATTGATTATTGTGACTGATTAGTTAAAATTGAAAGAGATTGTGCAATCTTATAAGTTATTTATACAATTAACAGTTAACGTAAATTATTATTTATTTAAAAGGAAAATTAATAGCTTATTGATTATGTACAGAAATTAATGCAAATTTATCTGATTTTAAACAATTTTGTTACAAATATATAGACTATTTTAAAGGTGGTATGTATATAAGGATTGAAACACTATTGAAGTGTCACCTTTTAATTTAATTATTTTTTATTGATAAAAAAATAATAAAGATTGTTATAGAAATTAATGCAAATTTATTAGGATATAACAAAAATTTGTTTTAAGAGATGATAAAAATTAATAGTAATAAAAATAAATACTTTTTTAATAAATTTAAGGAACAACTAGTATGGGTGATGAAATCTAAATCCAACATTATCCCTCAATTTAAACATATGGGTGAATAAATAATCCCTCTATTTAAACTTTGTAATTAAAACAAATATGATGTAGAAATGTAGTTGATTCAATCTTGATACTTTAATAGGTGAAACTAAATTAAATAAAAGTTGCATGAATCAAACGAGCTAATTCGCTAAGATAGTTGCTATAGATAAAAGAAACCTGAGAGCAAAACTACAATTTCACAGAATAAATAAAAGAAAAAAAAAAGCAATAAGTCAAACAAACATTTTATCAATACTTATAAAAACAATGAATTTCAATGTTTCATTTCGCCTTACATCAATTTTTTTCAATATTTATTCATTTATGACAAAAAGTTATATATAGTCATCCTGGTTAAAATTCTAATCCTTATTATCTTAAACTATTAAATTAAGAGAAAATACTTACTTCATATTCATAAATACATCATGACAATAAAAATGCCCTTTTAATATAATTATTTGTTTAATGTGAATCAATGGTTAGAAAAGTTTTAGAAGATGCTATCTTCACAATACAATTAAACATGATACCAACAATAAATATGACACAGTGGAGACTTAAAATCTGCAGATCCAACAACTACTTGATGGAGACTGGACCACACATTAAATATCACTAATATTTTCCAGTTTTGCATGGCTTCATCATTTCCTTTTCATCACTGTTTAAACATTTTTCGCAAACAAGGAAACATTGCAGCTTACGCAGATGCTGGCGTCAAATTCACTGCATATTCATGACCTCACTCACCTTCGTCTTTATTTTAATTATTACTGATCACTTCATAATATAGTACCAAAAACACGATAGAAAATCTTACGTGTTGAAAATCTTACATAAACTAAAATATTTTATAATATATAAATGAGTATAAATTTTTATTGAAATTTTGATAAATTAGATAATAATATATAAATGGTTATAAATTTTCTTTTATGACTAAAGTTTATATCCTTTAGTTAGATTTAAAATTTATTTAAAAAAAAATATAATATAAATTTTATATTAAAAAACTAAAATTAAATAATATATTCATAAATTTATTGTTTTAAAATTTTAGATTAGAATAAGTGTTGTAATATCTTATATAATATGCTTTTTGCAAGAAAAAATATCCTAATAATTTAGATTGTTTGGTACATGGTGATTCAAGTGAATTAGACATAAATCTGATTTAAAACAATATGGTTAACATACCATTCGTTCATTTTGATTTATATCATATCTTATAAAATCTCTTTTTTCTGATTTCTTCTCCACCTCTCGCTTCTTTATTAACAGGTATATATGTACATTACAAAGATGATATCAATTAATATTTTTCGGATTCAATCGTTATTATTGAGTCATTGCACGATGGTTGTTTGGCTTCTTAATTTCATTCTGGTCCCCATCACTTTTTTATATCTGACTGCCACATGAGAATCTAGCTACACTTTGGCTAAAGTTAAAAAAATCAAGCATGGCTTGTGCTTCTTTTTAAAGAAAACACATACCAATATAAAATATTATTATTATCAAGATTAATTTGGTCATTCAAGTGTTATAGTTATTGAACAATAAAATAATATCAAATTTATTTTGACGAAATCTGAATATCAGTCTATCAATCATTTTCATATGATAGAGATATTAAATCAATTATAAATAAAAATATTTCATATTATATAGGTAAATGTATTTTTTATGGTTGAGTTAAGTTAAAATTCTAATTTTTAATGATATCAGAGTCATTTAAAGTGTATCTTAATACAAATTTATTGGACTTATCAAATTATATGTTATCTTGTATGAGTTGGAGGATCTTAACGTGACAGGGGTGTATTGAAAATCCTACACATCGACTAAAAGTAAAAACATTTATAATATACAAGTAAAAACATTTATAATATACAAATAGATATAAAACTCACATAATAAACTAATTTTATAATAAAGTTGAATTAAGTTTGACTTCTTAATATTTTTTTCTAAACCTTTGTTTTTTTTAATTTAATATTTACTAAAATGGTCATATTTTTTTTCACTTTTCGATTCATAATGGGTAACAATACAAATTGTAGAAAACAAGGGAAGAGGAAAAGAAAGTGTTAAGAGTTTTATTCCATTAATACAATCCGAATATCCAATAGTGAAAAAGAAAAAGGACAAAAGGATATATAACTAAGAATACTGAATTATCCTCCAACAGAGTAAAAATAATAATAAAAAAAAAACTTATCGTCTAGCAATTGAATAGGTCCCATCATAGAACATGATTCAAACCTTTTCTTTTTTATAATTCAATCAATCACTTTTCTAATCTAGCAACTTTTAAAACTTTATTAAATAATAAGATTTATAATATTTTTTTTATTAGTAAGAAAAAATAAATAAATGTTAACCACTTTTGGTGGTCTAATACGGATACAAATTGTAACACCCTAAAAATACATCTAACTATTACAATACAAGTTCTACATATTTCTATATAAACTTCAAATTTTTCAAAACGTTCCTAATACATTATTAAAACTTATAAAAATACAAATATTTACAATATAAATTTCAAAACAACGCCCTAATCACAACTAGATATATAATAATTAGTAACATGAAAAAAATGTTACTAAATAAAAAAAATGTTACTATATAAAAAAAAATGTGTTTTATAATTCAGTAAAAGGTGACAGCAGTTGAATTAAAATGATTCCAATCCCATGCAAGAAATAAGAAAAGCAAAACAGGGATAATGTGTTTCCACTCATAGCTCATTTGAAAACTTTAAGTCTAATTTTATAAAATTAACTTATCACAAACTAATTTTAAAGATAAAAAATAATAATTAGTTGTTATAGTGACTAAATTAGAGACTATTTTAGAGACTAAATAAATTTTTAGTTTTTAAATTAGTTTATATTATTATTAAATGATTTCTAAATTGATATCTAATTAACAATTAAGGTTTTTCTTCCAAATTTAAAATCTAAATAATTAGTAGTTAAAACTTTGGTAGCTAATTAGATACCAATTTAGAAACTATTTAACAATAATAAAAATTAATTTAAAAACTATTTTTTTTTTTAATTTATAAAATATTATCTAATTTAGTTATTATTGTAACTAATTATTTTAGTTTCTAAAAATTGTTTCTATTTGATGATTTTCTTGTAATATATTGACTTATTTATTAATTTGTTTTTATTTTTAATCAATGTAAGATTTTTAAATAATATAATAAGTTGAACATGATTAATAGAACTAAAGTAGCATGCACTTCGTGTTTTAGTATGAATAAAAAAAGAGATTAAAATAACTTCATTAAATATAATCAATTAAAATTTTCAACCTAGATTAATCATTAACAAAACCGGTATTATGTATTCAATTATCGATTAAAAATAAATTTTTAAAAAATACCAGGATAGCTGCCTGATACTAAATTCTATTAAAACAGGATATATGCTTGAATAAATATTTTTTGTTTAAAATAAAATAGCATGGTATAATTTTAACATAAATATTTTATGATGAGTATATAACTTCAACATTCTTTAGCAACTGCCTTTCACATATAATATAAATATTTGCTATGATTGAACTAACGTGTTGTAATTTTTTGTCTTTTCATCATTAAAGAGTTTATCTGTAAAGACTTTTAAGAGGACAAAAAGGGAAAAATAAAATAATAAAAAGTCTTTTCATAAATTAAAATTTATTTACATGTAAATAAAAAATCTAAAATAAAAAAATTATATAAATTAATTTGAGTATATATTAAAAAAACAACAAAGATTTGAAACATAGAATTTTTAAATTCTGATAGAATGTATTTATTTGATTGAATACGGACATTAGATTTAATCAAATAATTCCTATTATAAATTATAAATCTCTCTTTCCAATATTTAATATACTTCAAAATCCTACTTAAATTAATTTGAGTATATATTAGTTTTAGTTTAGAAAATATATAACTATTTTTTATCATATTATCTTATCTAAAAATATTTAAAGTGAAGGTTGTCCTAAACTCGGACGCTGCATCAACATCTTTTTATTTTATTTTTATTATTTATATATAGTTATGTTTAATATTAAAAATTAAATGAAAGATGTCAATTAAATCAAAATAGCGTATTTGTATTTTATATTTTTATCATATATATAATTATGTTAAATATTAAAAATTAAATAAAAGATGTAAACTAAACTAAATAATAAAAAAAGATAAAAATTATAATTTTTAAGAGAGATAAATATATAAAAAAAATATAAAAGTTACTCACATACTGAGAACTCTAATAAACATTTTCATATTTAATAAATTTTCTACATTTAATAAATGGTTTTGTTTCACGTTTGACAAACAACTCCAAATTTAAAATTTAAAATTAATAACTTCTTTTTACGAAATAATAATATATTAGTTTTTTAATTAATTATAAGAATAATTAGTTGTTTATTAAATATATATAAAATAAGAAATTATTGAAATATTAAAAAAAAAACCCTCCACATTTCTCTCAATTCAAAACTGTGAGAATTGAAAATAGATAAAATAATTTCCTTTTATATATAGGTAATCTCTCTTTCGAATCTTTAATATACTTGAAAATCCTACTTGTGAGAGATTATTATGACAATGTATACTCAATAAGTGATTTTGAGATGTGGTTAAACTGAACCAACCTTAAAGAAGGTTTTAGAAAATCATAGGTCATTTTAATGTTTTTTAAGCAGGGAACCAATAAATTAAGCCTATCAGGTGGTTTTTCCTTCTGTGCCAATTCATTTCTGAAATTTTATAATTGTTTTTATAGTGGAATTGAAAAATATACTGCAAAAAATCCGGAATAAGTTTTTTGGGTTATTGAAATAAAATTTTGGAATAGAATTGAAAAAACAATATCTTATTTTAAAAATAAAATTCCAAAAAAAAATTTAAATCTAAGATATTCTAGAAAGTTCTTATGAAAAACCTAATCTAGAAAAATGTTTCATAAATCCAAATCTAAAATTATATCTTGAAATATCAAATCTACTCTTATTTAAAAATTAAAAAAATATTTTTGTTATTTCATGTTATAATAGAGAAAACAAAAACCTATCATATAATGTCTTTTTTTTTCATAAATTGAATAACTTTTATATCAACGTAAGAGATTCGTGGCCTTAAAATTACACCAAATTAATGAGGCCCATTGGGCCACACAATAAAGTGCGAAAGCCATGTTGAGGAAGGCCCATGATATCTCTTGGATCGACAACAATGTTTTCTTGACTATTTCTTTTAGCATTTTCATTGACATAGATAGTGTTAGGAAAAATCCAAATTATTTATAAATTAAAAATATTTTAATTTTTAGATTATATAATTTGAAAATCTAGTTGGAATTGTATACTCTAAAATTAAAAATACATTTCAAATTACATAATTTAAAAATATTGTTACGAAAGAGTGGACTTTAAGCCTAACTCAATTCCATAAAACCAACTCATAGGGTTGAGGTTTACACCCACTTATATACAATGAAAGACTCTAATCTCTAGTCGATGTGGGATCTCCAACACACCCCGTCACGCTGAGACTGCCAACTCGTGTGTGGGACTATATATTATGGGTGGTCCGATAGCGGTTAATGATGTTTGGGGTGAAATTTGGGTTAGAGTAATGAGTGAAATCTGAAAACACAAGAACAATGTCATCTTTAAAAGGGGCGTAACTAATGCGTCTGAAGTTTTCTCAATAGTTGTTGGAGATCCCACATCGACTAGAGATTAGAGCCTTTCATTGTATATAAGTGAGTGTAAACCTCAACCCTATGAGCTGATTTTATGGGGTTGAGTTAAGTTTAAAGTCCACTTTCGTAATATGGTATCAGGCTTAAGGTCCACTTTGTAATATATATTTATAAAAATATTTCAAATTATACATTTTATAATTTTTTAAAAATTATACAATTCAAAATATATTTTTAGAAATAACGTAACTTAGAAATACATTTTAATTATATATTTTACAATATATTTTTGGATTATGCATTTTTTAATTGTGAAATTCAAAATATATTTCTGGATTACCTGATTTAAAAATCTAAAATATATCGTAACATTGAAAATTAAAAAGAGAAATAAACTAGAATAATAAGAGTTTTGAATTTTCATAAGTGATATCTAAAAAAATTTAAAGATAATAAAAAATACAACACAATCAATTATTTATAAACCTATTTACATGCATGACAAAATTACTCAAATATTTATCAACCACTCAATCTTAATCTTTTAAGAATCAAAATAAATATTTATTCAAAACAATCAAACTTTTGAATGAAATTAACAGAATGATAGATATATGTCCATGATATTTTGCCTCTATAACTCTTTTATGGTTTTACACTCTGTTTGATTCTAAACAAAAAAAGTTACCCAATGTAAAAAAAGGTGAGGAAATTTCGAAAAACAAAAAGTGAAATTATGAAAAACAAAAAAAAAAAATTATTATTATCAATCTTTCGACTCTCAAGTATGACAAAAATGTAAATAAAGTTTAATTTCCTGACTTATTATCGATTGAACATAAAAAAGTAATCAATTTTACATTCAATAAAATAGAACAAAATATTTATTCTTTTATTTTAAAATAATAAATAATTAAAAATATAATAAAATAAAAATAAATTAATAAAATAAAATAAATTTAATATTTTATTAATACATGTTTAATGTTAAATAAATAAATAAAATGTAAAATATTAAAATAAAAAGAAATTAAATTAAATTTTGATGGCTTATTTTAATATACTTTTATTTTGAATGTTATTTTTTATTTATTAAAGTTTTATAATAATTTATTTTAATTTAAAATTTATTAACCTTAATTTACATTTCATTTACACTTATGAGATCACTCACAGACTTTCACAAATTTTTCTCACTTCTTATTCTCATTTCCTTAAACAATCTCATTTTTCTTTTTTTCTCTCAAACCAATCATTTTCTACTTCCTCAAATCCACCCATACTCCAAAGTATTAGTTTCTCATTTTTTTTCCCTTAAAACTCTTTTCCTTCTTTACATGTTTTTTAATCTTTTTACTTCATTTTTAAAGAAAATGACATGGATTTTATTCAAATAAAAAAATTACAATTTATTTTTCTGATTAAAAACAAACAAACAATATATATATATATATATATGTAATGGTAAAAGTTTTTCACAAGGTTATTGCTTTAGGAAGTTACACTTGGTTGATTTTCATGATAATTATTTAATCAATTTTAAAATTTTGTTGATTAATTGACTGTGAAAGATTATACTAACTCTTCTTACCAATAATGAATTAGGAAAATTTTGAGGTGGAAAAGAGAAGAAATTTTAGTGGATCAAGCTTTTGTAATGTTGATTGATCACAAGAAGAGAAGAGATATCCATTTGTAAAAGACTCTCCGACACTCAAGTCAGATGAAGAGTATGAAGAGTTGAGTGAGTACTTCCTAAGAGTTATCACCTATTTATAGGTCTTCTTGTGTTTAGACCATCAAGAATACATTAAACAATTATCATGAGATATAAATAGATTTATACTTGTGAGGTCATGGCCGAGCCCAATCATGTGGTGAAACGATCTTAATGCCGATCTCTAGAGTTAATGAAAAAGATCCTATTTATTTCTCATAAAGAGGAGAGGGCGTTAATTATGAAGATTGACTGTATATGCAGAATTGTAAATAATTTGAGAATATAGCTCAAAACAAGACCAAATATAAGGAGAAGGGGGGAATACTACCCTGTATAAGGGAAAGAAGATGACTTGATAAAGGACGGCGTGGAACAAGAACAACAACTCACAGGGAGTAATTTTAAATCGTATTTTACACTCACTTTATACACTAAATTTTATACTCTTACTAACTTAAGCGTCAAAGTATCTTCTACAGACTGAGCCTCCTCATTTCCTTGGAGCCAATTTATGAAGCTTGCAAGGATACGATCCGGTGACCAACTCGAAGTTTAACCGATCTCAACCAAATGCTTTAGTTGAGAGACATCCCTCTTGGCTAGAACATTTTGGCACCTACCATGGGGTAGGTAAATCTATCTTGCGCCATTTTTAGAAATGCAAGTGATAGGAAGGGTAATGGCACAAAAGAAAGGGGAGACAATACATGAAATCTTGGATGTGAAATGTCGCAAACCTTCATGTTTAAGTTATGTACTCTTTTTATTATAGATTTTTTACATCTTGTTTTTATAAGGTTTTTAATGTGGCATAATGAAAATAATTATCATTTGTTTATCATATGTGTTGTTGATATTTTCAGTGAAACAATATTGCATTTGTGGAGTAGTAGGAAGGGAAACATATCGTTTAGAATTATTAGTGGCGGTCGAATACCTAGAACAAACAAATTGGCTAATCTTCTTTTCAATTTTAGTTTATCATCACTCTTTTCTTTTGTTGTGTTTCACTTTTTTTTTACTATTTTATTATATGTTTTTACTTTTTAATAACATTTCCTCTTGCTTTAAAGTATTATCCAATTGAGGATGGTTGACAACTGGAAATTGTCAAAACCAACCAAATAATTTAAATTAATTTAAATTTTCTTAATTAGGATGTTATGTTTCTAGTGACAGGAATCTATTAGGTTTGAGAAGTTGTTGGAACATGAGCATGTCACTTGGAAATTTGGAGGTTATAGTATCATGAATCAAACCTGATATTGTCATGAACAAATCGGGTACCAATCTATGTAATTAAGGACATTAATATCGTATGTGAAAATCAAGGACATTAATGTCGTATTAGTGGAGAAACGGAGATCCCGTAAAATCTTACAATGACATTTCAAAGGACATGTCTACCGCAAAATCACTTATTTAGTTACATTTATTGTGCTTTACTTGAGTTGCTTGTAGGTCACCACTTGTAGAAGTCATTTGTTGGTAAGTTTCATAACAAAGTCATTTACTTCTTTGTTTTCTTCATAAAACCGTTTGTTCTTCACAACTATCATTTAATGCTACATCAATTTATAACATTATGAACATCTTTTGATCTTCTATTCGTTTCTTTATCTTACAATCTTTTGATGCTTATCGATGGAAGGTTGATAATCTAGTCTCTTCTTACTTTTTTTTCATAGCTTATGAGAGACTCTTTGTACTTATTTTGTAGTAGTGTCTAACACTTTTAAGGTTCCATTTGAGATTGTAGAACTTGTCCATTTTCTTTGTGAAAGTTATCTACCATAAATGTATTTATCCCTTTGCTTTTTGTACATTAACCATGTATTATATCTTAAAAAATTACTTGCTTTTTGGTCATGAACAAGTACCATCACGAACTTTTAATCTAATATTGTAGTACACTATATAAAACCAATTACACCTAAAAATTGTGTTGTCCATTATTATCAAAACATAAGTGTCAAATAATAAAATTTAATATATTGAAATTTTTTTTCTTCGTATTTGTTTAACTTGTGTATACTTTACCAAACTTCACTTTTTATTTTATTTTTTATTATATAAATTTTAATAATAGAAAAATAATATTGTAATTAACAAAAAATTATAAAGTAAATTGTTAAAATAAAAGAAAATATAAGTTATAGATATTTTTATTAGAAATAGTTAGATCGTATTATACATAACAATTTTCATGTTTAAATACGAAACACCATTATATTAATAAAATAATTAACTTATGATTATATAAAATTACGATAAATTACAAATATACTAAAAGTAACATATTACTATATATAACGATATTAATATATGAATAGTTTCAATATTTCTCTTCTAACATAAACTAGTTATAATTACTAACTTCACTTTAAGATTAACAAAAAATATTACTTTATATTTTATTTTATTTTATTTATTCAGAATAAATAATATGAACATTAATTCAATAAAATTTTGTTGAGATGCCTAAATCATTTAAATGCATCTATAGTAGTAGAAGATACGCGATTTATAATATATGATCTTAGTAGAACTTATAGTTTCTTAATTTTTAGTAAGACTAATATTATATACAGAAATGTCTAAGTGAGGTTTTAACTCAATAGCAAGAATTTGACATATATTTTCGATTAGTTTAAGTGTATTTTACAAAATTAATTAATTTAGTTATGGTAGATATGTTGTATAAATAAGAATTTGCATTAACACTTGTTCTGGTTATTAATTGAAAGTTGTTGTTCAATTTTAATAATGTGATGAGAGTTGAGAAAATATTTATCAAAAAGAAAAATAAACTAGTTGTAATATCTTATTATAATGAATTTGATAGTCGACACACTGACTTGAACGTCAGAATGTAATTATAGGTATTCGACCTATAAAGCACACGACACGTCAATGAATTATGTATCAGTGAACAAATATTACTTAGGTCTCGTATTCACACATGTACACAAATTTTTATTAGAATTTACTTAAACATTTTTGGAACAAAATAGAGATGCAGATTTTAATATATATTCCGTAATATAAAATATATAAAACATGATTTGAGATGATAAGGATAATTAACCCCGCACAAGAGGTTTTTCCAAATTAAGAAACAAAAGAACGGTACAAGTTCAGGTTCGCACCTGATCACAGTGTATGTCACACGCACGGAGGGAGCTTCCTCCAATAAAACGCCACGTGCCGGTCACTGGAAAATGAGTGGCCACGCTGGCCGAATACCCCACCACTAGATTCAAGTGGCCATGCGTCGTGCAACCGAGTGACCGGGAGCGAACGGTCAATCTCGCCACGTCAGAAGCTGGCGAAGCTTTTACGGAGCTAAGACCTCAGCCATGAAGTTTGTGGATGAGATTCCAGCGAGATAAAATAAATCTTTTCCTAAAAGAGTGCTGATATATCTTAATACTAAAAATAGTAAAAAAATATACACTTCACACTCTAATAAATTAATATTTAATTAAAAAATATTATTATAATGTATTGTCAAATATGTATATACTGTACAGTGTCAAGAAATATTTTCCTAAAATAAAAACTGCATACCGAGAAAATAAGTAGAGAAAGAAAGTGAAAAAAAATTAGGAAAAGTGCAAAGGTGTAAGCATCAGCACGAAGAACCAGTAGTTTGGCGCCACTTGTAGCTTTTCCATAAGCGGAGTCTTCTCCGTCTCAAAAAAATAAAATAAGGAGTCGTTAATTTTCGGAAGAAAATAATAAATCCACACGAAATTATAGTGGCTGAGATTGCTCCTGGCGCTTAAACACTTTCGGGGTGAGTGTGCTGTAGCAATTTCGGGTTCTGTATTTGGTTTCGTTTCAGCAAAACCTCTCTTCTTCTTCTGATTGCTTCCATCGATTTTTCGATTTTCTCTTTTTCGGTTTGCGATTTGAACTCTATTCGATTCGCCATTGCCGGAAAATGAGTCCGCCGGCGAGTGTCCGGTGATGATCGCTCACGCGAGAGGTTCTTCTTATTTGATGCCATGGTTTCGTTCCGAGGTATTCGTTTTCCTTTTTTTATTTTATTTTGTTTTACTTTATTTTATTTGTTCTGTTTGGTTTCCGAGAAAATTGAACCGAACTGCTGAGAACGGATTTACCTCATCTGGATTTGGATGTAACAGGTGCTGTCAGTACTCGCAGCTTGACGCTGTTGAGTTGAATTTCGATGGTTTTGAGTTGCTTTGTGATTATTTTTTCTCGGCAACCAAACAGCAGGAATCGAAATTTGCACTGATTAGTAAAGTATTTGTGGAAGTGAAGATAGAAATAGTTGTTATTGTTGACGTTGTGAATTTTTTGGTTTGTTTCTATACTAATTGTAGTTTCCCTCTCTTTTCCGCGTTTGAAAGGTTTTGGCGCTGTCGAGTTCGTTTTGGTGAGGATTCTGATTAAGGAAATTTTCTTTTATTCATCCAGAGCAGAATCGTCTCTCTAACTCTCTCTCTCACTCGGTTGAGTCTTGAAATTTGTTGAAACTTTATTTTTTCTTCTTCTTCATCTTCTATGCAGTACTGTTTTACGTGTGACATGTGAATTGGAATGCTTATTCCAGCTGATTCAAAACAGAGACGGATCTCTTCCTATTGTTCTCGCTTTGTTTCTTTTGCAGTAGCATCACCTCAATACCTTCTTCAGAGTCTGCTCACTTTCACCACAACGGCTTTACTTTTTACTGTGTTTCGTGTCACAAAAAATGAAAGGCGGTATTCCTTGTATCCACTCCTTGTCAGGGAAGATCTGAAGCAGCGGTAGCTGGCCGCTGACGTCCGGTAATGGACGCGTACTCCTCTGGAGAAGAAGTCGTTGTAAAGGTAAGAGTTATTTTGATATATGTGGAAGTTTCTCGTGTAGGGGAGTTAATTTTGGTATTGTAGTCTGAGTACTTAACTGGCTTTTGCAGACGAGAAAACCGTATACGATCACAAAGCAAAGGGAACGATGGACAGAGGAGGAGCATAATAGGTTTCTAGAAGCTTTGAAACTGCACGGGCGAGCATGGCAGCGCATAGAAGGTGATTGTCTGTTTATCATGTTTGCCTCAAGATCTTCTGTCCTTCTTCCTTTCTAAAGATTAGTGAAATGTCCTGTTGGAAAATGGCTTGAATCGATCTCCATATTTGATTTAATCTTGACTGAAACTTTCTTTTTCTTTCTTCCATGGCCTGTCCCCCTCTTGGTGTTTTCTTCTATACAGAGCATATAGGAACAAAGACTGCCGTGCAAATCAGGAGTCACGCACAGAAGTTCTTTACAAAGGTCAATGGGTACCTTCTCACTTTTGTTTATCAGCTACATACTTTCCAATCGAATAGAACTCCTAAATGAACACATTCATAACTAAATTGAACTAGAACACCTCTAGGGCTTGGATTGATTTGAACACAGAGATCTACAATAGTCATGATTAACTGCTTTGCCTGATCTTGCAACCATCCCAAATAGACTCTAAGCAGATGCATACTTTAGCTTGCACCAAGAAAGTAGTAGTGTTCTATAACATTATTTCTGTTCCGTAATGGCCTCCTCTGTATCAGGTTTTCCTCTTTTGCTTATATAGTAATGATTTTTTATCCTTTTCCCTGTTAAGCTCTTATCAGATATTTGATCATTATTCATTATTTTTGAGTTAACAATATTTCAATGATTATATAAGATCGTGTTACTTAATTATTTAACAATTTTATTTAACCATTAAATATTATAATCTCATAGGCAATGAATAATGATAAAAGATATAAAATCTCAAGGACTTGGAAAAAATAGGAAATCATAGCTATAAAAGCGAAAGAGGAAAACTAATAATGCAGATTATAAACGGATAAACTTAATTGTATGGAATAGCTTTTTCCTTCACCTTATATTGAGGAGCCATTCAGGAAAACTTTCATACTAAATCAACAAATGGTTCATCTGTATCAGTGAAAAGCTATAGCACTTTGGCAAGGTGATCATTTTGTCCCTCTGTTGCTTATTGCGAATTCAAAAGTTGGTATGGTTGTCGCAGGATTCTACCAACAATGGGGTTTATTTGTCAAAATGATCTAGTATAGTGTCAGAAGTGGAATTAGCACAAGGACAATTCAGGAAATGGAAGGGAATAATTCTGTTAGGAATAATGGACAGGTGGCATCCGATTCTATGATTTTGGGCAACTGAAAAAGTGGAAGGATGAGGATGGCAAATTCACGTATGAAAGAGTATGTGTGAGCTGACAAAGTAGTTATATAGTACATGAGGGAGGGAGGATGGGGTGTGTGGTATTATATTCTGTTTTCTCCCTTCTTGTCTTTGTATTTGCTATCGCTGCATAGCATTCTTCTTCTGACTTACTTTTACCATCCATACGATAATATACAGAGGTTATTCCATTTGTGCTTGCGACAGTTTTTGTTTTTTTGGCTACCCTAATTGAGGATCTAGCATCATTACATTTGGTGCTCTCGTTCCTGCTCATCCATGGATGAAAACTGTTCTCGAACGGGTATTGGAACCTAAAGAACGATTGCTCTTCCACTCCCTTCGATCGGTCACTGTCACTGCTAACTTCCTGTTTCGCCTTCCTCCTCTCAGTCGTCTGGTCCCACAGGCTGGGATGGTACCTTCCAACGCTCAAGTCAGTTAGGGTGTCGACATTCAGAGTACTGGAGATAATGACGTACCTGGTTCTTGAAATTTGTGCTATTTATATTACCTTAATGAGTCTTTGTTGGTGGATCAGATTAGGGGGTTGGTTCATGTTTAGGGTTGTGTTAAACAACCCTTAATTGTGGATTAACCCCGTTGACTTGGTCAACCCATAGCTCGTCGTCATGGGTCAGTCGGTCATGTGTCGTCA
This sequence comes from Phaseolus vulgaris, assembly GCF_000499845.2. Lineage (NCBI taxonomy): Eukaryota > Viridiplantae > Streptophyta > Magnoliopsida > Fabales > Fabaceae > Phaseolus > Phaseolus vulgaris. The sequence continues at coordinate 40,096,975 of NC_023750.2, forward strand.
CATGACCTTCTCATTATGGTTGATTGGTTGAGAGTCTAGTTCCCGACCGACTCATTGTGGTTGATTCGGTCGTCCCAGTACAATTCATAACATGGCATTAGAGGTTCTATAAACTTGTGGTTGGGAGTTTGATCCTTGTCGACACAATTCTTCTTTAGAAATAGTTAAAGTTCTGCACAAGGTATATGGACTTGTTTATTATCCGTTCTTCATGCCTGAAAGGTTCTTTTGTGAGGATCATGTTAGAAATGTAATACAAAAGGTCACTAATGTTCCTTAACCTAACAGTTTAAGTTTTGGGGATAATTGGTTGTGAAAAATGGCAAATGAAAAACTGACATATGCTTGTGATGTGGTGTAGAAGCATCGTAGCCTACCAGCACTTATGCCAATACTTGCAGAGTTTGATTCAGTAATAAGGCAAGACAGAGTTATTTTTGGTTTCTTTGGACTGGCCTTTTGGTTTTCACTTTATTTCTTTGGATGGATTTGTTTTACCCAACATTCATTTGGAACGTAAACTATATTTCAATTTACTCACACTTGGCATCTTTAGGGCTTCCTGAAAATTAGTGGCAACTTGCAATACCATCAATTAGAGGTTGAATAGATATTGGTCATTTGTGGAATTGAAGCAGAACTGAAGGAAGTAGACCGTGATCAAAATTTCTGTCCGCTCTGCCTATTTTGTTGAAATGTATATTACCCTTAATCAAATTCAGTTCTGAAACATTTTAGAAAATTTCATCAGACTGTTTGTAATTATCGGAACTTTGTCTTTATTGAAAAGAATCCCATTTAGTAAAATGTTGTGAGAGGGTGAGCCTTGCACTACGGTATTGGTGACTTGTTAGTCACGGGCTTGAATCCAGAAGCATTCTGCTTGCTTATATGTAAGGGGAAGGCATACAATTACCCTCCCCTCTACCTTCCCGAGGAGATGAGCCTCCAACAATGGAGTATGTTAGTTTAGTAAAATATTACCAGATTTGCTTACAGAATTCACAATGTAGATACAAGATTTCAGAGGTAAATGGTATAGAGGTTTTAGACAGGTCATATTTAGGGAACTGGCTTAGTTGTATGATGAACTGTAAAGGGACACGGTTTGTGAGTGCACAAATTTGAGGGTGGGGGGAAGATGGTGATTGGTCGTCCATGGTTTGTCAAATACATCAGTGTTGCTCTTTAGAAAGCAATGTGTAACAGATAAAATTTTGTTCTTAGTTTGAGGTGAATGACGAGAGTATATATCTGTTTGGTAAAGTTTTAGTGAGTCACTAAAGTCTCTATATATGAAGTTCAGATTTTTTTTTCTATAGGTGCAGATAGTGGCTACTTCTATTGTTTGGTGGTGAGAGAACAATCAATTTCTATCTGAAGAGTTGAAGAGTGTATGAAGGTGCATTGAAGATTTAAAGTTTAATGATTTTATTCATTTGGCATTTTCAGTGGTGGAACAATCAAATTCAATATTGTGATGAACCATATCTGCTAGAGCTTACCAATGCGTTGCTGAGAATAAGAAAATAACGAGGGGTGAATGTCTTATATTTGCTAGATTTTCTTAGAGGAAGTTACACAGATTAATTGATTCACCATGGAAAGAGTGCAGTACTCATTTTGGGAGGTGGGAAGTTTCGTGACACAGTAAATTGTTTGATACTGGAACATGATTCTCATATCATGTGTTGATAGTGGAGTAGAATTTTTAATGGTGGATCATGGAATTAACAGCCACATAGATTAGATTCACTAGAACAATTGTTGCCTTCCAAATTAATAAGGATTCTTCAAGGTCTTGATGATTTTAAGGACATTAGGGTTGTTAGCTTATACGTTATGATATTGATCTATATATAATTAGAAAAGTTTATCCTTCAAAAAAGAGGTGGCTGGAGTTCCAGCTATAGGATGCTGGCGTGCGTTGTCACACAGAAAGACCAGACGACCTCTATATTAGTATCTTCAATCTTAGAGGTAAGTAAATCGATTTATTGGAGTATTAATATTGCTCATGCTAATTTGTACAAGAGCTTAATGTCTAAATACAATTGCTTATTATTAGTTCAAAGATGGACAATAAATGTGTAAATGCTCTATATCCCTCTCCATTGGGAAAGAATTTCCACATTTCAATGATGGGGGCTGGTTTGGCCAAGTAATCAATTTGATTATGTAATTCATTTAACTGTTTTCTTTTTTGTGAACATTTAACTGTGCTAGTGTCAAAGAATAGAACTTCTCAAAGCTATGACTACTAGATGCAGAAAAAAGTTTTCACCCTTACAACTCAAAATGTACTACTATTCACCTCTGAACTTACATGGATTTAAACAGAGTTTAATAGAAATTCTTACATATGAGCTGAATCCCGAGAAATAAAACCAGAAATGCTTAATTAGAATGCTTATTTGTCGGGGTCAAGAATTAACAAAACCAAGCTTTGACATCATATTTAACTTGACCGTTATACAGCTCAAAGGAAAGGCTGTCATCGTCTAGTGGATAGTGATCTCTGATTAATATGAAACATTTCTCAATAAAACATGTTTTTATACAGAAGTGATAAATGGAAAAAGAGGATTTTACCTCCTGAAAAATGTTAAAGATTAATGTAATATGCGCACACACATTTTTAAAGAAAGGGAAGAGCAGATTGAAGCTGAAGAATGTGTATTTGAATGGCCCGATAACAGGTCTATAAGTAAAGATAATTGTCTCTCTAAATTTCATTTGACCAGAGAAACTTCTTGAAATGCCTTTTGTATATTTCCCTTAACTTGAATGGCCGAAAGAACCAGTCCAATGCTTAAACATAATTTGATAGAATATTACTTTCACATATAACATTGCTGTCCTCTGGTAGTATAGTGGATCATCACAGAAACAAGAGTGATCAGATTAAGTGTGATAAGTGAGGCCATTAATATGCATGTTTATATGCTCTGTGAGAAACACACACCTCTTTCATTAGCCAATTCAAGCCTAATTTTACTTTACAATAAATAAAGTGCATTAGATTTCATTTTATGATTTAAAGATAATGAACTAGGCCTAACTGAAGAAGTGCGGATTACTCCACTCACTTATGAAAAATACTTGTCTTTGACCATTACCTAACTGATGTGGATCTTGAGTCTTAAAGCACCCTTAATATCTTCGGGAGAGGACATCTGTAACGTTAATTTTACAGGATTAGGCATCTATGAAGTCCAACCTCAAGGTAGGCATCTGTAACAATTTCTCTTGTTTGTCAAGGCTAGCATGAGAAGAGTTAGAGGGTTTTCGAGGGAAGTGGACTCACATCTGGTGTCAGCTAACCATCCTATACACCAGTCGTTAACAAAAAAATAGTGAAAAGAGGATTATATATCCAAGAGAAAAAAATTTAAACATCAAATGAAAAGAAAATTTAAGTTTGAAGGCAAAGCAAATAGTGAATGAAAAAGGAAGGGAGAGTATTGGTTGTACCAATCCCTTGGGACGGGGTTTTGGTGTCATTAGCCTGGCCACTGTAGTTAAGTAACCAGAGGTAGAACTATTTATTTATCATGGAATTTGAAACAGAAATTTCATATATAGATAGTTTGAAAACATCTCCAACTGCCTATGCTTATATTTTGTAGTGGTTTAAGGATCACCAAGGCTCTAATTCCTCTGGAGTTCCAACCACCATCATAATAGAAAATAACTTTTGTTTTCGAACATATGAAATTAATTTCTTTGAAAATGAAAGATTTAGCTTCCCAAGATCTTAAACTAGTCTTCAAGCTAAACTTGTCAAGTTGTGTTCGCGCACAAGTTAAAAGTGCTGGCTTCTGCAAATTTTTTGGAACTGCTACCACCATGTAGTTTCATAGGGCTATGTTTTGGAAATGTCGAGACTATTACGGTTTGCAGCCCATCAAATCCATATGCATCTTGATTACATCCACAGCTGATTTTTTTCCATCAACTTCGTTGAACAATATTTCTGAATGTTTTCTTTTCTAAGCTTTAGTGCTTGAATGCACTGATGCGTTACAGCTATTTCTATTATCCAAAAAGTATTATGGAAATTATGCTTTAGAAAAAACGCTATAATACTCCAGTTAGCGCTTTTAATGGTTTTTATGAAACTTTATTTGCTGAGAATACCATTTGGACTTTTACTTCCAGTTGGAGAAAGAGGCCCTTGTAAAGGGTGTTCCAATTGGACAAGCTCTTGACATAGATATTCCCCCTCCACGGCCCAAAAGAAAACCAAGCAATCCTTATCCTCGGAAGACCACGATTGGTACCGCAACATTACATAGTGGAGCAAAGGATGGAAATTTGGTTGAATCTTCACATAACAACCAAGCACTGGACTTGGAAAAAGAACCACTTCCGGAGGTTAATATTATATACGTGTGTGTGTGTGTGTATATATATATATATATATATATATATATATATATATATATATATATATATATATATATATATATATATATATATATATATATATTTGTGTGTGTTTCACTTTCACAGTTTTTTTTTCAGTTTCCTTTGTCAGTAACATAATTCAGCCTTTTCCTTATTTTATTAGAAATATGATTTAGACGAGGGGCTAACAACAGTAAAGGAAAATAAGGATGAGAACTGCTCAAAAGTATTTAAAGTTATCCAGGAGGTACCCTGTTCCTCTATATCTTCAGCAAACAGGAGTTCAATATCTATGTCAGTGCCGCTGGGAAATTCATGCGTATTAAAGGAGATTACAAGTTCAGTGAAAGAGGTAATAACTCGAGATGAAAATACTGAATCATTTCTGACTGTTGAACTTGGAAACAGGAATTTGGAGATCAATGATGGAAAACAGGCTAATGGCACTAGTAAAAACTCCACGTTGGAGAATTCTGATGCTTTACAAACGAAATTGGTTCAAAATGAGAAAACAGATGGTCTCGATAGTGCATTAACAATAGATGGGATGCAAGGCAATCAGAATTACCCTAGACATGTAACTGTGCACGTTGTTGACGGGAAACTTGGAACAAGTACTCAAAATCCATCACAAGATATGCTGTTTCGAGACTCTATGTTTCAGCCAATAGGAGGGGATAATGGGCAACCAAATCTTTTCACCAATTCAGCTCCAACGAACACAAGTGAAAGTCAAAATAATACAGCACGATCTTCTGTTCATCAATCATTTCTTCCGTATCCTCCCTTCACACAGCACAATCAGGACGATTACCAATCATTTCTTCACATGTCTTCCACGTTTTCTAATCTTGTTGTCTCTACCTTGCTGCAAAACCCAGCAGCCCATGTTGCAGCAAGTTTCGCAGCTACATTTTGGCCTTATGCAAATCCAGAAACTTCAGCAGATTCTCCTAGGTGCTCCCAAGGAGGTTTCACATCTAGACAAATCGGTTCCCCTCCAAGCGTTGCAGCTATTGCAGCAGCTACTGTAGCTGCTGCAACTGCGTGGTGGGCAGCTCATGGATTGCTTCCTTTGTGTCTTCCTCTTCATGCTGCTTTTGCCTGTCCTCCTGCATCAGTGACTGCAGTCCCATCAATGAATCCTCCTGTGCAAGATCAGAAGCATCCAGAATACTCGGAAGCACCGCAAGCTCAACATTCAGATTCAAAGTCACTAGCTGTCATTTCATCAGATTCTGAGACTGGAAATGCCAAGTTAAATACTTCACCAAAGGCTACTGATCATGTGACGAACGAAACAATTTCTGAGCACCTTGATTCCGACAAAACAAAGGGCAGAAAACAGGTTGACCGTTCCTCGTGTGGTTCCAACACAGCCTCAAGCAGCGATGTGGAAACTGATGCACTAGGGAAGGATGAGAAAGGGAAGGAAGAGCCTGAAACACCCGACGCTAACAATTTAGCCATTGAGTTTAGTAATCGTCGTAGAAGCATTTACAACCTTACTGATTCTTGGAAAGAGGTCTCTTCAGAGGTATCCCAGTTACCTTAATGAAATCTTAATACAACATTTGTATGTGTTGTTTCTCTTCTCATGCTACTTGTTTTCAGGGGAGACTAGCATTTCAGGCTCTATTCTCCAGAGAGGTGTTGCCTCAAAGCTTTTCACCTCCTCATGCTCTAAAGAATAAGGACCAAATGGACATCACCAATGATTACAAGCAAAACATAGCCGACAGAAATGAAGACCTTGACAGCAAGAAATGCAGTTCTAATGCACTGCATAAAATTCCGTCGTTTGTAGAAAATAACGTGGGACTGTTAACCATTGGGCTTGGACAAGGAAAGCTTAAGACTCGTCGAACAGGCTTTAAACCCTACAAAAGATGTTCCGTGGAGGCCAGGGAAAATAGGGTTGGAGCGAACTGTGAAGAGAAAGGTTGTAAGAGAATACGTTTGGAAGGGGATACTTCGACTTGAGGTTTGATACATGCATGCAGTAACATAAAGGCAACCTTTGGTTTTTGCATATCATTTCTTAATCCCCCTCAACTGTGTACCTATATTATTTATTTCTAATTCTGCAGCTCACGAAACTTGTCGTGTAGATGTGTGTGTACCATGTACGCTCTTTTACTATCTTGAACTGGTGTTAATGCTGTTAAAAACCCCGCTAAATAGACTTTAGATAAGAAACATTAAGTATTGTTTGAGCCTGAACATTAAGTAATTTACCATCCTTCACAGCCACTTTCCACGTTTTACTTGTAATTGTTTTGCATCTATCTATGAACTACTTTTTTCTTTCAAAAACTACCCAGATTTAACCAGAATGTATTCAGACTACAAGATACGCTTGTATCTTGATGTCCTAGATGCATTACGTTGAATGGGATAGATGTCATTTTCTTTTTTCCATTTTAGACTTCGAAGTTTTGTTTGCTTCCTTCAAGTTATGTTACTAAATTTCCAATCTTAATTTTCTAGATGATTAGTTATATTAACTAATTTGCTCTCTTTTTATCAATATATTTCTCAATAGTTTTTCATCAAATTCTATTTTGAAATGAAAATCAGTGATACTGAAATAATAAATTTGAATTGTTTGGGCTTACTAAGCGATCTGTGTTTGGCGAAGGAACACTTTCTTCCTTCCTTGGGAGTTTATTCCTGCACCCCTACATTTTTCTTTCTGCACTCCTACATTCTTTAAAATACCAAAATTCCTCTTTCACATTTTATGTGATTCTAGAATAGGGGTTCTAAGAAAAAAGTGTTTCCAGAATAGGGGTTCTATAAGCAAAGAGTGTTTTCGGAATAGAAAATCCATAAGACAAAATATCATTGGGAATATCCTTTCTGGAATACATTTTTTTAAATAAATTCCAGATTGGTAAATCCAGAATTAATAAAATGAGTTCCAGAAAATATGTTCTGGAAATATTTTGGAAAGAGAAATCTGAAAGTCATTTTTAAAATGGGTAAAATAGTTACGGTGCAGGAAGAAATTTGTTAGGGTGCAAGAAGAAACAACCCTCTTCCTTTTGCATTTTTGGCCATTCAACCCCTTTATATGCTGCACTTCCATAAAAATTGAATGACTGTTTCTTCGCACCTCCATATATTTTTCTGCCACTCCCATACAAAACATAAAAATATCTTTTTATCCTTCTTGTGTCACCCACCTGCATATTCTGAATTACATAATCCAGAAGTTAATTTCGGATTCGAAAATAACTTATGGACTATGTAATCCAAAATATATTTCTAAAAAATGGTATTCCGAATTATATAATCCAAATAAGAGTAGCTTTTAAATTATGTAATCCAGATACGCATTTGAAAAAAGGCTTTCGGATTACATAATCCAAAAGCTAATATCATATTAGAAAAGACTTCTGAACTATGTAATCCAGAAACTAATCATACATCTAAAAAAAAAGGCTTTCGACTTATGTAATCCAAAATATTAGATAGGGATATTTTTGGAAATACCAAAATTTATGGAGGTGAGAAAAGAACATATGAAGTTGCAGTAAGAAACAGTCAAATTGAATTTTTAATTTTATCTTTCAAAAATATGTAATTCAGATTGTGCATTTTGAAATATATTTTCGTTAATACATTCTTGAATCCATTTGTGATCTGGAAATACATTTTTGAAATGTACATTCCAGATAAAAAAAAAATACTTATTAACTTTACAATTCACAACCTTTCCAGATTATCAGCCAATCCAAAAGTAAGGTTGCTTCATAAATCTAAACTGAGGGTATTTTTTTGACATTTCACCAATCTTGTACGTTAAGAAACCAAATATAGTAAGTTTGTGGTGTGGAACAAAAACATAGAAGCTAGCCATGATTTATTTCACTAATAAAACAATTTTTCTTTAAAAAAACTTGCGCATCATATTTTTGAAATATTTTTCATAATTGTTTCGTATTTTAGAAGAATCCGTTCATCAGATTTGCAAGAGGAAATTTTTCTAAGAAAGAATTTAAATATAATTTTCCACAAGAAATTTCAATTAATTGATAATAGTGTTTTCAAAATTGTATAGAACTATGAACTATACAATATTTACAAATTCCCATGTCAAAGAATTATCATTATATACATAAAATGATGCAGTAAAGGCAAGTCCCCTTTACAAGGCCATGATAGTTGTTATATAACAAGCCGTTACATTTACTTTGATGTAAGTGAATGTGGCTTATTTGAAGAGGACTCCAATGAAGATTTCTTACGAGACTGCAACTTGTGAATGTATTGCAAGATTCTCTCTTTATTAGTGGCAATGAGTGAAAATGGTGGGTTCAGTGGAAGGTTCTCTGCTTCTCTCACCAAAAATGAAAGTAGCAGCATCGCTCTTGAGTAAGATTCATTAGCCCTATCTCTGTTCTCCATATATTCATCTACCTAAAAACATAAAAACATGATTACCTTTTTACATCTTATATGGTCTTTGAGGAAGATTACAAGTTTTGAAGAAAATTTAAAAGTGAACAATATTAGGCTACTTACAGCACCATTGGTCCCGATTGAGAGAGCGCTTTGGAATATAATTTCCATTGCATCTGGCATCTCAGCAGCCCCTGCAATTTGTTTTTGAGAGTAGATAGCTAAGATTGTATCTTTGGATGATATGAAAGGATTTTAAGTTCAGAAACATAAAGAAATCCTACCATCCATATTTTGAATGCGACATGATAGTTTTTCAGCACGATCAACAGCAACAATAAACTCATGTTTGGCCCACATGGACACAGATGGAGGATCACTAAAATCTATTTTCGGTTCTGAAGTCTGTGATAACTCCATATTAATTGAAGATCTGGATTCATTAGATGAACTGCTCTCAGGCAACTCATTTCCAGTAAGAGAGGCTAGCCAAGAGTTACTAATTTCTAAAGCCTTCTTCCATATCGCCAAAACCACCAACTCAACTGCAAGTGACTCTAGATACAGTCCTTTACCATACTGCAACAAATAACCATTAAAATTAAGATGGCTGGTTTGTTTATCATTCTGATGTGTGATGCAGCATAGAATAAAACATTCATGACAGACAGAGAAAAGAACTGAAAAAATGCACAGGAACATAGAACTCAGTGGTTAGATATGGGATCATGCCATCACGAGAAAAAAGTCAATAACAATCTATAAAAATATTAATGTAATGATCTTTGGTTTACTGAACACAAACTCACCTTTTGTTGTGAAAGTTCTTTAAGGATCTTCACATACTGATGCAACAACTCTATCCTGTTTGAAGGGTGCAGTGAGGAAATTTCATGCTCTTTCCTTAAAGGAGTAAACTCAAATGATGCCACACATGTCTCAAGTTTATTGCTTTTTAAATTCTCTAATTCTCTACTGGAGGAAGAGGTCAGATCCTCTGTTTTTTTTGCAACTCCAATATCCAGATCAGTAATCTTTGAATGAGTTAGAGAAATACGGTATAAGGAATCATCTTGCACAGATGCATCGAAGTAGTCAGAAAACGCCTCCAATGATGCAAAATGGGAATTGACAAGGACGTAGTCTTTCTCGACAGACTGCATTAAACGAGAATCTGAATACAAAAGCAAGGATTAGAAACTGTTTACAGTATACAGAGAGTATTAACCTCTGGGTTGATTTGACAAATGAGTACCAGCATCAACAGCCTTCCCCATCTTACGACTTGCAGTAGTTGGAGACATCTCAGACAGAGAGCCACCTGATTGATGAACCGTCAATTTTCGTACGGTAGACCTATAAGTTATGAATGACAAGAAATCAATACAAATAACTATGAGATTGAAAGAAATGCAACAGGATTCAAGAACTGAAAAAAAATTAAAGAATTATGACCTGGAATTCTGAAGGAAATTGTGGTTGAAGAATGCTTTGAATGTTAATCTCTCATCTGCATATTACAGTGTAACTTTTAATTTTTCTAGAATAAGCTCTAGCCAATTGTTATTAAAAATACACGTATGATAATTTCAACCTTGAACTCACTCCCTTTACACATTTACATATCAGTGCCGCAAAATAAACATGCACAAATGTTCATGACATTAAGTTACAATGAATACCTGGATTTTGACGTAAAAGGTTTCTGCAAAGATCCAAGCAATCAGAATGTAGCTCTTCTAATGCCTCTGGCGGAAAGTTGAGTTCAGTGGATGCCAAAATATTTCGAAAAAGCTGAAACAAAAAATGATGATAAGAAAAAAAGAAAGACACATGACTATTTACCAAAAGAAAATACTGATTGTTCCTTCTCAAAACCTGATATTGATTATTTCCGTCAAATGGTGGCCTCCCAATCACTAGTTGATACAATATTGCTCCAACACTCCATAAATCAGCCTGCATCCATAATATGATTCATATCTTTATGAAGAAAACAATTAACAGACACTAGTAATTACAATTTGATTTCAGTTCTATCTTTTGTCACCTTGGCATCGTACTTTTGATTTTCAATTATCTCTGGAGCCATGTAATAAGGTGAACCACATAGTGTATCAGCCAACCCCTGGGGTGCGAGAGACCTAGAACAGCAATATATCAGGAAACTACCCATTGCAAGAAATTCGTAAGTTCTTTTTAACTTATTGCTTCAACCAGATTGAAGAAAAAAATTTACCAAATATGACAGACCATTTGAATACTTTACATATAAAACTAAAAGGGAGTTATTACATAGAGTTGATGGAGCATCTACAGGCAAATACATTGTTTATAAAGATGGCCTAGGGTAAAGTTAATCAATTTATCAAGACTACAACTATCAACTATATTCCCCAATAAGCAATAAATAAAACATCAAAAAAGGAAAAAAAAAGAAGCAAGTAACAAGTGATTCCAGATTATAACAGCAACGAAGGGAAACATTTTGTTTGCATTGTTTAACATCCAAGAAATCATCATACCTTGCAAAACCAAAATCTCCTATTTTCATAATTGGTGTGGCTGCAGTAGTTGCCAATAGTAAATTCTGCATGTTTAGGAGAAAAATAAATAAAGACATGATAAACGAATTAATATGTGTGCAATAATACCTAAACCAATTATGAGTCTAAAAGTAGTTAGTTATATGGATTTGTAATTTATAACATATTACATACTGATATATGATTCCTAAACTAAGTGGTCTCACAAGTTTCAAAAGTAATCCCTTCTCTACTTGCATGTACTCTTGTCTCTGTCTGTTATTTACTATGCACTTTTCGTTATAGGTATGAAGCTATGATAAATTGATGATTTTATGTAAACACAATGTAAAAGCTCATAACTAAAGCGAAAAACAACAGAGTTCCCAGCAAGCTAATGCTATAATTACCAATGACAATAAATTAAAATACACCAAGACGAACATATATTTGTAAGTGCAATGAAAAGTTTACAACATCACAAAATACAGTGAGATACCGGTGGTTTTAAATCTCTGTGAATGAGGTTCTTTTCTTGAAGCACCTGTAACCCGGCAGCTACAAGAACACCCACATTATAAACGATGGATTTACCCATTGCATACCATTGAATGAATAGCACAGCAGATGATAAAATAGATTACCACGTTTTGTACAAGGAAAACTACGTAACCATTAAGAAAGTACAAAAATTGGAAAAAGCTATATTAATAAGCAAACATAAATAATTCATAGTAACATATGTTACAAAATAATTAGCAAGCAGCCAAAACAGTCCACCCGAAAGAATTAGTATAGAAAAGACCAAATGATTGAAAAACACTCACTAACCCAATTGCCTCATGAAATGGCGTGCAACCGTTTCAGAAACCTTGCCATGGCGATGAATGTAAGCACCAAGGTCCCCACCAGCACAATACTCCAAAACAAGGTAAATCCTGTCATTGGTCTTAAACCACAACAACAAAGACACACTCATTCTTCTTTCAAAACAAGAATAATCCTACTCCTTTGAACTCAGTTCTATTCGAGATATTGTGCAATACTAAATATAGACACATCTCCAACACAAGTAAATCCCGCATTCTTTCAAACAACAAGATTACAAACAAACAAAAATGTTTTTATTTTATTTTATTTATGAAGAGATAATACTATTCAAAATACTCTCATAAAAATTGTGAGCATCTCTTCGAAGAGTGAGTCACTTCATTTCAGAATTTTGTCTCTTCCTTAGACTCAACCTTTGTTGGTACATAATTGTCAACTAACTAAAAAATCAAAACTTACCTGAATTGTCTCGAAGAGTCTAACGATGTTGGGGTGCTTGATGGTGCTAAGGATAGAAATCTCTTTGAAAAGGTGTTCCTTGACTTTGGGACTGAGTTGTCTCTGATCAATCTCCTTAATTGCAACTTCCAAACCGGAAGCTCGGTGCCTTGAACGGTATACCACGGCAAACGAACCCGACCCGATTGAAGGACCCATTATGTAATCCCCTATCACTCTAGATTCCATCGTTATCATCGTCACCACCCAAAAGTGTTTATTCAACACAATACCTATATAGAGTCATACCCACTTCGAAATCGCTCCAAAGATTCCAACTTGTGCATTTGGGTGAGGAAGATGACGCTGCCCAGTGAAATGAGAGAGTGCCAGTGGAAAAACCAACCTCTACTATCCTTTATTATTTACAAACACTTCTTTCTTCTCTTTTCAATTTTGTTTTTCTGCTCATATAAGATTTGGTTTCACAAGTTTGTTTGTTTGATTTGATTTTTTGTTTCTAAGTTTTTCTGTATATATGTAAATTTGCCAAATTTGGTTGTTATGTTAACAATTTTGAAAATCTGTTTGCACAGATTATTTGTCTTTTTTACCAGTGTTATATTTTTTTAATTCACGCTACAATGAAATTTAATATGTAATTTATATAATTATTTATTTCAAACGAATAATTTGATTTCTGTTTCTGAATTTTAACTACCTACATGGGTTTTGGAGATTTTTGAGATTTTTGAGAATCAGTTTATAATTCTTTTTCTTTTAATAATATTATGTATTATTTGTTTAGTTTGTTTTTTTTAAGATCCTCTCCCAATTTCAATTTGCTTTAAAATTAGTATAAATAAAACTATAGTTGTTACATTTATTTTTTATCAAATTGATTAAAACCATGACATATTCTCTAAAAGCATGTAATTATTTTTTATGCCGTTAATTGTTAATTAGGACTACAAATATTTAATTGAATTATAATTAATTTAATTAGTAACAAATAATTAAATAAGTATATTAATTGTTAATGTAATATACATAATGATTTTTTAATAATATTAAGTATACTAATATATTAAAATAAATACATGATTATAATAAATAAAATAAAATAAAATTGATATATAAGGATGTTACATTGATTAATATTAATAATGACTTTTTTTATTATTCCCTTCCTAAATATTTTTCTTTTTTAGAGTAAACTAAATTTTAAAACATTATAACTTGAATGAACCAAAATTTAAATTAATTTTAGTATACCATGTCAATAAAAAATGTAAGTCTTTATTCAAATATACTTATTTCATAAGTTTTGTCTCTTTAATCTATTCGTATCTAATATAATAAAACATTACATTACATGGTTAAAGAAATATAATAAAATATTGATTATTAAAGAAATAAAAAAGTTTATTATCTCTTGCCCGTAAAGACCAGTTCAAATTCAATTAACAAAGATTAAACCCATATTTTTACAAGAATCAATTCATCACTAAACATATATATTTATTATTCCATTTTTTTTATTGTTTTAATGCTCAGGAAATTTAATAGTGTTATAATTTTTTTTAATTAACGATAATAAAATGTACTTTATGTTTAAAGTTTATTATATCATTTAGAGGAATTAAATTCCCACCATTAATCTCTTCTTATACCCATGAATCTCAAGTCAACTTAAAACTATATCTCAGATTTTCCAAATTAACATATTATTTAAATAAATACAATTATATACATATATAATTAAATATTTTAATTTTATCTGATATTTTTTCGATTATGTAAGTTATATCATGTGGTTAAAATTCTCTTTATGGCTAAACACATTAATCATAAATTCAACTAAGATTAAAAGAATTAAAAGTAATATAGTATAGAATATGAGATCATTAATCATAAAAATTGTGTTAATAGACATAAAAAATTTAACTTATTTTATAAATAGATTGATCAAAAGGTAAATATTTATCAGATTCAATATTTTTTAATATTTTATTTAAGAACCAATAATACACCAACACTTAGTAAAAACAATTGATCATAACATTAATATTTTAAATCTTAAATCTTAAATCCTAAATTCTAAAACCTAAACAACAAATCCTAAACTAAAAATTGATGAATGTATATAAAGGAAGGTAGATAGCAACAACATAAGCATCAAAGTATTCTTTGGCTTGCAGGAATAGATGGAACTTATGCAGCAAATAAGCATAATACCAAAGTTAGTCAATGAAAAGAAGAGTAATTGAGTCAACATTCCTTCATCAAGGTAGCAGCAGCTTCACGAAACTTCCATAACATTTTCAGATGATTAAGTCATCACCCACCAGTCAATGTCTTCTATTTTTCATACCTTTGTTATTTGTTTTGTAATTTCAATAAATGTTTCCAATTTGGACTGTTTGAGATTAGATATATCTTTAATTGTGATTCGTGAAAGAGTGAACCTATAATTATTTTAAGAAATATGTGTTATTATCACCAATAGTTTGATACCTGACTCATGTGTGCTGTCATTCAATCTCTTCTTTAATTTCTTTAATTTTTAGTTTCCTAAGACACATGGAAATTAAGATTAAAAAAACTAGTATATTATGTTTTCTACATCAATTGAGTTACATAAGTAGACACCTTTTTGTAGGTGAGTTTTTACTTAAAAATTTAAATTATGAAATACGTGACTAATGATTAAGTTTAAAAAGAAATAAATAGAATGAGTATTTATAAAAATAAATATTGATTATTGATTGTTAAGATGTATTTGATTTTGTTATTGTAAATATTAATTGTGATAATGGTTTGTAGTTTGAATGAATATGACATAACTTCTATAATTTCTATTTACTATATTAAGATTATATTTTGATTTGTGGGTTTATGACTCACCTTTCCGTTTTCTTGTCACAATTGGAAGGTTAATTGTCGCAATCAATTGCAATCAATGGGAGATTAATTGCCACAATCAATTGTCATCAATGGGAGGTTAATTACCATTAATTGTATTTATTATTGTTGTTTCCTAGAACCACTATATATAGTGGCTTCCTTCCAGCAATGTAACACACACTACAAACAAGCAACACACACTTGCTTCCTCTCTCTTTTCATATACTCTCTATTTCTTTTCTGTTCTTGGGTATAAGTGTTTAACCCATATAGAGAGGATTTGTTTTAGGGCTATTTATCTATTAGTCTGAGAGGAATTCATTGTACCTCTATAGTGAAAGTTTTGGCTCTCTCGCCGGTGGTTTTTTACCTCTATTTAAAGGGGTTTTCCACCTACAAATTCTGGTATCATTCTCACTTTACTAGTTACTTTAATTTCTTAAAATCTTTGGTTGAAATTATCACGCTTCCGCACACGATATCCCTACAAATTGGCATCAGAGCTTTTCGATAATTCAACCAGGATCTATTGTTCAATAATGTCAAAATTGGATATTGAGAAATTTGATGGTAAAATCAGCTTTGCTATCTGGCGAGTCCAGATGCTAGCTGTTCTCACCCAGAATGGTTTAAAGAAAGTTCTGGCAGGTAAAATGATGAGACCAACCACTATGACGGAGGAGCAGTGGGATGAGATGGATGAAAAGGCATTGTCTGCAATCCAGTTATGCTTGTCCCGTGAGGTGTTGCGTGAGGTCATCAACGAGAAAAGTACAGCAGGCATATGGAGTAAATTGGAGTCTTTATACATGACCAAAAGTCTTGCAAACAAACTCCGGTTAAAGGAGCGACTCTTTACACTCCGAATGTCTGAAGGTACTCCCATCCAATCTCACCTTGATGAATTTAATTCCATCATAATTGATTTGGAAAATTTGGATGTTAAAATTGATGATGAGGATAAAGCCGTTCTACTTATTGTTTCTCTACCACCCTCGCATCGACAATTCAAAGAAATTATGTTATACGGTAATTATCTTACCTGCTTTGATGATGTCAAGACTAATTTACTAGCCAAAGAAAAATTTGATACTCAAATTCATTCTGAAAGTTCTGGTGAAGGATTAGTAGTTAGAGGGAGAAACCAAGAGAAAGGTAGGAACACTAAACATAAATCTAGGTCAAAATCTAGAGGCAAGAACTCCAAATATTGTCGTTATTGCAAGAAAAAGGGACACGAGATCTCTGACTGTTATAAATTGAAAAATAAGCAAGATAGAGAAGATAAGGGAAATGGTAAACAACCAGAAAAATTTGCCGAAGCTAGTATTGTTGAAACTGAATCTGATGGGGATTGTTTTGTAGCTTCCAACATTGAACAAAGGTCTAAAAATGAATGGATTCTTGATTCTGGTTGTACTTTTCACATGTCTCACAATAGAGATTGGTTTACCACATATGAACCAGTTTATAATGGTCTTGTTTTAATGGGAAACGATGCTCAATGCAAAGTTGTTGGTGAAGGAACAATCAAAATCACACATGATGGAATTGTTAGAACTTTAACAGGTGTCAGATATGTCCCTGAGTTGAAACAGAATCTCATTTCCTTAGGCACCCTTGAATCTCATGGGTGTAGATACTCAACTGAAGGTGGAGTTTTAAAAGTGTCTAAAGGAGCTCTTGTGTTACTAAAGGCAATTCGATGTGATAGTTTGTATGTGCTGCAGGGTTCAACTGTTACAGGTTCTGCAGCTGTTGCCTCACCCAACAAAGATAACACCAAGTTGTGGCATATGAGATTAGGCCACATGAGTGAGAAGGGAATTCTAATCCTCAAGAAGAAGGGTCACCTTGGTAACCACTGTACTGGAAAGGTTGATTTCTGTGAACATTGCATTTTTGGTAAGCAAAAAAAGGTTAGTTTTTCTAAAGCCATACACAGAACCAAAGGTACCTTGGATTACATTCACTCGGATCTTTGGGGTCCGTCAAAAGTTCCCTCCAAAGGTAAATGTCGTTATATGATGACAATTATTGATGACTTCTCACGAAAACTGTGGGTGTATTTTCTTAAACATAAGAATGAAGCATTTTCCACTTTTAAAGAGTGGAAATTATTGATTGAGAATCAGACTGGCAAGAAGATAAAGAAGTTAAGGACAGACAATGGCCTTGAGTTCTGTTCGAATGAATTCAATGATTTCTGCAAGAAGGAAGGCATTTTCAGACACTTCACCATCCCAAGTACTCCACAACAGAACGGGGTTGCAGAAAGAATGAATAGAACTATCCTGGAGAGAGTTCGTTGCATGTTCTCTCATTCTGGTTTGAGAAAATCTTTTTGGGCTGAAGCGGCTTCAACGACATGTTATCTGATAAACCGCTCTCCTAACAGATCAATTGATTGCAACATTCCAGAAGAAGTTTGGTCAGGTAACCTTGTTGATTATTCTAATCTTAAAATATTTGGTTGCCCTGCTTATTCTCATGTAAACGAGGGAAAATTAGAACCTCGTGCTAAGAAGTGCATTTTCTTGGGTTATGGCTCAGGGGTTAAAGGCTATCGTTTATATGACCCAGAATATCATAAAGTAATTCATAGTCGAAATGTGACCTTTAATGAAAATGCTATGCTCTCTTCTGCAAAAGATACTGTCATTTCCTCAATTGATACAGGTGACCAGGAAGATGCTCGAGAGAAGGTGGAGTTTGAGATTAAAACACCCGCTCATGAGGAAGACGTTCCCAATTCCTCCAGTACTCAAGGTGATCAAGTCACTGTTATTGATGGTACAAATGAACATTTGAGTCCACATGAGCAATGTCCACCTAAACGACGAGGATTACCACAGCCGTGGTCTATGGCTCAAGAACTTCCACAACAGAGACCAAGAAAACCGACTCAAAGATTAATTGCAGAATCTGCCAACATTGCTTATGCTTTAACTATTGCTCAAGAGATGGGTGAAGAAGGTGAACCCAAGAATTACTCTGAAGATATCTCTGGTGACGACTCAACAAAGTAGATTGCTGCTATGCAAGAAGAAGTTGAGAGTCTTCTCAAAAACGAAACATGGGAATTGGTGAAGTTACCAGAAGGAAAACGAGTCATTAGTTGCAAGTGGATCTTCAAGAGAAAAGAAGGGATCCCTAGTGTTGAGAGTACAAGGAATAAAGCAAGATTTGTTGTAAGAGGTTTTGATCAAGAGAAAGGTATTGACTTTAATGAAGTATTTTCTCCTGTTGTTCGTCATACCTCAATACGTATATTGCTTGCTTTAGTTGCCTTGTATGATTTGGAGCTGAAACAGTTAGATGTGAAAACTGCTTTTCTTCATGGTAATCTTGAGGAAGAGATTTACATCCAGCAGCCTGAGGGCTTCGTTGTTCCTGGAAAGGAGGACCATGTATGTCGTTTGAAGAAATCTCTTTATGGCTTGAAGAAATCACCAAGACAATGGTATAAGAGGTTTGATTCTTTCATGATTGGACATAGATACTCCAGAAGTAGCTATGATAACTATGTTTATTTTCAAAAGACATCTGATGGGTCATTTATATACTTGTTGTTATATGTTGATGACATGTTGATTGCTGCAAGAGATAAATCTTTAGTTAACAAGTTAAAGGCCCAACTTAGCAGTGAATTTGATATGAAGGACTTAGGTCCTGCCAAGAAAATTTTGGGAATGGAGATCAACAGAGATCGTCAAGCTGAAAAACTTTTTTTATCACAAAAGAAGTATGTTCTTAAGATGCTTGACAAATTTGGAATGCGAGACTGCAAAGTTGTTAATACTCCAATTGCCGCCCACTTTAAGTTATCATCAGATCAGTGTCCAAAATCAGACGAGGACAAAAGACGCATGTCACATGTCCCGTATTCAAATGCAATTGGAAGTCTCATGTATGCTATGGTATGTACTAGACCTGATTTAGCTTATGCTGTTAGCATTGTTAGCAGGTTCATGCATAATCCAGGCAAGGCACACTGGGAAGCCGTTAAATGGATACTTCGTTATCTGAAAGGTTCTCCAGATCTTGGGTTGGTATTTGATCAACATAGAGCCGATCCCGGAGGAGCAGTTGGCTATGTTGATGCTGACTATGGTGGTGATTTAGATCGGAGAAGGTCACTTTCAGCCTACATTTTTACCCTATGTGGGTCTGCTATCAGTTGGTATTCTTCACTTCAAGCCATTGCGGTTTTGTCCACCATTAAAGCAGAATATATTGCTGCTACAGAAGGTATGAAAGAGGCTATATGGCTTCAAGGCTTGGTAAGTGAACTTGGTCTTCAACAAGATGTTCTTGTTATATTTTGTGATAGTCAGAGTGTTGTCCACTTAACCAGGAATAGTAAGTATCACTCAAGGACCACGCACATTGAAATTAAACACCATTTTATCCGAGACATTGTTGATACAGGAGATATAATTGTTGAAAAAATTCATACGACCGAAAATCCTGCAGACATGTTGACCAAGCCACTTCCATCGGCTAAGTTCGATCATTGCCTGAACTTAGCTGGTATTATCCATACTTAATCAAGGCTTCATGGGGCGAGAGAGTGTTCCAGTCAAAGGCAAGTCAAGGTGGAGATTTGTGGGTTTATGACTCACCTTTCCGTTTTCTTGTCACAATTGGGAGGTTAATTGTCGCAATCAATTGCAATCAATGGGAAATTAATTGCCGCAATCAATTGCAATCAATGGGAGATTAATTGCCACAATCAATTGTCATCAATGGGAGGTTAATTACCATTAATTGTATTTATTATTGTTGTCTCCTAGAACCACTATATATAGTGGCTTCCTTCCAGCAATGTAACACACTACAAACAAGCAACACACACTTGCTTCCTCTCTCTTTTCATATACTCTCTCTATTTCTGTTCTTGGGTGTAAGTGTTTAACCCATATAGAGAGGATTTGTTTTAGGGCTATTTATCTATTAGTCTGAGAGGAATTCATTGTACTCCCAATATCATTATAGTGAAAGTTTTGGCTCTCTCGCCGGTGATTTTTTTACCTCTATTTAAAGGGGTTTTCTACCTAAAAATTCTGGTATCATTCTCACTTTACTTGTTACTTTAATTTTTTAAAATCATTGGTTGAAATTATCACGCTTCCGCACACGATATCCCTACATGATTGTTGTAGTTTCAGGTTTTTTAAATACATTAAATTTTGGGTTAATATTTTAGTAAAGTTTATTGAACAAACTTACGTAAACTTTCGACCATACAAATGTATTGTCATAAGTTTCATTTCATAATATTATTAACTCTAATTTCTCTGTTTTGGATTGTAGTTGTTTAGGGCTTAGGATTTAATAATATTTAAAATATTTCATAATATTTAAGTAAAATAAATTTTATCGATTTTATAAAATTAAATTAAATTTAAAAATTATTTATTAATATATTACTTGCAGTAGTACTGGTTGGCATAGATTTTGAAATTGATGAGTGACATATTTTTGGAATCACCTATTCCGAAATAAAAAAAAAGGTGAAATGATATTTTAATGAATGTAGGGTGTAGGAAAAAAAAATGCAGGGTACAAGAAGAAAGTGTTTCTTCGGCCAACGACCGTGTTAACAAGAACATTAGTAACCAAAGCAATTCAAATTTATTATTTCAATATCACTGATTTTCATTTCAAAATAGAATTTGATGAAAAACTATTGAGAAGTTTAGGAAAGAAATATTAAAGATATAATAATTATTAAATTATACATAATTATTGTATTTATTGTACGCATGCAATTAATTTAATAATGATAAAATATCATTATTAGTGGATCTCTACCTAATGAGCTTATAATTTGGAGATAAAAATTTTCGGTACACTTGTATATATTTAGTGTACATGAAGTCATGTCATGTAATACACATAAGAGAATAAAGAGATTTATTTTTCGAGCAGCGTAACCTGAATGAATACATAGAAATTGGAAGATTGAAAGATTATGTAATTCAGAATTTTATATTGTTTAATTTATTTATTAATTTATTTATAAACAAAAATTATGTGTATTATTATTTAGTTATTATTAATTATTATTTATTTATTTTTATTAGTTATTATGTAATATTTATTTTATTTATTTTTATTTCATTTATGTATAATTATATAATCATTTAGATATTGTAATATTTTTAGAGGTACATGTCTAGTTCTTAAAACATTCTCCTATATAAAACGCACTTATACAAATCCTTTTTTTAGTGCACTTTTTTTTTTTTATAAAGTTTTTGTGTTAGGCATCACATGCAACTTGACATCTCAGTTAAGCTGACACCTCAAGTAACAACAATCATCTGCCATCACATGAAAAAATATTATTAAAAAAAGAAAAAAAAAATACAAAAATATGGGGGGACTAGACCAAAACCCATATGTTAAAACAAACAATACATAGGTAGATTATACCTATTCATAAAGAATTCTAAGAACATACTAGCTGGGAGTCTATTATACCAATGAAAAGATTCTCTATGAATAAATCCTAAATTAGCCAACTTATCAGCACACGCATTCCCTTTTTCAGTGCACTTTTATTATGACAGAAAATAATTTGTTTCTTCGACGGCTTCAGCTGCCGCCTTGGCACGGGCACCTGCACCGCACCATCCCAGCGGTGCAGAAAGTGAGAGTTGAGAAAAATACGACAATCTCAAGGAATTTGGGTATCCAAAAATATCAAAGTAATAAAAGCACAAATAGAACGAAGATCAGATTAGAGTATCTTGCGATGCGGAACAATCATGTTGTGGCTCTCCTCTTATTTATGCAAGCGATCTTGAGAATCTTTATTTTGATGACGATGAAGAAAGCGTTAGCATCAACTATGATGAATAAAATATTAAGGAAATAATAATTATCAAATTATACGCAATTATTGTATGTAATTATTGTACTTATTGTACAATATTATACATAACTATATGCAATTAATTTAATAATGACAAAGTTGGAAGTGATTGAATCATATATCATTTGTCAAATAACACTAGTTGGCATAGATTTTTGAAATTGATGAGTAACATATTCCTGCAACTCTTAACACCTTACACTCTTAAAAAGATTTTTCTATTTCTAGGGACATTTTCTAAATCTCTATTAGACTATGTAGGTAATGCTGAATTTACCTATGGATTAAAACCTGTTGGTAAAAATCCGTAGATAATACTATTTTTTTGTAGTGTGATAGCGTGGATGGATGGAGAGGAAAATCCCTCATCTGAATTTAACCAAGGTAGTCTTCTTTTGATTTATTACCTTACCATTACCATTCTCAGCTATATAGGTGATATTACCTTAGTACATTCGAAAATAATGTAGATGCAAATAATGTCCACCGGAACAAGTTTAGTTTTAATTATACTTATTTTGTATGATATGTGACGGCAACTTTGATGATGAAGGAAGTATGAATATGGATAAAGTGTATGGAGACTTTCCCTCTCTAAATTACAAGTTAATTATATAGGATACACTAATCATAAGATTCTATCATTATTAAATTAATTGCATATTGCATATAATTGCGTACAATATCGTACAATAATTGCATAGTTGCGTATAATTTGATAATTATTATTTCCTTAATACTTTCTTCATCATCATCGGTGTTAACACTTTCATCTTTCATCGTCGTCGATGCTACCACTTTCATCATCGTCGATGCTACCACTATCTTCATCGTCGTCGATGCTACTACTTTCTTCGTCGTCGGCAATGCTAACGCTTTTTTCATCGTTGGTCGCAATAAAGATTCTAAAGATCACTTGCATAAATAAGAAGAGACCAGTAACATGATTGCTATGCATCATTATTATCTTCAAAATTTGTCGCAAGATACTCTACTTGATCTTCATTCTATTTGCGCTTTTATTGCTCTGATGTTTTTGGATACCCAAGTTCCTTGAGACTGCCATATATTTTTCAACTCTCACTCAGTGCAGGTGCCTGTGCCGAGACGGAAACTGAAGCCATAGAATAAAATTTCTTTTCTACCATAATAAAAGTGCGCCGAAAGAAAAGAGGATCCGTATAAGTTTTCAAAATCAGAGCGTTTTATATAGGAAAATGTTTTAAGAACTAACCTTGTTTTGTGCACGAGTATTCTATAAAAAAATTACAATATCTAAATGACTATATAATTATACATAAATGAAATAAAAATAAATAAAATAAATATTACATAATAAATGATAAATAACTAATAAAAATAAATAAATAATAATTAATAATAACTAAAGAATAATACACACATAATTTTTGTTTATAAATAAATTAAACAATATAAAATTTCGAATTACATACTCTCCCTATTCTTATGTACACCAACCAATGAAACATTGAGAAATGACGGAAGCACATAAAGCCACATTCCGATGAAATACTTGAACAATTTATTTTTTTACGTGTATTATTTATCTTTATGCCTTGTTTATATTAGTATGTTGAGTTTATTTTTTATTTATTTATTTGTATACACTGATGTTTATTTATTATATAATGATATTTGATTTATTTATTTTCTTGAAAGAGTGTATTTGGTGATTCCAAAAATTATTCACTCATACTTATTTAGTTATTACATTATTATGCTTGAGTTAATTTTTTTGAAAAAAGAAAATGTCATTTCTTCATCTATTTTCAAATTTCTTAGACAATTTTTTTTTTTATGGTATTTGACATTTTAATTTTAATTTTATTTTTTATTACAGTTTACAAATTGTTCATAAAGAATAAAAAATTGAAAAGTGACGAATTGAAATTAAATATATTACATAAATAATTCAAGATAAGATTACATAAGTTTACAATGTAAGTAGTACACAAATTATAAGTTAAAGAAAATAAATTAATTAATTTTCTCTATAACATGTCCATTACAATAATTTGAACTAATTCTGTAAATTCGAATCTTGTCCACCAATTTCCTGTTGTAGGTCCATCTCCAAAAATATCTTGCACTAATTACGCTAATGACTACAATTAAAAGGTTGAAATTATGTAAAAAAGTATAATTTATTACATTATAGGAAGTACAGTTAATGTAAAACTGATAAACAAAATGTGTGTTTCTTAACAAAAATATGTTTTCGGTGAAAGACACATTGCATTAAATTTTGTCACCACCTTGTGTGATATAAATTATGTCACCACCTTGTGTGTCAAGTCTAAGAATTTCTTCACCAGTGGACACCATGAAAGTGAATAATGAAGAGAGCATAAAGAAGCAAGTAGGATTCTGAATAATAAAAAATCGAACTATGTTACCTATTTATAGCCAAATATGACTCAGGACTCCTGGTGTTTCTATGTGCCTCAAACAACATGTCCTTTCAGTTGAAATAGAGTATTAAATAATAATAAAAAGAAATTAGAGAATTAATAATTAACAATTAATTATCATTAACAATGATAATAAATGAATAATAAATAATAAATAAATTAAACAATTAAATAATATTTTTGAAAAGAATGTAATAAAATTTTTAATTTAATTAAAATTTATTTAAATTTCAATTATGTAAGAATTTTTTTTGGAATCCCAATTGTTTAACGTTGGGACGAAATGATTACTTCCTGCTCTAAATACCTAAGAAATCTGCATATGAAAAAGAAATGAATATGTTAAAAACAATGTATAAGGAACAGAGAACGGGACCACAATGTATACGTAAAAGAAAAAGAAAAGTAGTGAATTAATTGCTCAGACAGGTATTTAATGAATGCGTGTATCGATAAACATAACGTTTGTCAATGATAATAACGGGTCATAGGAGATGTTAATTATATCTTTCGTATCAACAAAATTGAAAAAGAATAAGAAATAGAGAACCAAGACAATGGAAGATGAATGATTTAGTTCATAAGGTGAATGAGTAAATAAAAAATGGACAAAATAGATAAATGCAAGACACATAAATAAAGTGTAAACAAATCGTAAAAAAATTAACAAAATCGTGACAAAAATAGAAGTAAAAAACAGTGAAAAAAAAAGCCTAAAAAAACTGCATCAATTGCAAAAGAGAGTAAGAAACACAAAACTGAAAATATGTAAAAATGGAGAAAACGAATAAAAAAAACCAACAAATATTAATTTGTAATTAAATATTTTATGCTATTTATTTTGAAATTACGGTATTTAATTATTTATAATTAAATATAATTTAGATAATTTATTATTATAATTTAAACAAATATTTAATTAGTTTAACTAATTAATTAATTTTTAAAATTGTGTATTTAATTATTTATAATTAAATATAATTTTGATAATTTATTCTTGTATTTTAAATAAATATTTAATTAGTTTAATAGTTAATTAATTTGTTATTATAATTTAAACAAATATTTAATATTAATAGAATAAAATTGAAAAACAATAAAAAAAATTAAAAAACCAAAGAAAAATGAAAAAAAAAAATCTTTCATCCCTAAATTTGATTCAGATATAACTTTTTTTAAACAATGTCAAACTAGCTAACAAACATTAGTTCTTTCTGAAAAGGAAAGAAGCACCTTCAACTACTACTTCATACAAAATTGAAAAAGTAATTCGGAAGTAATCCTTAACATAATTTCTGCACAAAAATAAAATAAATTGAAAGTCGATTTTTGATATACTATTTCTGATCTGGATTGATCAATTTTCCACAACCCCTGAGAGTCCAAAAGTTTGTGTAAACCAATAAATTTTTTCATCTATATTATATCTTTCTATTTTGAAGAAGTTTAGAGTACATAGCACGCATTATGTGCCAATTTGTTAGTTTTATCTTCAACATTAAAACCCATGACAATAATAACTAATGTTAACTGTTAAAAATAAGGATTTGTTTAAAAGAAATCAAAATCAAAATTTGATAAATTTACACGGGACAAAATAATGGGTTTGAATTTTACAGAGATGAAAGTGAGAGTAGTTATCTTCTTATTTATATATGAAAAATGAAAAACTAGGCGGATTCTGAAACCTTACCCCATTTCCAAGTAGGGCACAAAAGGTGGAAAGAAGAAAGAGTAATTGATGAGTATTGAGTTCAGTAGTGCTGGGAGCAACCCTTTGAAGTTTGCATGACTCTACTCAAACTTTGAAAAGGACATCAAACTTTGTCATGTTAAAACCTCTGGAATGTTCGGTTTTCTTTTGTTAGATATCATATATTCCTCTCTCCACATGATAAGAAGCTAACAAATATTATCATTTAATAGCACAACATATTTCCTATGATTTTGTGTTTTTTTTGCATTTTTCAAGGATAACTTGTCAGCTAAGGAGTAAAGTCAGTCAATGACTTTTTTGCATTATAAATTCATTTCCACAACACAACACATCACCAACACTAAGCTTTTGTCACCACCTTCCCTTCCCATCTTTGTTGCAAACTACAAAGTTAAGTGTTCACCAAAACCAATGGAGATTGTAGGATTCGGTTTTCGTCCCACAGAAGAAGAACTTGTGGACTATTACCTCAAACATAGGTTGCTCGGTGATGATCCACATGTCCACGTCATCCCTGACATTGACCTTTGTGAGGTGGAACCTTGGAACGTACCAAGTAATCATCTCAACATTTAACACTCCATGCATCTTCATGCAACATAATGTGTTCTTTATCTTGCTCTTATCTCTACTTCATTGTTGTTCTTTTTTCTTGTCTGAAACAGTGTTATTAGCACAATCAGCTGTACAATTCGATCTTCCAGAATGGTTTTTCTTCAGTCCTGTTGATTTCAAGTATTCAAATAGTAAAAGGGTTAACAGAACAACCAAGTGTGGCTTCTGGAAACCTACTGGAAAAGATCGTGAGATCAGGAGTTTGGACACAGACACTCTCATTGCCACAAAGAAGACTCTTGTTTACTATAAAGGCCGTGTTTCCCGCGGTGTCAAGTCCAACTGGATTATTCATGAATACCATGCTGTTACCTTTCACGAAAGCCAGGTTGGTATACGTTTTGGAGAATTCTAACACTGAATGGAAATAATCTTTCTTGATTTTTCTTCACTGTTGTATAGCCTTTGACATCCATGGACTAACAAGAGTGAAAAAAGTTAATTGGAGTCTAAGATAATTGAGATTTAGAGTGATGTGATCACCTGTAAAAGTCACCTAAGCTTTTAAAGATATCATTAAACTTGTGTTTTAAGTTTGAGGACTTATATTAAGTTCCAATGATCATGGTAAGGTAAAAGTATTTCTTACATCTCTTCTTTTATATACTATATTTATGATATTAGAAGGTTATTGTTATTGGCTCCTTTGATTGAATCTCTTGTGTTTTTTGGTCATACACACTATTCATGTTCTGTATTCTCCACTTGGTCTTGTCTTCCTTGATGATAGGACTAAACTTCATCAAAAGAAGGACATGGAAGAGCTTATATTGGCTAATAAAAGTGACTTACCACCCTCCTATAACCTCTTTATGGCTTATTTTATTTCAATGACTTTTGCTCAGAAACATATCAAAACAATATCTTTTTTGTGTATTCAAACAAGGTCCTAGATAAAGCTCATGGAATAAGCTCCTATATATGACATACATAAATATTTCGTCCAACCATACGCAAAATTCATTATCAATTTTGTTGGAAATCATCCACTACAGATCAATTTGGTTGGAAATAATTGACTAGAAACAAGTACATCAATTTGGTTGGAAATTATTACTAGAAACAAGTACATTTTAATATAATTACAGACCTCACCTTAACTTGGTTTTACAGACCTCACCTTAACTTGGTTTTATAATGTTGAATTAAGCTTAAAGTTTACTTCTTAATAGTTTTTATTCAAAGACTGAGAACTTCTGCTGTACAATTGTCAGAATTGTGAGAAAGTGAACCTTATTTTTGCAGTATAATGTGAATAGAACTGTTCAGGGAATAAGTTCCAGATTGGAAGCATCAGCCTGATTTGTTTTGGCTTTTCATTTCTGCGAATTGTATGAAATAACAGCTGATTGTCTTCTAACTTTGCAGAGGACTTCTGTTTTATGTCGCCTGATGAAGAAACCTGGACCAACAACTGAAGGTGAAGGTGATACACAGACTAGCGATGAAGGGGAGAGCAGTAGAGTCATGGTTTCTGGCTATGAAAATGAGGCAATAGAAAGGGGGATTCCTTCAGTAAGCTGAAACATCCTTCACAAACAAATTTACACTCAGTCATGTGAAATATGCTGAGAATTGATACTTGTGTGTGTATTTTCAGAGAGGTACTTCTGCTGGAATAGAGACGACCTTTCAGCCTATGCATCAAACATATAATTACTTCCCCCCACTGCAACAGTCTCCAATTGGCATTGACCAAGAGGAATCTTCTCTTCCACACTCCCCATTTTACAGTTCCCATTTTAGAAATGAATCCAACAATATGCAGATTCCATTTGAAACTACCCAGGAGGAGGAGCAATTCCTGAGTTCTATTTGGGTTGATGAGAGAGAACTTGGATACCAGATGCCATCAATCTTCTGATGACAATACAAAAGGTTCTTTCATCTATATGGAGACAACTTCATCAAGCCAACAAAGCCTATTTCCACAATTATTATATCTTGTCAATGTAGTTATATGGATTTTTCTGTGTGTATTACTACGTTAGTTGTGTGAAGGAATGGTGTGAGTACTACCACAGTTTCTTTTCATGTAGTGTGACTACATGGAAAACTCTGTTTTAAGAATTTCATAATTATAAGATAGTTAAGATATAGTTCACATGTATTTTGCATTGATGCAGGCTCACTTAGGACAAATTCCAAAGCTTCATTTATTTATGTAAATTTAAGAATATCTGATATAATCTGTCAAACAGGCTGACATAGATTATGCACATTATGCAACATTTAAGTGGTATCTTCATATGCTCTGACAAAAAAAAAATTAAATTACACACAGACCATTGAGATTGCAAGTATTGAACTAATGACTATGAAATGGCACCACCTTCTGCTTTAGATGTTTCGTTATGACATGAAAGGTGCTGTAAGTTGCATCATTTTAGGACAATTTGAATTATTAAAGTAGCAGAAGAGAAGATTCTCTAGCTGAATATTGTATGTTCTGTGAATGTCACACAGCAAGTCAGATGAAGGAAACCTTCCAACTCCACTTCTCTTTCCTTTCAAGAACAGAACATCTGACATAACCATCCACATACTGCTATAGAAGGGAAAAATGGTGAGAATTAGTGGAAGATTACGTTGCCTGAACTGAAAATCTCTTGCCTGTATGGAAGACACTACTTTGGAGACTTTGGAGTGTAGGAAGGAAGCATCCTTTTTTTAAGGATCCCATTTTGTATTTTATGCCTGTTTGTTTCAGATTTTGGTAGGTAGGATTGGTTTTGAAAAAGAAAATGATTTTGAATTGTTGAAGGTGATTGGCATATATCTAAAAATTCATCAGTCCCGAATTTTATATTAGAACTATGCATGAGTTGTGAAATTGATTCTCAATGTAAACTTGTGACCAGTATTAGTAAATGGAATCATCTTTGAACAGACTTTCAATCACCGGAAAACAATCCCTGGCCATTTTTTTTTTCTGTCAAGAGAACATTTTGATCAGTAACATGAAATGCCTAAGCATAATGTAGAAATCTAAATTCTCAGGTCAATATTTCCTTTGAACATGTGAGTTTAGTAGCATACAAACACCAACAACTCAAATTTTTTTATACGAAGGAGAAAGGAAAGGCACTCCTGTAACAGTGCTCCATTTCCACCTGCTAAAAGGTAAACACAACTAAGATTTGAAGAAGAGTGAAATCAATTTATAACATTAAACACTGATGTTACCCTCACAGATTGTATTGTGTTTTGGTAGACACTTCAAAGACTAATAAAATATAGTGATAAAATCAAATTGGTACAACTCTAAACTTAATTACCATCAACTCTAAACTTAATTATCATCTCAATTGTTATAATGTTTTTTCTAGGAGTCAAATCCTCATTCAATCCTTAGTGCAGATCCTTGCAACACATGAAAGAGGCATAGCAGTATAACTCCTAACAGTGTAGTGGTATCTTAGCATAAACTGTAATCTTGTGCTCATAAAACAGTTTATCCTTTGACAGAAAGAGTTTCCAAATTTTAAGGGGACAAAAACTAGTGGGGAGCATAACAAACCAACACTATACAAACGCCTTAAAGACATGGTGGGGCAACAAAGAGAATTGACTCAAAGATTCGATACTCTGTTACAAGGACGTTGAGTGAAGGTACAACGAGTTCATAACTTGAAATGGTAAACTTGGGAAGCAAGTCTCACTGTTTCATAAATTCATATTACCAACTTCAGAACTGTTAACCAATTTCTTTCTGGAACCTTCATAGGAAAGTTCATTTCCACCAAATATCACCATAGATTGAAAAATAAAGTCTAATCAATAGTTAATTTTAAAGAGTGTAAACATTTTAGAATTTAGATTATTTAAAAAATAATTACATCTATAAGCAGTTATTGTTATAATCTAAATCAAAAGTAATAAAAAAATAAATTTTGAATAGTAAATTGCATAAAAAAGGTAAGAACTTGTTGAGGGGAAAGCTGAATATAAAAAGCCATTTAGCAGATACTGAAAAAGCTCAGGAGGGAAAAGAATAATGGAGGAGATAACATCAAACGGTGGAGTTCAATATTAGTACTTGAAATCTTAAAAAGTATATCTACCTTTGGAGTCATGTTATCGATTAGTAGTGGAGGGCATAACAAACCTCCAAAATAAAGCAAAGGATGCATCAAAATTCAGTAACCAATATTCTTGAAAGAACATTGAAATGGTGGGCCATGGAAGAAACTTGGGAACCAAGGCTTAAGTAAGAAACTACAAATAAAAATAATTATTTATTAAAGTTTCTACTTTTAAGTTTAACTGGAAGTAAAAAGTTTGTCATTACTTATATATTATACTAACAAATTTTTTTTTATCATAAATTTAACCTAATTTGGATAAATTCAATGAAATTAATATTAAATCTAACTCAATTTTATAAAATTAATTTATAAATAAGACTAAGTCAATTTTATAAAATTAACTTATAAATAAAACTTATGAAATATTTTTATCGAAAATTTTTAAGATTGCTTTTCTAAACTTCAGAATAGCCAAATAATCTTTGTACTTTAAATTAATTAGTTTGAAAGCCATTGATCGTGATGATGGAGACTCGTAACAGATTACATCCCTATCGAATGAAAAAATATGTTAAATACATTTTTGTCCATTTCGTAGAAAGTGGTGTGGGTTGTGAGGAAAAATTCTCATTCTCACGCGGTATTAGTACAATACAATCACTGTATTTATTACTGTATCTATATTACTTGCATATGTTAATTATTTTTATAGTTATATTATGAACTTTTTATAAAGATTGCAAATAATCTTATTATAATGCATTTTCCAACGACAACTTCTTCACTAAGGAGTCAAGTCAAGGAATATGGCACTATAAATTCAGTTCCATAACACAACAAAAACACAAACACTGAAAACACTCGCTTGCTTTCTTCATTTTCTTTTGTTTCATCGTCTTTCTCTCTTTCTTTCTTGTTAACTGCAAACACAACTGAAGTCAAGTGTTCACCAAAACCAATGAAGATTGTAGGATTTGGTTTTCGTCCCACAGAAGTAGAACTTGTAGACTTTTACCTCAAACTCAAGTTGCTTGATGATCCCCGTGCCCACGTCATGACTGAGATAGATCTTTGCAATGTGGCACCTTGGGAAGTACCAGGTAATAATCTAAAACTAAGCATGGATTTTGATCAAATCAACGCTGTCCTTTTTCTTGCTCTGATCTTTACTTCAATTTTGTCTGATTCTTTTATTGTTTCAATTAGTGATGTTAGCAAAATCAGTAATACCATTCAGTGACCGAGAATGGTTTTTCTTCAGTCCTGTTGATTTCAAGTACTCAAATAGTAAAAGGGTTAACCGGAGAACCAAGAGTGGCTTCTGGAAACCCACTGGAAAAGACCGTAAGATTAGGACCTGGGACACCACCACTGTCATTGGGACCAAGAAGACACTTGTTTTCTGCATTGGTCGTGCTTCCAAAGGTGTCAAGGCCAAGTGGGTTATTCACGAATATCATGCTCTTAATGCTCTTACCTTTCATAAAAACCAGGTTTGTATTTCTTTTTTTAAGAAATTTTTAACTCTGCTGATCTTTGTACTAAACTATGGTGTGTAGTAGGAGTGTAAATTAGCACTGGATGTGTTTAATTGAGTCTTCTATCTAAGAACACTCACAATTCATCATTATTTCTCACCGAACACTGTCAATTTCTTCTGCACACGTTTGCTTCATTTGTCTTGGCCTTATACTTTTGTAAATTGCGCCAAATGAATTCTGACTATTCTCCAATTTTTGCAGAAGGATTTTGTTTTATGCCGCTTGATAAAGAAACCTGGGAAAACAACTGAAGGAGGAACTGATGCATTGATTTGTGATGAAGGTGAATCCAGTAGAAGCGTGGTTTCTGATTGTGAAAATCAGGCAATAGCAGGACTTCCATCTGTAAGCTGAAGCATCTTTCATGAACATATATACACTGTGCCATGTAAAACATGCCGAGACTTGATACTTCCTTTGTAATTATATTCAGGGAGGAACTTATACCGGAATGGAAACAGTCTGTGAGGCAACACATCAGGCAGATAAATCCATCTCCCCAAAAGAACCCCCCTAATTGATATTGAGCAGGATGAAGCATCTTCTTCAAACTTTGCATCTATCAATGCCTATTTTAGAAATGAAAACAACATTATGCAGATTCCATCTGAAACTACCCAGATTCCATCTGAAACTAAGCAGATTCCATCTGAAACTATTCAGATGGAATCTGAAACCAAGCAGATTCCATCTTCTGAAACTATTCCGAAGGATGTCTTGAATTCATTGAATTCATTTTTATTTAACGAGGTTGTCCTGAATCTATTTATAGTTTATGAGAGTTTAGTTATTGATGAAGAAGCTTTAGTTTATGAGAGTTTAGTTATTGACGAAGAAGCTATGCAGGTTCCATGTGAAGTTACGGAGACTCTATCTGAAGATATGCAGGGTGTATTAACCGAAACTATGCAAGCTATGCAAGCTCTATTATCTGAAGCTAAGCAGGCTCCATTATTTGAAGCTACGCAGCCTCCATATGATACTACGCAGATTTCATCTGAAACTACGCAAACTCCTTATATGCAGGTTCCATTTGAAACTCCGCAAACTCCATCTGAAACTAGTTCTTTTAACCATTCCACTCAATCAAAGTCATTGAAAAGGGCATATTGCGAAAGCCCTTACATAGATGCAGAAGTCTTCCCTAAACTGGTAAATATATATATGCAGAGTCCATATAATATTGAGGAGTTTTATCTCCTTTCGTTTCTGAACTTTCATGTTGGTTTAATAAGATAAGATTGCAGTGTGCATTATGGTGTTTCGAATTTTGTCAGATTTTTTGCAATGTATAGGGATTTTCTCCAGTAGGTTCTTAAAAGATACTCAAGTGAATTGTCTGGTTTGAGTTGGCTTTGATGTTTTGGTGTGATTCATGATCGATTGATGGGTATTTATTGAGACTGTAAAAAAAGGCAATCTACTTATATACCTATTTTTTCCTTTCCTTGCATCTCTTCCCCTGCATAGACCCTAGGACTACACTTTTTCTCGAGATTGTGATATTTTTTATATTTGTTTTGAGCACTTCAAGAATTGAATTCATCTGTTTTCTTTTGAAATCATTGCAGGATGCTAATATTGGAGATATTTCAATTATGTATACTAAATATCTTAATTCAGATGAATACTATTCATCAAAAAGGTTTAAAACATCATACGATGTTGCACTTGGTGACACATGTCTTCTATTTTCTAACCAAGAAGCAAATCAAGAGAAACAAGAAAGTATATTTCAAGATGATTTCTGGGGAGAGGAGACATCCTCATGTGACTCTACAACAAGTAAACCTTTGGAGATCAATTGTTTTTAAATTTCTAGTTTTCCTTGCATTTTGAGGTCATGGGAAGATCAGTAAGTATCATTCAAGACCAAACAACGTCATATGATGGGAATTAAGAACTTAGTTCCATTAGTGGATTCGTGGCACTTAATTATAGGAGTATATGTTATTAAAATAACTTGCTCTATAGTAGCCAATTTATTAGAAATCGCATAATGACAATTATGCATTAAAATTTAGAAGTATATATGATAGCAAATCAATTACAAAGTATCAGAAACTGCATGATGTTTATATTTAAGATAGTAGATTCTGTAACTAGGAAGTTTGTGTGGTTATTTGCAGTTTCTGGACAGAGTACATTTTGTAGTATTTTGTCTATGATAGCAAGTGTATTTCTGAATCGATGTGTTATATGTGATTTTAGTATTTAATAATATATTTTATTAGTTTTTGGAATTCATGAAGAACACAGATGTCTTCCCAAATTAACTTAACAGGGGATTGGCTAGACAACTACTTCATTTTTATCATGCTCAGTTAATCTTTGTTTTTCTGAAGCAAGGATGGTTTATTTTGGATCATAAATAATGCTCTAGGACTTTAGGGAAATATTTAAATTCAGCATGCAAATGCCATAAAAGATTCCCTTTCTTAAGGACCCCATTTTGTATTTGGAATCAAGCTTGAGCAGATTTACTATGACCAACATTAATGAATCCTGCCTGGTTTTTTTGTGTAAGGGTAGAAAGTTTTGTAAAGATTGGAGTTGAATAAGAAATACCCAACCAGAATATAGAAATCATTATTCAGGTTACTCTCATGCAACTCTAACAAGGCATGCATACACACACTTGTTAATGGCATGAATGAGAAGGAAAAGCCATTAGAGTAGAAGAAGACTTGAAAACCAACCTTACTGCATTTACACCTGCTAAAAGGAAAAGAAAAATTATGATGTGAAGAAGAGTGAAACCAATCTATAAACATTAGAAACACATCTCATCATCATTGTCTCCATTTCTTTTGTCCTGGGAATGCTTGCAAGTTGCAACATAGCAAGTATTGATCTTACCACCAGGAGTCCGGTAAGATCTTTGAGTCTTTCACTATTCTATCTGTCCATTGTATGCATTTTTAGATCATATTCATTTCAGTTGTGAAACACATTGTCTCATAAGCATACTCCTATGAGCTTGTCAGTGCATGTTTGTGAATGTTGTACACAAATTTGAAACAAATTTAAACTCTAGCTTGTAATTGATAAGCCTTTCTACTTGAAGACTCCTTTGCCAGTGAAATTGCTAAAGCATGAAAACATTCCAGACACTACATCATCAGCATTTGCTGAATAGAAAACCTGGTCATGTCAACAGTTCAAGCATTACATGATATTGTTAACTAAAATTGAAGTAAACTAAGAGAAAAAGGAAAGGGTTCACTTGGAGACTTCCTTGGTGAAAAAAAAAATCAACCATGGTTTTTCTTTCACCTGAAATTGTACTTGGTCTTGCCACTTTTCAGTTTAAATCTTGTTTCATACTCATGAATTGTGCTACATAAATTGAAATTAACAAACAAAATTAAAACAAAAAATGGGGTGAGAGAGGCTCGAACTCTCGACCTCAGGATCACTCAACTAAGCTATGAGACCTACGCGCTAGCCAACTGCGCCACCACCCCTTCTTGTTTAACAAAAATATTAAATATTTATATACACATATTTTATATTTATATAATACCATTCAGTTTTAGTAATAAAATGTTGAACCATTAAAATCAATTGATTCGGTTTAAGTTAGATCTAATAATCTCATTTCTCATAATACAGATTTTTAATTAATGGTGTGTTAGTTTAAAATATATTAATAATCAAATCAATAATAAGGTATGTTGAATTTAAGTCAAACTAATTAATTACTTCAGTTTAATTCTTGTATTTTCTTTTAAGTAAATTTATTTACTTAAAACACCGTTCATAAATACTAATCTCAAAGGTGTACATTACAACAAGGCAACTATTTTTTTTTTTTTTAATTGAAGTACCCTTCGTAACAAGGGAAATTTGACAATCCATAGAATTAGAGGGTACATTTCAGTTTGTGTGTGTGGATTTGTTTCTTTGTTCAATTAACAAAAAAATGGCATAAAAGAGAGGTGCCAAAATCATTCACCAAGTTGATCCATTTGCAAATCCCTGGCTAAAAAGGCCCTTCATTACTAATTGCCCCAACAAATATAGATTAATTACTTTTTGCACACCGTCTCTTCCTACACTTTTGGAGGGTTGTTCGAAAGCTCTAAAATATTTATACTTTAAATATTTGGTTGGTGCAATTTGAAAATATATTTTAAATTGTGTAATGTATTTTTAGATTTTTGAATTACATAATTCAAAAATATATTTTACAAAGTATATTGTGATAACGTTTATCAATGGTGTAACTTCAAATACATTTAAAATTTTAAAATGTATTTAGATTGTACAATTTAAATTTTTCATCCCAATCAGATTAGATAATTAAAATATGTTTCATCTGTAAATAATTTGAAATTTTTTCGTATCTATGAAATTGTAGAGGAAATAAACTCAAGTTCTTTTAGTCTTTTTCTAGTTTAGGTTATGAGTTTAAAGAATATGTATATGTATTAAATCAACCAATATTCAACTTATGATCGCATATGAGATTGAAATATTCCCTACAATCCACATCATAAATTGGGTTAATGAAAAAATAAGGTTCAAAGTGAAGGTTGCAATATGCATGTTGGACTAACAAAAATTAGTAGACAGATTAATAACATATTAACATACGCTTTTAAAAAAATAAATGAAAAATATAATTGTGAAGTCCAATCATTCATAAGAAAGTTGGGGTAAATTAACAAGAATGTTTAATACATAGAGGGATTTCTGGATACAAATTTCATTATAAGTAATTTTATAAGTCGGCATTTTTCAAATTTCATTTTTATTTAAAATTTAATCACAGTGATTTTATTATAAGTAACAGTGAAACATAAAAAAATTGTAAGTTTATCTATTACGTAAGAAATATTTTAGGTTATGATATACATCATATTTTTATTTTTATTTTAAAAAAATAGTATTAAAAAATTATATAATCTTATTTAAAAAAAAATATTTAGAACTTTAAAATTGTCTAATTAAAAGTAAATATAAATATTTAATTTTTATATTTTTTTAAATATTTTTTTAATGTTTATTATTTTTCTACATTTTAATAGATTACATAACAAAATGAAAAATATAAGTGATAAAATATCAACACTAGAACAACAAACACAAATTTGAAGAGTAAATGTTTGAAATAAAGAGGAGCAATGAATGCAAGAAGAAAGAACTTATACAGAAAGGAGAAACAACACTATTCATATGGCAAATATTATTTCAAAAATGAGATTGACATTTGCCTCAATAAAAAAAAAATGAAGGTAACAAAAAATGTTATTAGTGCTCCATATTATGTTATTAGTGTTCCATACTATGTTTTTTTATTTAAATTGGTGGCAATCTGCATTGTAAAATTATTAATTTGATTAAAATTTATATTTAATTAAAATAAAACTAAATTGAATAATCGGTAAATTTACCATATATTACTACTATGTTAACTATGTTTTGATAAAATTTATGTGTCTTCTTGCATATATTTGTATTTATTAAAATGAACTGTAAATTTATACTGATAATATAAGTGTGTGAATAATGATATCGTTTATTGAATTTTAATTTTAAACATAATTATATATAAATGATAAAAATAAAAAATGCGGTACAAATATTATGAAGAAAGCACTAGCATTGACTACAACAACTATGAGATTTATGACGTTCTCTAATGCAGTAGTCAATGCTAGCGCTTTCTTCATCATCGTCAATGCTAGCGCTTTCTTCATCATCGTCAATGCTAGCGCTTTCTTCATCATTGTCGTAATACAGATCCTCAACAACATAAATAAGAGGAGACCAAGAACATGATTGCTCAGACGCATCACTATCATCTTCAAAAATTGTCTTCAGATATTGTACTGCAATTTTTGTTCTATTCATCGCGCTTTCATTAGTCCGATATTTATGGATTTCCAAATTCTTTGAGATCGCGATATTCTTCTGAACCCTCACTCCCTCCAACGGCTCCGCTGGTGACGGTGACGATTGTGCCCACAACGCAATTGAGGTCGTAGAAGACATTGTTTTTTTTCGCCATAAAATTGCAAAGAAAGGACTTGTGTAAATTTTCAAAGTCAATAAGTATTTATAAGTATAAAAATATTTAATTATTTAAAAATACTACTTATTCATTTTAAATTAAAAAAAAATTAAATTAAAAAAAAATTAAATTAAAAAAATTTTAAATTCAAAACTAAACATTTTCTCTTCATCTTCACTTTTATCCCATCAAACATCTTTTTTGTTTTCTATTTTCATATGCAAAATCCAAAATATGAGAAGTCGTAGTTTCCTTCAAGAACCATCAAACCAACCAGTAAGTGTTGTTTTTCAATTATAAAGTAGAAGATGAAAATGCAATGTATGAATTTACTTTTCTTTTTTATTCATTTATGCATGTCTTTGGCATTGTACAATGACAATATTGATATTATTGTGCTGACACAAATAACACCATAAAATACACGAAGACAACAATTTAATCAAACTTATAACAGAACTATTAAAGAATAAAAAAAAAGAATAGTAGGAAAAAAAATGTACCAGATAAAAGAGCGCTGGTGCAAGTGAGAGAGGTTAGTCTATGAGAAAGAGAGTGCTTAGTAAACAAAAGGGGAGGCGCGTTAGTCTATGAGCGAAATGAGTGAGAAAAGGGATCAAGAGAGGGGAAAACAAACAAACGAATATGGAGGGTTAAGAATAAGGGGGTGATGGTGATGGAGGATGTGGAGGGAAAGTGGTTGACGGTAAAGAATAAGAACAATTTGACTAAGTATCTATGCGGGTCCAAGTCAATGAAATACAATGATATAGACAAGTTCTGATACATATAAACTTTTAATTTATATTATATTGAATATTTTAATTGAACTATGATACCTCTTTAATCATTTAAGTTATATTGCATGTGGTTAAGACCCCTCGACCACTAAACACATTAACGACAAATTAAACTAAGATTAAAAGTAATTTCATATAAAATGTGAGAACATTAACTACTAAAAATTGTGTTAATTAGATTTATAGGTATAAAAAACTAAACTCCTTCCTATAAATACGTTGACAACATTATATCAATGTTCAACATGAATACTAACTTAAATGTTATTTATAAGTACTTTTCTTAATATTGCAACCAAAAACCAAGATCCCTAATAGAAATACCAACACTTAGTAGAAACAATGATACCATTCCTGACAAAGCAGGAACATTAATCATTTTAGTTTATTGAGCGTAAAAATTGATAAAATGGATTCATGTGTATATATATAGGAATGTAGATAGCAACAACACAAGCATCAAAGTATTCTTTGGGTTGCAGGAATAAATGGAAGCTGACTTATGCAGCAAATAAGCATAATACCAAAGTTAGTCAATGAAAAGAAGAGTGATTGAGTCAACATTCCTTCATCATGGTAGCACCAGCTTCACTAAACTTCCATAACATTTTCAGATGATTAAGTCATCACCCACCAGTCAATGTCTTTTAATTTTCATACCTTTGTTATTTGTTTTGTAGTTCCAATAAATGTTTTCAATTTTCCAATAAATGTAAATTCTGTGATTGGTTTGTAGTTGTTTCATAATATTTAAAAATTGAGTTAAATTTAAAATTTATTTATTAATATATTATCAGAATAATTTACAGTATATTTTGATAAAAGTTTATTAAACCTATGAAAATATGAAACCATTTATACTATATAATATCATATAGTTAAGTTTAAAGTTCATATTTTAATAATTAAATTAAAAAATTCCAAACTTGTTTGTTAACATGGAAACAAAACTAAAACTTTTGAAAGTTCTCTCTAAATACGGATATCTATGACTAAGTCAAGGATTTTTTAACTTTTTAAATTTAGTTTTTCAGGGTGACTTAAAAACTATTTATATTAAATTAATTTGATTGAAAAAAAAAAGAAATGTTATTTGTAGAATACTTTATTTTTATAGTTAATTTATATAACATCCTTCTTAAACACTTTCGCCTTTCTTAAACAATACAAAAAATTTCTTCTCCAATTTTCGGATAATTTATTAAATTATCCTTTAACAAGTATTAGTTATAGTTATTATTGTCATCAAATAGATATATTTTTATTTCAAATTTGCGTTAACAAATTATTTTTTTTATACTTAAAATAAACACAGTTCAAGATGTTGCTTGATGGTACAAACAACGTGTTGCAGAAATTTTGACAAAGTCCATGTCTCTATTTGATTGATTTGGTATTATATTAAAATTAAAAGAGAAAAGCTTGCTAGAAATGATGGGTGGAGTTAAAATGGTTTTCATCCTTTTATAATGCTTTCATAACCAGTTTTTTTTCCAAACTATAACAAAAAAAAAATGAATATAACTTACTAGTACATAAAGATTGCTACGAAATGTTTTCAATAACATAATAAATAATATTTATATTTCAAATAAAGATGATAACTTACTTTAAGAAAAAATAAAAGACTTTTACATTTTAACGTAATTTTAATATTTATTTAATTATTTCTCTTCGGACATCATTAAAAATACAGTAGGAAATTAATAAAAATGAAACTACTTGTTTTTTTGTTTTGATTTTTTATTGGCTAGAAATGTTCTTTTGAAAGTTCCAAAGAACAGGTGGAATGGTAAGCATGCTTGTCTCACTTTCAAACACGAGGTGAGTAAATAATTGACTCACCATGTTCTTCCCTTCACCTCTATAGATACACACAACAAATTCTTTTCTTTCTCAGATCTCTTTTGCTTCACCCTTTACCTTCTTTCAATAATATTTGCATAAACTGTTGTTCAAGGTATGTTACTTCCTTTCTTCCAAGCCTTATAATATATCATTTTATTGTGTTAATCGTGCATCAAGTTATCATGATTCCTTTTTAGTTTCATGTCATGGCTTTTTAGGGTAGATTCATGTTTGTAATGAAATATGCAGATTTTTTTTGTCTCTATTACCACTTATTGTTGATGTTTGGTAGATTTCTAACATTTGATGAAATGGATCAACTTTTAGTGGAATATTGTTAACAATGTATATGATCATGACTTTGCTATGATTAGTCTTTGAAGATGAGTACTGAGGAGAATGGTGAAGAAGTTCGTGAAAATCGTCCAACTCCTCGCTTAAATGAAAGGATTCTTTCATCTCTGTCTAGGAGATCAGTTGCTGCTCACCCTTGGCATGATCTTGAAATTGGTATCTTGTTCACTGTGTTGCTTCCTTGCCATTTAATTTAACATTAGATCTCTCAAATCATGTTGCTGAATAATCTTTTGGCTAGGCCAAATGCTTATGCTAAAACAAGGATTGGTTTGGTATCACCCCACAAAAAAAGAGTTTTTTAATGTTCTTCATTTGCAGGACCTGGGGCACCTATGATTTTCAATTGTGTAAGTTCTGATACTGAAAAGAATGTCCACAATTATGCCATTTATTTTACATAAATTCTTGAGTGTAACCAATGTACTGGGCCATTTCCTTCTGCATTCAATTCAAATTTAATCCAGTTTTCCTAAATCTACCACACTTGCAGGTATTAATACTATATTTGTGGTTGCACAGTGGATGCAACCTTTATTGAAGTTTAAAAGTAGGTGCAAAATCAACTACAAACCAATCTTTTACAAAGGAGAAGCACAAAATAGACATGAATTTAGAATTAAAATTGCAAGTCCAAATACTTCCTTAAGTTTTAGCAAATAGCTTGTTACCTTTTGGTCTGCAATTTCCTAAAACAATACAAATCTGTCATGCAAGAAGTATATGAATCATATATCACTTGTCAAATAACACTGGTTGGTATAGATTTTTGAACTTGATGAGTGGCATATTCGTGTAACTCTTAACACCCTTACACTCTTAAAAAGATTTTTCTATTTCTACATTATGACATTTTCTAAATTTCCATTAGTTTATCTTTCCTAATAACAATATTCATGAAAAACTGTAATTCCATTTTTAACTATAAATTTCCTACGATGTATGCTGTTGATGTTTGTTCAATGCTTACTAGCTTTATTTCTATTTGTAGGTTGTTGAGATCTCTAAAGGAAGCAAGGTCAAATACGAACTTGACAAAAAAACTGGATTAATTAAGGTATGGACCAATTTCTTTTTGGCTTTGAAATGGGAGTATCTAGTGCTATGATCTGAAAAAGATTTTACAGAGAAATCTCAAGATGATATTTTTATGAGCATTTTTTTCTGGCTAGTCTTGTGGATTCTAGAGTCTTGAACCTTCCAAAATCTGAATTCTGCATTCCATTTCTCGTCTATCTTTATATTCTTCTTACCATCTAAATAATTATCAGGTTGATCGGATATTGTATTCATCAGTTGTTTATCCTCATAATTACGGTTTCATCCCAAGAACTCTATGTGAAGACAATGATCCAATTGATGTCTTGGTTCTCATGCAGGTAAATTCTTACCTTTTTAAACTCATTCAACATATACAAGAGGGCTTAATGTATAATAAAACTAAAATATGCCATGGTTCTATATTCATCAACTTTGAATCCTCCCTTTTCAATTTTTTACATCCATTCAAAAGATGTCACATAAACTCAATTGCTGCTTTAGCCATACTATGTTGTTAGATATAGTACTTAGTTTGAGTTCTATATACCAACAAGGTTTCCCAATGGTAAACTTACTGAATTACTGATATGGTAGGAGCCAATTCTTCCTGGTTGTTTCCTAAGAGCCAGGGCCATTGGACTCATGCCTATGATTGATCAGGTATATTTTTTTGGCCTTTTAGTTGATATATCAGTGGCTATTTTGTTCCAACCATTTTGAACAATAACAGATTTGTCCAATTAACACAGGGAGAGAAGGATGATAAAATTATTGCAGTCTGTGCTGATGATCCTGAGTATAAACACTATACTGACTTCAAAGAACTTCCACCTCATCGCCTCTCCGAGATTCGACGCTTCTTTGAAGATTGTATCCTTAAAAAATCTTATTCCAAGAACTTGATAACCAAGGGAAAGTTACTTGTACCTTTACTTCATGTTTTCACTTTTTAACTAGTAATAACACAGTTCTCTTCTGTGTTTCCTTCATAAATCTTTGAAACCAAGAAATAGACTGAAAGGAATGAGACCTTTTGAAATTGAAAGGTGAAAACAGAAAATGAAAACCTGAAATTGACCTTTCTTTAAGCTCAATTTACGTTTTCATAAAAAAATTGAGTGCATTTCTTAACATATTGATTAGACAAGAAGAATGAGAACAAGGAGGTAGCAGTTAATGAGTTTTTACCTGCATCTACTGCTGTTGAAGCCATCCAATTCTCAATGTCAGTATCTTTGGAGCACCTAGTTTGATTTTTTGAACTCTAATATCTAGTTAAAATTGGTTTTGATACATAATTCATGGTCAATAAGATTATCATATTCCAATAACAAAATATTGTATACCTCATAGATCAGTAACTCAACCATGTTTCTCCATTCTTGTATTAGTCATTCATCTCATTTATTCATGTAACACAAATACTGTAGTGCAATCTACATCATTTCACTTCACTGTTATATCTTGTCTCTGATTTGTTGCAGGGATCTTTATGCGGAGTATATTCTGCATACCCTGAGAAGATAAACCAGAATACTATTCTCTACAAGTCAGAATAAGCCACACTCTAGATGGTTTTGAATATATTTTTATGAAACTTTATTGTACTTTGTATTGAGTTGGATACAATAATAGTTGTTAATTTT
Organism: Phaseolus vulgaris; assembly: GCF_000499845.2. Lineage (NCBI taxonomy): Eukaryota > Viridiplantae > Streptophyta > Magnoliopsida > Fabales > Fabaceae > Phaseolus > Phaseolus vulgaris. The sequence continues at coordinate 40,141,417 of NC_023750.2, forward strand.
ACCAAGTGAAGAACTTCACAATCTGTGATGCTTCATGTAGAATCCCATTTTTCTTATATTATTCAGTTTCCAAATAATACTTTGGTAATAATCTTTATTTTGGACTCTTGACTTATAGGTTATAACATTGTATAGTCCTGATCAACCTAAATCTTGTGGCATTAAAAGTGACTGTATATTATTTTTTTTCTTAGGACTTAGATACTAAATTATCAAATGATCAAATGATCCATCTAAGTCTTTTTTTCAAAAAGTTATTACTAAAACATATTTTGAAAAAAGACATTCTGGAACGTATTATATATATTATGGAAAGTTTATTTTGTAACTTTTGTTTAAAAAATGTTTTTTTGGAAAATGTTTTCCAGTATACATTTCATGAATTCTGGAAAGTATGTTTTGAAAAAAAACTTCCAAAAAAAGACAACCCAGAAGTCATTCAAAAGAAGGATAAAACACTTTTTGAGAATTGATGAGGTGCAAACTCTAATTTTGATAGGGTACAGGAAGAAACATCAAAGATGTCTTGAAAAAAACTCATCCAAAGGCCCATACTCTACTCTTGATGAAATTAATATATAAACCGCAACATTGTTTTTTATACAAATTATATAATTACTGTAATAAATATGTTTCAAATACAATTAGTATACACACAAAGGAAGAATAATTGTGCTGACCATCCCAAAATATTGGTTGGGTTTCATATTATTTGAAAAAATAATACTCATCTAAGGAGGGGTATTGCACTCTGCACCCCAATACTTTCAAATTGCACCGCAAAAAAAATTAAAATTTAAAATACACCCTTTTGAAAATAAATTATCAGTAAGTTTTATTTTTGTAGTTTCTGTTTTGGATTATGGAATTCAATGACATTCCAGAACATTAAAAATAATATATTTGTATTTCATAATATGTAGTTCAAAATACAAAGGAATGTATAATTTAAAATATAATTCTTTATTTTGTAATTCTTTAAAATATAAGGAATGTAATTCTTTATAATTTTAGGAATATAAAATTTATATTTCATAATATATGTTTTCAAATGTATTTTTTATTTTGTATTTCAAATCCAAAATACATAATTTGTATTTTAGAATGTATATTTTGAAATATATATTTTTATTTTTTATTTTGAAATATATGTTTTATTTTGTATTTTAAAATATATCTTCTGTAATACAAAATAAAAAATACATTCTGAATTTCATATTTTGAAAATTATTTTTGAATCGGGAAGATACATTATCGATTGAGATAGTTTTATCATTTCAACATCATATGGGGTGCATGTTTGAAAACAAGGGGTACAGAGAGCAACTCCCTATAAGTAGCTAGGCTTCGACTCTCAATAACGGGCTGAACACATGCTATCTTAAAGGCTATTTTGTTTTGCACCCGATGGTCTCCTCCAACACCTTCATGGGGTGTGTTAAAGACAAAATTGTCCATTTTGCTGTCAACCCTTGTGTATTTTTAAAATAATAGTAAGAAAATATAACTTCACAACTTTTTAATATTAAGTCTAAATAAAATATACATTTTTGGTAAACATATCAAATACACCATACTACATGGTGCTGATAAAAAAAGCACCATTATTATGGATTTATATTTTAATAGAATGCTAGAAACGATAATTAACAAAAAAATCAATTTATAGAATAAACAAGAAAATGGTGAATTAATATGCTATAAAATTATAAGAAATAAAATAGTAGAATAATATCTAAAACCTATTTATAAACCTTGTTAACGATGTGTTTAATGCATTTTTTTTAAAAAATATTTATGTTTAATTTTAAAATATCAATTCAAACCTATTTTTGCACTAACTTTTACTATTTTTCTCATCATTAGTTAATGGATTCTTACTACTGGAACTAATAATTGAGTTTTCAATAAGACAAAGGGCAATGTGATTCGATTTTGAAAAGTATAATGTACATGCATTTTATTGTATAAACACAATAATAGTAAAATCAAAGAGTATTTATGTCAGAAATAATTCTATAAGGAAACTAACACTATGGAAGATGCCGTTCAATGTATTGGTTTATACTTGGAAAAGAACTTCCCTTCAAGAACATCAATTTTATGGAAGATATTCAATTAATCACATGCCACATGTTAAAGTGCTTCAAAACCAAAAAGAATAACAATAACAATAAATTTACATTTCTTGCTATAGAAGACAAAAAAAATAAATAGAACGAGAAAAAAAAAGGTGCAATGAGTAAATAAAAGAGGGAAAAAAAGTGACATAGAATAAGAATAAAATTTTGGATGTTAAAACTAACTTTATTAATAATATTACATATGGAATATATATATATATATATATATATATATATATATAATATTTAATTAGACATTCTCAAGTTTCAATATTTTTTTCTTGTTCTATGAATAATTGATTTTCTTAATTGGCACTCTCTTTCATTATTCCGATTTTTTAAATTTGTCTCTGTATTAAAGTTTAATATTGTTGTAAAATATTTGTAATTAAAAAACCTTTATAAGTATGCTACACCAACTTAACTTATAAAAAATAAATCGAGTTCAATTATTATGAAATTACCTTAAAAAGTTATAAATGTAAAATATAATTAAATTATTTATTTATTCTATATTTTATATTGTTCTCTTATTGTTTTGAGTTAATTTCGATATGTTTAATGATTTCATATCGCTTTTCTTACATTTTTAAAAAAAAAATTAAATTTTAAAACAATAAATATCTCAAATATAATAATTCACACTAATAATATTTTCTAAACAAACTTAAAATCGAAACACTATAAAACCTTATTGGATGAAAAATGATATAAGTAAGGTAGGAAGTGAAAAATTTGAGTAAAGTTATGTGATAGAGGGAGAGGGCATATTTGGAAAGTGCATGACATGTGAATCACGCATTGAGATTTTTTTGTATTTGATGGCATAAAATGGGAATAAAGTAAGAGTGATTGGATAATCAGGTGGTCGGCGGTTCATACGCACTCTCCTGTGTTCCCTCACACTTTCCTTACCTAATTTTCATCCTTCAATTTCAACCACACACCTAACTATATATACCATTTTACAAATTCAATCTTCAACCACAATATTCACATGGAGTTAGGGAGCTTTCCACATATAACATAACTTTCTATCCACTTATTTATATGTCCATGGAAAAATCAGTTTTACTCTTCAACAAAGTAGGAACAAAAATTAAAGTATTTTTTATCGACAACAAAATAACATATATAATATTAAGAATATTCTAACTTACTTATAAAACCAAATATTATGTATAAATATGTGCAATAGAAAATTATTTTCAATTTATACAATCATAAATATAAATAATCGATAATCACTCAGCCCATTTTAAAATATTTTTATTTTATAACATTAATATAACATAGTCAATAAAAAACTACCTAAAAATAGTATAATATATATCACATATTCTTGTTGGTTTTTTTTTTATCAGCAATAAAAAATCATTAAATGGGAACCACTTCGAGGGTGGTCCAACCCTTTTACAAACACACATACAATTTAACTCTTAACTTGACACCCAAAACCGCCGATCAAAAGACCAACCAAACCAAGCGCTAACTAGCTTTACTGAATCAGCCGTATACCGGCCAAAGGATCCAGAACCCAACAGGGATAGGAAAAATAAACTTCGCGGGACTTTGCAGCAATCCAAGACCACACCTTTACTTGTGCTGAGGCAAAAACTTCTAACACATCCGCCACTCCTCCATTAAAGACGACCGAGTTCCTATGCTTCCACATTTCACTCACAATTCCAACCCAAATTGCCCTCCAAACATCACTATATTAACCGTCCGAAAAATATTAAAATATAAAGTTAATTAAAGAACAATGTTTATTTGTATGATTGTACTTTGTTCACTAATTTGGAAAAGAGTCTTAATATTCTGATTTTTTTGGGTGTTAAGTTGAGGGGTATTGATTCTTAGAGAATTTTCTTGTGTTTGACTTTATGCATAGTGTTGTATAAGTTTTTACATTTTTTTCTCAACACAGTTTCAGTAATGCTTGAAAGAACTGGGAAATAATTTCTTGAATGTGCAGACATCTCAGCTATGAGGGGAGTCATATAAAATATTTTGTTATGGTGGATTTCCAATATGGATCACCTAAGAAGAGATTTAACCTAATAAGAAGAAGATGAACACAAGTTCACAGTCATGTATAGCTTGAGAGAAGGAAAATTTAATCGCTCCAAGTCACTGTAATTATAGGAAATCAAAAGATTTTAGTTAACAGGGTTACAAATAATAGATACAGTAAATTTGTAATACCAAAGAGAGTATGTGTAGTGAATCTATAATATACATTATTTTTTCTCTGGTTTTTCTTTGTTGAGTATGCACATGTAACAACAATGTTGTACAAGTACTTTGTTTTTTAAGGTTAGGCTATATTTTGGAGATATTTTAATAGTGTATATTCTGTTATTTTTGTAAGGGATGATTATTTTGTGGTTTGTTCATGACCACTTTTTTTTTTTATAGGTTGAGATACCAAGTGTCTGGATAAGGATTGAGACTCCTGAAATATTTTATTTTATTTATTTTTTATTGATAAATTTTTTTTCTAATAAATGCACTCTAATAAGTGTAACATATTTTTGTTTTTATCAAATGCAATTGTTAGTTACCTGTTGTAGGAAAATCTGTTAGTCGGAGTTGATTTTTATTAATTAAAAGAATATTTTTTATACCAAAAGTTTGATTGGATTTTTATTTTTTTACTGAAATGTCAAAATATTATGTGTTTTATGAAGGTTGGGTATGATCTTTCATCTTTTGTAGTAGATATGAAATATTTTGTTTATAAATATAACTAGTAGGTAAACTCAAAAGTCAAAGAATAAGTCAATTAATACTCATATTGAGAAGTTTGTCTCCACAAAAATTTATTTTCTTAAACATGTGAGTAATACAAGTGCATGTGCATGTATCTAATTTTGTCTAAATACCTTCTTCGTCTGTCTCTCAAGTCCCAAAGGACAATGCCATGATTCACACAAGTTTCTCAAGATCAAAATAAAATTATAGTTTCAAACCAAAGAATAGGCACTCTCTCTCAAAATTATGAAATGATAAATGAGGTATTTTGAAGTGGTCTTGGATATAAAGTATCCATAATGGATTAGTTAAACAATAGTTAATTATTATGTTATACATAATAATTATAATTTATTACGTGAAAGAATAAAATGGTGAGTCTTATAATAAGGTTATTGGGAAGACCAAATTTTAAAAGCATCATCACCTTTTAGTGATTTTTATGGAAATATAATATTATGTGGTGCACATAAGCCCCTTTTGTTGATGTGGTGTGTTATTATGAGAATATTCCCCTGTGAAAGAAGTAAAAAAGTTAGAAAGTCAAATTTGTTATCTTAGATTTCATCCTTTGATTTGGTGCCACGTACAATAGGCAACTTTTCACACTTATTATTATTATTATTGATTTATAATGTATGGTAAATTAGTGAGTGATGTTGATGTATGTTATATTGGCATCTGAGATCTCAACACTCTCTCTCTCTTGCATTGAAAATCTGAGCAGCAACACTTTCCAACACGCAATCAAAGTCTTACCAACACAACATATGTTTCATGTCAAAATTATGTGTAACTACACTCTCATGTTTTGCTACCTGCTTCAATTTCATTCAGACTTTTATCTCCTATTTATTCCAAAGGGATAATCCTATCCTAACTTTTTTTTTACATAGTTCATTTTTTCTGTTTTTTTTTTTCATCATTCACTTCTTTCCTTTTTTTTTTCTTTTCTTGAATGTAGAATTATAGTATACAAATTATTTTACTATAAAAAATTATTAAATATTAATTCATTTAGAAAAAAAACTAATTAATTAAATTAAATACTATTTTATAAATAAAAATTAAACATATTTAAAGTAACTTTTATTATTAATTAAAAAATATAAAATAGTTTTTAAATTAGTGTTTAACATTAATCATCAATATTTTAAATTATTTTTTAATTAAATTAATTTAAAATAATTAATAACTAAAATCTTAATATTTAATGTTTAATACCAATTTAAAATTATTTTATAAATTTTATTAGTAATATAAATTATTTTAAATATTAATAAAAAATCATATTTAATTTCATTAATATAATAATTATTTTAAAAAAAAAGATAATTAATATTTAAATTTTTAATACTCTATCTCGAATTTCAATAATTGATCGATTTGGAGTCACAGACACATTTGATAACTAGAGTTGAAAATTCATATTATGTCAGTATTTTGTTTATAATTATAAGAAAATATCACACTCAATATATATAAATCAATTTTAACTTGTAAAGTTATGCATCTTCTAAACAAGTCTTTATAATTTCCTTTTATGCGAAAGACCTAGAAAATTTCATTATTTAATTTATTTCGATCATACTCATACTGATCAAGTATGAATATGGTGAAAGTGAAACATTTAATATTACATTTAAAATTTGTCCTCCAAAGTAATTCAGTACCTCAATAATAAAATGCTGCTATGTAGGACAGAAATCTAACATAACATTGGATATAGAAAAGTTATATATATAAAAAAATGTGGTGTGAGTTATGAAACTATTAATTGGATTCACCTATACCATTTCATGCTAGTAAATTACCAGTTTGATTATGAATGGATATTTGTTTTTATGCAAGAATTAAACATATATCAAATATACATAATTTATATATATATTTTTTATAAATAAAAAATTAATTTAATTAAATTAAAACCACCCATTTTAGAACTATCTCGTTCTTTTACAAAACCCATCCTTTCCACCACTCCCACTTTCTCTAATAAATTAATAGTAACCATTGCAGCAGATAACTACAATCCTTTATACATACTATATTTAACTGATTTAACTAAACTTTTTTCTATCTAATAAATGAACATAATTACATGTCCATTTTTTGGTCTCAATCTTTAAAGTTAATTGATTGAGCAATTGAGTATTAGAAATTCATGTGTTGTCAAGTTATTATTAGGTTTTATTGTTGGAGTTTAATATAAAATTTGATCTGAACAGAATATGTTATTGGTCTGAATTGGTTTAACTCATTTATTATTTTTAAAAACATTTTTTAAGTTCGTAACATTATGGTATTTTTATGTAGTTTTTTTATTTTGTACTATTGTAAAGTAAAAATATTTTAGTTTTTTTTTTCTATATTATTGCTTAACTTGTCCAATTAATCTTTTATCCAATAAAAGAATTGCATAACAAAAAAGAGGAAATACACCTAATAGTAGATAAAATCATAAAAATAAAAAAATAAAATGTAAAAAATAGAATTAAAAAATAAAACATAAAGTTCAAAATATTTTTTTTATTAGCAAAAACTAAATAAATTAAATGTAACACTTAAGATCATATTTTATAAAAAAAATTCCCAACAAAATCTGCTTTTCATATTTTTCTTACTCCTTCTTAATCACACCAATTGTGATAACTTGAACCCAAGTGCCTAGGGAAGAGTTAACCACTAGACCAGACAAGAGTTAACCACTAGACCAGACAAGTTCTTTAGTCATATTATCATTTTTATTATACTTATTCATATTATTAATATTAATAAGTATAATAAAAATCATAATCATACTAAAGCATTTGTTTGGTGTAGTTGTTAAATTTTCTTTGAGTTATCTAATGAAACTTGGTTTCGAATCCCATTCACTCCAAATTTTATTTTGTATGTAATTACATACGGATGTTAAAAATAAATAATTTTGAGAATTTATGAATTAATTATAATTTGGTCGAATTTAAAATGGAAACAAATTAAGTAATCCAAATCAATTTATTAATTTAATTTCACCTTTATTGGATAAACCGAAAAGATCAAATTTTCGCTGACTTCAGTCTCCACCCGACTTTAATGATATACACTTCATACAAATGAATCTAATCTAAGTATATATATTGTGATGAATGTTTTTGGAGTCCTTTGGACCATTTTTTGTGTAGGGTGTATTCAAAACATGATTCATGATTATAAGGATTGAAAAATGTTTGTATCCAAAAAAACTTCTAAATGTTGAACAAACCCATACTTAAATGAGAACTTATTAAAAAATCCATCTAAGTGAAAAAGACTTATAAACATTTTTTTATAGGAAGAAATTTTTTAGAGTGGCACAAATAAAGGTGTGGATGTGGATAAATCATAAATACCAAATACAACCTTTCTAATTATATCCTAAATGGTATCTTTATCTTTTAAAAAGTCTGAAATTAATTAGTTAAGTAAATTGAGTATTTAGTGCAAGCAAGTGGGGTACATTTTCTGGTTTAGAGGGGTTTGAGAAATGTCTTCATAAAGGTTCTCAAGATTCTACTCTACCTGTATAATTTTGGTGTTGTATCATCTTCTCCCTTGAGATTGGACAGGAAGATGTGATGGAACTGGTCCTATCACATGTTTTTTTTTTAATTATGCATGTTTTAGTTCATAAGCTGATAAAAAAAATGTTTTAGTTCCTATGTTTTTATGCAGGTTGTGATAATGCTCCTAGTATCAATTATGTGCAGATGATAAAAGGTTAAACTGATTGTGGAAATCTAGTAGATTTTCTTATATAATTGCGTTAATGTTGTGGTTTGAGGTGTTTAAGATAATTTACTTAGCCAATATATTTATGTTGAGAATATAGTTTTTTTTTATAAAAAAGTTTTCGTGTTAGGCATCATTATGCAACTTGACATCTCAGCTAGGCTGACACCTCAAGTAACAACAATCATCTGTCATCACATGAAAAAAAAGTTTATTAAAAATAAAGAAAATACAAAAATATGGGAGGACTAGACCAAAATCCATATGTTAACAAAAACGAAGAATTCTAAGAACAGACTAGCTGGGAGTCTATTATACTAATGAAATGATTCTTTATGAATAGTTTCAATTTATGGAAATGAGTGTATATTTTTGGTTAAGATTTGTAGTTGGAGTGTCTAGAGATAACTATAGGAATTTTGGAGAGTTTTGAGGTTATCACTATATGTGTTTTGGAACTTTTTTTTTGTACACGGTTAATACTACCATTTATTAAAATCAAATATTTTTTTTTTGTATAATTGGTTCATAGTTATTGGTAATGTATATTCACTAAAAAGAATCATGAAATAGAAACCAATTTTAGAGATCAAAATTAATTAGTTGTTAAAGTGACTAAATTAAAAATCATTTTAGAAATTAAATTTTTTTTTTATTTCTATATTAGTTAAATGATTTTTAAATTGGTATCTAATTAGTTACCAAGGTTTTTGTTATCAAATTTAGAATCTAAATAATTAGTAGTTAAAACATTGATAGATAATTGGATACCAATTTAGAAACTATTTAACAATAATAGAAACTAATTTAGAAAAAAAAAGTTTTAATCTTTAAAATAATCTCTAATTTAATCACGTAACTATCTATTTTTATCTCTAAAATTGATTTCTACTTTATAATTTTCTATAGTGAGTATTGTTTCTTGAGCATAGTATATTATTGTTTTTTTCTCTCTTTCATCATGTTGAAGAAGTACTATCGAAAATGGATGGTCTATTCTTTCTTTCCTTCTTGGAATAAATATCTATATATTTGAAATTGCTGATTAAAAAAAAAATATATATATATTTGAAATGATATATTGTATGGTGCATGCTAATTATAGGACTCTTTAAATAATATTAAGTTATTTTTTTGAGATAGTTAGGTATACAATTTAGGCTAGTTTTGCCTAAGTGTGGCATGTTTATAGATTTGCCTAATATTATTCTGCTGGTGGTTCAAATTAGATGTTTATGCATTGCTTTGTGAAAACTTTTATAATTAAGTAATGAATAATTTTTAGATTTTTATTATATAAAAATTGATATTTAATTTTTTTATAATAATAAAAAATATAAAATATAAATAAGTGATCTAAACCAATATACAAAACAGATTTAATTTTTTTTTCTATAACCTAATAAGACTAACAAAACAAACATCTTATCCAAATGACGAACTTAACACACTCGGACAAACACCTCAAATTCAACCTATTCATATAAAAGACCTTAAAGTACACGGTCACTTCACTTCAGCAGCAACATAAACATACAAATCAAAGATAAATACATCAATCAGAATAAAAAAAATAATTTAACCAAATGAACATTTCCGTAGATTTGGGTTGGTGTTGTGAGTGAAATTTGGAGACATAAGAACTCGGTGACCTTCGATAGGGGCGTGGTAGATGCGCTCGAGGTATTGGCACTGGTACAGGTAAATGTTTGGTCTTGGACTTTTGCAAAGTCCTGTTGTAATTCCTTTACGTACTCCAACTGAGTTTTGAACCTAGTGGATTGTATGAGGCTGGTTGTTTAATGCTTTCTTGAGTAGCTTTGGTTGTTCCTTATTTAAGTAGGAAGGTGTTCCTTGGTAGGAGGTTGGTAAGACGCTAACTATTTATGTATAAGGGTTGGACCACCCCTGAAATAGTTTTCATTTATTTATTTTTTATTGCTGATAAAAAAAAACATTTTCGAATTTATTCATTGCTAAAAAGAAAATATACAATTTAAACATGATACCCGTCATATATAATAATCATGAGGGCCAAATTTAGTTAAAGAAAGAAAGAAAATTGTTGAGTGCAATAATTTATTTATAAGGTCACATCTGGGTATGGCATTATTATAAGGCATCTGTTGGACCACCATTATCTGACATAAGAGTTTTGGAGCATTATATATTTATTAATATATGAATATTATAATCTTTAGCCAAATCATACTAGGACGGCAACAACAGGAGCAGTATCTAGTTAGATAGATAGCTAGGCACATAATGTTTCATAACATTCAATCACTCATACTTTGCATAAAGCTACCTTTCAATAGATGTGCTGATTATTTCACATATTCTCTTATCATCACTACTTTTAAAAGGATCACTACTAAACGTCAATGGTTAAACAAAATGTGCAATTCGACAAGGATCTTATGTTTAATTTAGGGTTTGTTTGGAGACTTTTTTAAATTATGGTTAGAAAAAAATATTTCAGGATTAACTTATATATTGAAATTAACTTATATATAAGTTATAAATAATTAATAATTTAGAGGTGTCCCAATCTTTATACAGACATTTCATGGGTGTCTTAACCCTTATACAGAAAGTAGTCAAAACCAACTTGTCTAACACCTCACCTTCAAACTTACTTTAAACTCTGCAAATCACGAAACCAATTATCGAGAAACTTTGTAGGTATGTTTATAATCATAGCTAATCAAGAAACCCATTATATAAATTTGGAAAAGAGAGCTTTAGCTCAAATTTTTAAATTTTCAAAATATTGTTTCATTTTGGATTTCTATCTCTACCTACTACGATTTCAAGTCATATCCATATTGTGTATGTCTTTTTTTAATGAGGAAAAAAATATAATAATGAATTATTTAAGATATCCAAATTCACACATAAAAAAAAATAAACTTAAGTCTCTTTTTTTTATCAACAACAAAAATTAATAAATATTGAGCACACATAAAACATGTTTGCTTACATATTTAAGATTCCTATCTACACCCATTTTTCAATAATATAACAAAATTGTTTTTCATGATTAAATACTAACATACACTTATTGACAAATTGGATATAGCTAGAATGCTCTTTAAAATGATGCTCTTGTTTTAAAAGGGTGAAACTTTGTTACTGTCCGAGAGCATTCGCTTTCTAGCCAAAAAGCTTCATTCCAAAGCGGTAGTCATCATGACATCAAACAAAATAGGTGTTGAATATGCAAAAGACACAATATCTACCACTCAAAGAAATCACAAAGAATTGATTCACATTATTGGAGATAAACACCAATCTGAATATGAGAATATAGCTTTGAAGTGCCTAAATGTGATCCAAGCCCAAGATTTTATCTTAATCAAAGCAAATATTTGGATATCAGTATCTTATTTCTAAAAATTATATCATTTATGTGGTTCCAAATAGTCCAAATAGAAGCAATCCATATAATTTTGTAGATTTGATTTCATTTTTTAATTAAACCCAAATGTTCATAACCTTGAAAGTGAAAAATAGCATCCTTATGATGCACTAAGATAATATGAAGCTAATTATCACACAAGTCTCAAATCTGTTTAGCTAACCGACATGTAAAAAATAAATGGCTAATGGATTCCTACCCACTCACACACATAACATAGTTAAGACCAACGACTTGGACATTTCTTTTCAAAATATTATCTAAGGTTGCTATTTTCTTATAAAATAATTTCTAGGCAAACAATGAAGTTGAAGGTAACGCTTTCAAAGACCTTAGACTTAAGAACAAATCCTCTTCAATCCCGGATGAAGGACTTTGTAGCAAACCATATGCAAAATTTACACTAAAGCTACCGTTTACATCCAACTTCCAAGAGCATTCGTCTTCTTGCTATTGTTGTACATAAACATTCGAGAGACGCATATTCAAGTTTTCTACCATATTTTTCTCCCTTTCAAACCAACTTCTCCTTCAAATAAAATCCCAAGAGCACTGGTTTTCTAACCAACCCCAATAACCTCTAAAGTTAAGTCTTTTTGTTTAGAATTAGCGCACAATCTTGGGTATTTAATATCTAGAGATGTATCACCTAGCCATAAGTCTTCCCAAAAGATGATCTTGTTCCCGTTCCCTACCTTCCAAACAATGTTTTCCATAAACCATTTACCATTATCACAACTCCTGCATGTTAACCTAAGATCTCTCCACCAAATAGATTCATCACAAATATCCTTACCAAATACTAAAGAACGCGAGGAACCATACTTGGATTTTACAATATCCGTCCAAATACCTCTTTCCTCTATACCTAATCTCTAGACCCACTTTCCTAACAACGCTTTATTAAATAAGAGCAAGTCTTTAATACCAAGGCCACCATCTTTTTTAGGATTAAAATTTATGTCCCAACTAACCCATACAATTTTCCTACCTTAATGCCCAAACCCCACAAAAAATCTCTTTGTATCCTATTTATTTCTTTTGAGACAAAAATTGGCATTTTAAATAAGGATAAATAGTACAAGGGAATAACAGATAACACATAACTTATCAGAGTAACTCTTCCAACTAAAGAAATGTGTTTTCCTTTCCATTTGGCTAATCTCTTTTTTACTTTTGATAACATATCGTTTCAGAGAATTTTCTTCTTTGATTACCTCCTACTGGCAGATCAAGATAAATAAAGGGTACAAACATGGTACTGCAGTTTCAGTATTTTAGCAAATCTAAGCAACTGAGAGTGATGTATACCCAACCCAGTTATCTTAGTTTTAAGAAAATTAACTTTCAACCTGGACGCCAATTCGAAACATCTAAGCACGCTTTTAATGACCATAATATTTTCAAGGAGAGGTTTGCATAAAAATAAAGTGTCGTCAACAAATTTTAACATGTTAATCTTTATATTATTATGACCAACGTTTAAACCATGGAGCATGATATTTCTCTCTGCTTGCCTAACAACCCCCCAACTAAACCTTCTGCTACCATTAAGAACAAAAAAAGAACTAACAGGTCCCCTTGTCTCAAACCCTTTTCTAACCTAAATTCCTCAATGGGGCTTCCATTAACTAAAAATGATATGTATGAGGACTCTAAACAACCCTTAATCCACTTGGAATAAAAACATAGTCTACCCATCATATATATTAGGAAATCTCACTTAACTGAATTATACACCTTTTCAAAATCCAATTTCAATATAATACAAACTTCCTTCCTTATTTTAACCTCATCAATTGTTTTATTGGCAACAATCACACTATCTAGAATGCATCTTCCTTTTAAAAAGCAGATTGTTTAAGATGAATGACATCATGTAGAACTTTTTGAAGTGTTTTGGCAAGGATTTTAGAAACTATTTTGTATATGCATCATACCAAAGAGATGGGTCTATAATGGTCCAAATTTTGAGGGTTATCTAGTTTAGGTATGACACACATAAAAGAAGAGTTGGTTCCTTTAGGCCACTTTCCTAAGCAATGAAAGCATTGAACCACCTTTGTAATATCCTGACGTAATGCACCCCAACTTATTTTAAGAGAATTAAAATTAAAACCATCTGGTCCCAAAATTTTATCCCCATCACAACTCCATACAACCTCTTTAATTTCCTCATTAGAGATTGACCCGATTAGAATATCATTATCCTCTTGAGATAAGTTAGGAAAATCTATATTATCCAACATAACATTAAAGTTCTCCGAATTGGTGAATTTTGATTTGAAATTATCAAATATAACTTTCTTAATCCTATTTGGTTCTTCACTCTATTGATTATCAATATATATTGCTTTAAACATGTTCTAAACCCTTCTCCATTTGATACTTTTGTGGAAAAAAAATTGTATTAAGATCCCCTTCCTCTACCCATTTTATTCTAGCCTTTTGTTTTTCTAAAGCTTCTTGTTTAAAAACTACTTTATTTAGTTATGTTAATATTTCTTTTCTATTTCTCCTCTCAAAATCATGTAATCCAAATATCCCAACTTAGAAGCAAAATTTTCCTTAAAATATTAATATCGCCAAAAGTGCTCTTGTTCCACAGTCTAAGGGATGACTTTAGTTTTTCTTTTAAAACCCATATGTCATTTCCTTGAATCTTTAGGTTGTCCCAATTACTACCCACCACTACAGAAAAACCTATATGAGTACTCCATACATCTAAAGAGCGAAAATGTTTTAGTCCCCAGTCAACCACATTTATTCTGAAGAAGGGGTTGAGACAAGGCAACATCTTTGCTCCGTTCTTGTTTCTTATAGCAAATGAAGGTCTAGCCAGGTATAGCAAATGCGGTCGAGAAAGACTTGGTTGAAAGCTTGGAGATTGGGAAAAAGTTGGTAAAAGTAAATATGCTTAAGTATGCTGACGACACTTTGTTTTTTTTTTTGTAAGGCAAATACCAAAAGTGTATTTAACATAAATTTTATTTTGAACTATTTTGAGTTAGCATCTGGTCTTAAGGTGAATTTCTTCAAGAGTAGACTTGGAGGGGTTGGGGGGATCATTCAGAGATTTTCCGCTTTGCGACAATTCTAAATTTCGTGGTGATGAGAATTCCTTTTAAGTACTTGGGGATGCCAGTAGGGGGTGTCATAAGAGGGGTGAGTTCTTGAATGAAGTGGTCAACAGAGTAAAGAACAAGTTAGGTAGGTGGAAGGGTAGATACATCTCGATGGCGGGGACGATATGCTTGATTAAGTCCATTTTATCGTCAATACCTCTGTTTTATCTTTCTCTATTCAAGTTATTGTTTATAGTGTTGAAGAAGATTGTGTTCTTGCAGAGGAATTTTTTATGGGGTTGGGGGTCAGAAGGGTAGAAGATTGCATAGGTTGTTTGGGATAAGGTTTGTAAATCCAGGGAAGCGAGTGGACTCAATATTATTAATGTTAGGCAATTTAATTTGGTCTTGCCGGGAAAATGGATTTGACGTCTGAATTCGGACAAGGGGGTTGTGATTGAATCTAAGTATGGAGGATGGAGAGGCCTGAAGGAGTAACGAACTAATAATAGTAAGGTTTCTTTGTGGTGGAGAGATTTGATGAAGATCTGAAGGTTGTTTGAATTGGGTGGTTGAAAATAGGAGAGATGTTTTGTTTTTGTCAGACAAGTGCGTAGTCTCATGAGACTTCAAAAGTAGATTTCCGAGGCTATTCTTTTTGTCTGTTCTTAAGGAGGAAAAATTTTGTGATTGTGGAATATGGGTTAATGGGAGCTGGGAGTGGAACTTAAGGTAGAGAAGTGATCTTTTTGCTTGAGAGGAGGATCAAGCAAGCCAACTCTTAGAGATGATTTCCAGCAAGAGGCTCGAGTTGGAAACAAGAGGCTCGAGTTGGAAACAACAAATAGATGAGTTTGGAAGGATAGTGAGTTAGATGCGTTTTCAGTTATGTCTGCTTACGGGTTGTTAAGGGGGGAGGGAGGCGAGGAAGACCTGAGATTGTACAAGTTTTTTTAGAGGATTAAGACACTTCCTTCCGCTCATGTCACAACTTGAAGGGTGATTGAAAACAAGGTTGCTTCTGAGGTAAATTTGGAGAGATGAGGGATAGGGGTAAAGAACAATCTTTGTTGCTTGTGCAGGACGTCAGAAGAGTCAACAGATCATTTGTTCTTTGGATTCAGAGTTGCTTAACTAATTTGAAATTTACGACTGGTTAAGAGTGAGCATAGTCGATCTTATTGTCCTTGAGTCACATTTCGAATATAATTAATGTTTTTTGTCTTTTAACACAGGTAGAGTATTAAGTTAAGTTTATCTGTGGTGGAGCTTTTAAGCATTGTAAGATTGATTCATAAAATTGAACAAGTGTGTAGGCTAACAACAACAAAAATATACACTTGGTATGCTGGTTGTTACTTTTTCGAATATATACAAAACTGCTGGCTGATTTTTTGTCATAATTGCAAGGAAGAAGGTGTTGTAGCTTTATTCAAAAGCTTTAAAATGATGGACACCTTCTTATTTCAAAGGTTGGAATGCATTATGAATGGTTGGGGACAATTTTTTTTTATTAGGAGTATCTGCGGAATAAATGGTTTTGAACAGGGATGAAGGTCATCAAATTCATTTCAAATGAAATCAGTTCTCCTATACTGAACATTTTGTCTCTGCTTCTTTGTTTTGGATTGTTGCAACTTCAATTTCTTCTTTTATTCCATCACAGGGGCAACCACGTTTATTACAATGATAAAAGAAAGTTAGATTGTTATGGATTGTAGCTATTTTGGCATCCCTGTTGTACTGTTTGATTTTGTCCTGTTGAAAAATTCTCCACTGTTGCCTTCCCTAGGAGTCTGGGCCGTGTCTCAGTCCCAGTGTGGCTGATCATCCTCTCGGACCTGCTATTGATCATTGTCTTGGTAAGCTATTGCCTCACCAACTAGCTATGATCCACGTGTGGTTATAGTCACATGTGGTATTTGGATCTTG